>NC_133935.1:7315990-7624480 GCF_031877795.1 Strix aluco
CAGAGCAGTGACGAGTGGGGTTCCTCAGGGGTCGGTGTTGGGACTGATGCAGTTTAACATCTTTGTTGGTGACATGGACAGTGGGATCGAGCGCAGCCTCGGCAACTTTGCTGATGACACCAAGCTGTGTGGTGCAGTTGACATGCTGGAGGGAAGGGATGTGCCATCCAGAGGGACCTGGACGGGCTGGAGAGGTGGGACCATGCCAACCTCACGAAGTTCAACAAGGCCAAGTGAAAGGTCCTGCACATGGGTCGGGGCAATCCCAAGCACAAATCCAGGCTGGGTGATGAGTGGATTGAGAGCAGCCCTGCGGAGAAGGACTTGGGGGTATTGGTTGACAACAAGCTCAACACAACCGGGCAATATGTGCTTGCAGACCAGAAAGCCAGACATATCCTGGGCTGCATTAAAAGAAGCGTGGCCAGCAGGTTGAGGAAGGTGATTCTCCCTCTCTACTTTGCTCTCGTGAAACCCCACCTGCAGCTCTGGGGTCCCCCATGCAAGGACATGGACCTCCTTGAGAGAGTCCAGAGGAGGCCACAAAGATGATCAGGGGGCTGGAGCACCTCCCTTATGAAGACAGGCTGAGACTGTTAGGGTTGTTCAGCCTGGAGAAGAGAAGGCTCCAGGGAGACCTCCAGAGAGGCCTTCCAATACCCAAATGGGGCCTACAAAAAAGCTGGAGAGGGGCTTTCTACAAGGGCATGTAGGGATAGGACGAGGGCTAATGGTTTTAAACTGAAAGAGGGTAGATTTAGATTAGATATAAGGAAGAAATTCTTTACTGTGAGGATGGTAAGACACTGGCACAGGTTGCCCAGAGAAGCTGTGGCTGCCCCCTCCCTGGAAGTGTTTGAGCAACCTGGTTTGAGCAACCTGGTCTAGTGGAAGGTGTCCCTGACCATGGCAGGGGGGCGTTGAAACTAAACGATCTTTATGGTCGCTTCCAACCCAAACCATTCTGTGGTTCTATGATTCTATTATACATGTTGGACAATCACAAGGAACTTACGAGTCCACCTTCAAGGCAATATCATTCTCCCAGTAGAAGGTTTCACCTTTCTTGCGCAATCCAATCCAGAAGTCATCTATTTTCAAAAGCTTAGCTAGAGATTGCTAAAAAAAAAAAAAAAAAAGGCATTTTTGATTTTTGTCAACATGAGCTCTTCCATTGAAAAGCAAATTCCTGCTGTGATTTTTGAGGAGGACTAGTTCACTACTGTCATCTAGAACACTTTCATAAGGATTTCACTGAGAGTTAAGAGCCTAATTCTGCCTTTGAATTGACCCTTATAGTATCATAAACTTCAGTGAAGCTATTCAGTTCTATACCCTTGAAAATTATTACTGTTCACTACACACAAAACTACCCAAATACCATGTATTGGTTGTTTCTGTCTATGTATGTTTATCAATCTCTACATATGCAGCTTGGTCTAAATAGGCTGGTACATACAGGTACCTGCATTTCAGATGGACATATGTGAACTCCTTCCGTTCCCAATTATTATTTCAGTAATTTAAATTTAAACCTTTTTATCTGTGGTTGTACAGATAAAAAGAGTAGAAGACAGTTCACTGCTCCAGAAGTTTGCAACAACATGTATCAAACACAGCAAAGAATGATGGAAGATAACAGAAACAGCACTTGCAATGGATGAATATTACAGAACTCCCTGCAACAAGCTATCTATCATTAGACTCAGTAAACTTAAAAATGAAATAAATACCAGCTGACAGCATGGACTCTAATGGATGTGGGAAAGAGTGCATCCTTATACTCCTCCACTCTCCCCTAGCAACTTCAATTCAATCCAGTTCAGAAGGAATTGTCTCCATATTATCATTATTGTCTCAGAAATACCATTTTTGCAGTTTTTAGTGTACCCTCCTCTGGTCTGGCTCACACTATCCAGTGCTAGAGACCAGACAACACATACCACAGAGCACTAATCCAGCCTAGTAAGCCAATGTCAGTGTTCCTGTGCTTTTCTTTCATAAATTGTGTCTACAGTTTGTAGGTGCAACGTTTTTGAGCAGCAGTTTAAGTAACACCAATATCTGCTTAGCTGAGTATTGCAGGAACTGAATCAGAAGTGAAGCTTTCAGGTGTGTAAGGAAGAGAGGCATTTGCAAATCTGGTAAGAGGTGATCACTCACAGGGCAGCAATGCAGAAGGGGCTTGTGGAGAGGGGACAAGCTGGCAAAATTGGTTGGAATTACTGGAAAAGAAAGAGGTCAGATGATGGAATAAAATGAGAGACCATATTTAGTAAGGGACTCATACCTGAGGTAAGAACTAGGCCCTGCATCTTTCTCATTATTGAATTTCTTGTTGCTGTAAAAATATTTATTAGCTCAAGTCAAATTCACATGTGACTTAATCTGTGTAATTTCACTGAGGTTTCCTCAATTACAGTATCTGCTACACCGTTAGTATGTACCAGCCAACTGGAAAAGTAGCCTTTTGACTTCAACAACCACAGTAACAAGAAAGCTCAAATGTCAATCTACCTAAAAGCTAACTTTCTGATGAAACTAGTTTCTCATTGACAATACTCAAAAGACAGCAGATCTGTAAAAGCATATTACAGTTTTAGTAACATGCAGTAGCAAGATGTCACTAGCATTCAGCGACTCAATGCAACTGGACCATAATAGTGGCAAATCAAAGTATTTTAACAAACTTATTAGCATGAGAAAATGTCCAAAACAGCTTCATATGGGTATATTCCCATGGTATAAGCATGCATCTCCAAGAGGCATCATGGCATATCTAAAAACAGATGCAAGCAGACAAAGATGGATAATTTCCACTATGCTGAGAAATGGTTTTCAATGTTTGCTTCCTTATAGAAACCAAAGTATCCATCCATTTGTCTGTACTGGATGTCGGACAGATTCATACCTGCTTTGAAGACGAAGGTCCATAGGACAGAAAAGTAAAACTAGGCAAACTGATTCATAACAAAGAGCTTTTCATAAACATTCAAGTCAAATCCAGACACCAAAGCAGTGTGGGGTGGCTGGTACCGCTGCTGCATGTGCGGCAGCCAGTCAGCTACTTCCAGTGACAAAGCGGGTACCTCCCACTGCCTGAATTCACATGGCTTACTTATTTTACAGAGATTTAAAGGATAAGCATTGCATGCAAAAAAAAATAAAAGCTTTGCCAAGAGAAGAGAGAGATACAGAAGTTTCGTTCCATTTTGTTATTGGGTTTTTTTCCCATTACCATTTCTTTCTGGTTTTCAAAAACAGCTAGCAAGGATTGATTCTTAGCGCAGAAGGTCTGACTAGATGTCCAGTTTTTTTCCTCCTCTGAGATGAAGTAACATTTCTTTTTGTAACCTATCCACTCGCTGGGGCACTGTTCAGGAGGAAATTTTCCATAGTGAGATCCCCCATGTCGTACAGCTACAAAGGAAAAGAGAACAAAATTACTACCTGGTAAAATCTTAGCATTCATGAGCATAACTCAACCTGATTATTTGGAAGCTACACTAGCTGCCAGAAGAGAAGCCAAAGGAAGGGCAAGGATCCTAACCTTCCCTGCCTTTCAGGCACTGTCTTCAGCTGAGAAATGTGAGAGCTGGGGGCTGCAGCCTAATTATTACAGTCAGAAGAATATAATTAAGGTTTGGAAAACACTCCTGAATTTTTGAGAATTAGAGGCATTGACAATTGACGATTTATACTTGACACATTTTAAATCCAGTAACAGGGTAATAAACCTCATACTGTTAATTTATTGATCAAATTCATCTTAAATAATGAAGTTGCTTGAGTATCTACAACTGGTGAGATATTTCATGAAGACAAGTCGCTTTGATTTTGTATCAGACCTTTAAGTGTTTGATAAATCCGTGTGAAGGTAAGTAAATTAGGTGTTGATATGATGCTAATGAAATTTGTCTCTTAATGAAGAGGTAAAAATTATTATTATTGGCAATAATGTTTTGAAGAATGCTTCATTGGAGTTGTTCCCCAGCTTGTTTTGATGCCCCCTCTTCATCTTTCTGTCACAGCAGCTCTGTGGGGGCAACAGGACTCACTGGCATGTTTTGTTTCAGTGCTGAGTTTAATTTCTTGCAATGAAGAGAATTCATTTGCATTTACTTTGGTTTCTATATTCCAAACAAAAATAATCTATGGTTACAGTGACCTTTTCTGTGCAGCCTGGTGTCTTTTGTAACATATTCAGGCTCACACAGTGTATAAAGTGTATTTCCTCGGTCATCCTGCTGGGATCAAATCCAGACCTTTTGCACCCAAAGTGCTATTTACCCACTGCTTAAGCTTGGAGATGGCTAATATTGAAATGAAAGTAACTGGCTGCTATGTGAGTAGAGGGGCTTGCAGAAAGCGAATTGATCTCCCAGACTCTGCAGCCTGCTGCTGCCATGCTTGCTCTCTTTTCCTATCAGCTACTCTCTTTGCTATATGTAATTGGGGACCCCTTAGCAAGTCACTGGTGAGCACTGCCCTCACCTCCTCCAAGAAAATGTGACTGATTCCATTTAAATAAAAGCCTAACACAGCAAAGGAAAATCAACAGGGACAGATGTCACTATCATCCTCCATTTGTTTCCATGTATGTGCAGAGGAGGTCACTACTGTACCTCATGCTGTTATAGGACGCAGACTGAAGCTGTATTTAATGCAGAGATTTTAGCCTGGATATTAGGAAGTATTGTATTTCTTTCCAGAAGGGGTTGTTGGGCGTTGGAATGGGCTGCCCAGGGCAGGGGGGGAGTCCCCATCCCTGGAGGGGTTGAAGAGTCGGGTTGACACAGCACTGAGGGATAGGGTGGAGTTGAGACGGTCAGTGTGAGGTTAATGGTTGGACTGGAGGAGCTTCAAGGTCTTTTCCAACCTTGATGATTCTGTGATTCAAAAGCTGCCTGTGCAAACGGGGCTGCGGAGGCTCCACTGAGATACACATACACCCAGGGATTTGGATACCTCAGGTAACACTGCAGGCAGCACAGCCTTTGCTCCTACAGAAGAGTTCTGCATGGGATAGTGGGAGCACGTCTGGCCTCTGCTGCGCCAGTGGGAAGTAGGGGTGACTTCTTAAAAGTACAGCACGTAACACAAGCGGATTTTTAAAAACAAAAAGGCAGAATGATCCCCAAAGACTACACGTATAAAAAAAGACAAGCCACCTGTATTATGTAGTTGCCTTCCACACATGACAATAAAGGAGTCCTCAAGACCAGATATACAAGCAGCCCAAACGGTAAGTCTGGAGCCTCTGCCTGGAGATGCGATGCTGACTTAGTGCACTAGCTGGTATAATCAGGTAAGTTACTGGTGATAAGCACAAACAAGACATGCATACACCACATGCATGGCCAGGCAAGAAACTACACTCTTAATAGTAAGGATGCAACAGAAAGAAAAAAAAGTTTACAACTGAATCATCTGGAGGGAGAATTTTCTCTCCTTTTAAATTCTGCCTGGAGGTTATTCAACTTCATATCAACATCAAAATAACTGAAATAGTGATGGAAGCCCCAGGTTTTGTGACTCTACAGGCGCTACAGAGTGCTAATGCTGGTGCGCTTGACTGCTGTGATCCTGGAGCCCAGCAGTCAGAGGAAACTTATCTCAAATGGAAAAAGTCCCAAAAGCTTACCACATACAATGATGCACAGCACGAGTCCAACAAGTAGGCTTAGCCAAATAACTGCGAAAAAGAAGAACATTAATGGTTTTATATATATAAGCACTTAGGCTCAGGCTGTGTTTCAGTATCAAGTGAGAGCAGCAGGATTTAAGCTCCAGGTATGTAAATAGAAAGCACTACTGAAGTCAAACAGGGCACTCTGAATAACTGACATTTATGTAATTGGACAGTTTGATAAAATGGCCAGCTATCACCTAATTCGCATTTTTTTTTTGATCCGTATACACCCTACAGTTTTCCACAGATGTGCAGATCCCTGTATAGCAAATTTAAGCCTTCCAGTCCCAAGTTTATCATCTCCTCTATGTTTTGCAGACCTCGTAGCAATAATCTCTGGAGGCTAAGAACTTGCAGGTCATCACTAACTCCAGTCAAGCTACATTCACGTTTGGAAAAGAGGAGCACGTTCTCATGCGGTTCAAACATTAAAGGTTGAGGTTCAGAGAATGGTTGCAGTCTTGAACCAAATGCATTTTCTTCTTGCCACAAGCTGTCCTTCACACAAATTTCAATGCAGATATGCAAGCTCATCTGTTGCAAAGGCACAAACTATTTTCTCTAATGAGATGTGGCTTCACTTCCTACATCTTATCCAAGAGTATTTCATACAGGTAAACTACCACATGGAAAAATACCCACTTTCACACAAAAGGATCAAATATAAACAGTTCACACTTGGATCAAACGTAACGGTTATATTAATTTTTGTGGCTATGGCTTTGCCTAGAAGTAAACTCCCAGGTTTTGTCCTGTCCAAGGCAGGGGACCTGGAACGAGATTTGGAGGTAGACTTCATACTTCCTGCAGGAGGGTGTCTTACCTAACACCAAAGAAAAAAATCTTACATTTTTTCTGCAAGAACCACTCTTTGCAGAGCCTCCCTGTCTTCCGCACCCATGACCTAGCTGCCGCTTCTTGTTCAGTGCCTTGCTGGGCATTAGTGGAGTTCACCTTCCAAACAAGTGCTTGTTTCCCCTCAGGCTTCTGTTCATCTTCAGACTCCATCTACAGCTGGGAAACAAAGAAAGAAGCTACATTTAATGAGTGCTTCCCCTACTTCTATAAACAAGTGGAAACAGCAGAAATCCCGCAGTTGCCTTAGTTATTGCCTGTACCTGAGGGGATGAGGGCAGGGTGGATGGAGAAATGAGGAAACAAATAGAAAATAAGGAGCTTGTGCAACATATCTGAGGCCGACTGAAAGGAGAAGGTGGGCCTCAGATATGTTGCACATACCCTCCATCCCAGGGTGGGAGCCGATGGGGAATGAGAACCATAATGGAGGGAAAGGGAAGGACAGAGCAGATGGGAACAACGTAAGAGGGAAGGGATGGGGCATATCAAGACAGAAGGGAAAGGCCACAAAAAACAGAGCTTTCTGCTTCACCACTATGTAGTTTAAAGTAGTTTTGTCTGCAGGCAAAAAGGTCAGGCAATTTCCCAAGTGGGGCTGAACCTCGTCTGCAGAGGGAAATTCACTTGTGCTCAGTCCAGCGAGCGACGATTTCCTCACAGTTTTTCTCAAATCTCACTTTCAGTGACATAAATTTAACAGAAAAAGTCACCCAAAGAAGAATATGCAACTATAAACGTTATGGTGTCAGTGCAGAAATGTCAATTCATTTTCATGAGTTAGGTTATAACAGGGAAAAAAAAACCAAAACACTTCTCTTTAGAAAAAGCTTCAACATCTTTACTTTCATTACTGTTATTATTTATATTAACTGGCACATGCTTAAGAGACCTCCTCAACTCCACAAACTCATACCAGTAATTAGGTGCTAAAGTGTCTCTAAGAATCAGACTCCACTTGCGCTTGGTCCATCCAACTGTAATGGTTTAGCCCCTGCCGGGGTCTGAGACCATGCGGCCGCTGCCCCTCCCCCACAAAGGGAGTGAAATACAAAGCCCCGATCTGAGATAAGGAGAGGTTTAATACAGCAGTGCAATAGCAACACAACAAACAACAACAATAACACTAAGAATAATAGTAATAACAATGAACAGGGCAAAATATCTACCAATATAGCAGTGAGAGAAAACCCGGCGGCGCGAACCCCACGCGATCACCAATTCTTCCCACGCGATCACCGATTCTTCCCGCGCTCTGGCCGCCTGGACGTGACATCAGCATGGCATATGAATAACCTGGCTAAAGCTTCCTCCCCCACTGCTGGGGAAACTTAACCCTATCCTGGTTAAACCAGGACATAATCCACCTCTTTATTCTATACCATGTGCGTCACATCCAGCTGCCACTTAGCAATTAGCATTGACAAAGAAAAATTAACAAAAGCACAGTATAACTCACGGTGCGTTTTCACCCACAATCAAGTCCCCTTGTGGTACGCATCGGACCTCTCCATCCTTCTGCATCACCCACCAGGTGCACCCAGGTCCTTAAGTAAAGCAATCCCGTGGATGGGTTTGCCTTTGCCCGGCGCAGGACTAACCCAGACCATTTTTCCCAGCAGGTCCCTCATGCGCACCACAGGGACTCTATCCCCGTCCACAACACGTGGAAGTTTTGACTGAGCCGGGCCAGCTCGATTGGCAGATCCTCTTGTGTTCACTAACCAAGTGGCCTTTGTCAGATGTGTGTCCCAGTGTTTGAAGGTTCCACCCCCCATTGCTCTCAATGTAGTTTTTAACAGTCCATTGTAGCGCTCGATCTTCCCGGAGGCTGGTGCGTGGTAGGGGATGTGGTAGACCCATTCGATGCCGTGTTCTTCTGCCCAGGCATCTATGAGGTTATTTCGGAAATGAGTCCCGTTGTCTGACTCAATCCTCTCTGGGGTGCCGTGTCGCCACAGAACTCGCTCTTCAAGGCCCAGGATGGTATTTCGGGCGGTGGCGTGGGACACTGGATAAGTTTCGAGCCACCCAGTGGTTGCTTCCACCATTGTGAGCACGTGGCGCTTGCCTCGGCGGGTCTGTGGCAGTGTGATGTAGTCGATCTGCCAGGCCTCTCCATATTTATATTTCATCCATCGATCTTCATTCTGCTGGGGCTTCACCCGTTTGGCTTGTTTGATTGCAGCACACGTCTCACATCCGTGGATGATCTCTGCGATGGTGTCAATGGTGAGGTCCACCTCTCGATCTCGAGCCCACCTATATGTTGCATCTCTGCCTTGGTGGCCTGAGGTCTCATGGGCCCACCGGGCTATGAACAGTTCACCTTTACGCTGCCAGTCCAAGTCCACCTGAGCCACCTCGATCTTAGCAGCTTGGTCCGCCTGCTGGTTGTGTTGATGTTCATCAATGGCTCGACTCTTGGGTATATGGGCGTCCACATGGTGCACCTTCACAACGAGGTTCTCCACCCGGGCTGCAATGTCCTGCCATACTTCAGCGGCCCAGATGGGTCTGCCCTTGCGTTGCCAGTTGTTCTGTTTCCATTGCTGCAACCACATCCACAGGGCACTTGCCATCACCCACGAGTCAGTGTAGATATAGAGCCTCGGCCACTTTTCTCGCTCAGCAATCTCCAAAGCCAATTGGATGGCTTTCACCTCTGCGAACTGGCTCGATTCACCTTGTCCCTCAACAGCTTCAGTGGTTTCTCGTGTGGGATGCCACACTGCAGCCTTCCATCGTCGATGTTTTCCCACAATGCGGCAAGACCCATCAGTGAACAGGGCATATTGTTTTTCTTCCTCTGGCAGCTCGTTATATGGTGGGGCCTCCTCAGCACGTTTCACCTCTTGTTCTGGTGACATCCCAGCATCTTTGTTCTCTGGCCAGTTCATGATCATTTCCACTAATCCTGGGGGGTCGCGGTTCCCTATTCGAGCCTGTTGTGTTATCAACGCAACCCATTTACTCCACATGGCATCTGTTGCATGATGTGTGGAGGGAGCCTTTCCTTTGAACATCCATCCCAGCACCGGCAGTCGGGGTGCCAGGAGGAGCTGTGTCTCAGTGCCAACCACTTCTGAGGCAGCTCGAATGCCTTCGTACACTGCCAGTATCTCCTTCTCAGTCAGGGTATAGTTAGCTTCAGAGCCTTTGTATCCCCGGCTCCAAAAGCCTAGAGGTCGGCCTCGAGATTCCCCATCTGCTCTCTGCCAAAGGCTCCAGGAAGGGCCATTCTCCCCGGCTGCGGTGTAGAGCATGTTCTTAATCTCCTGCCCTGTCCGGACTGGCCCGAGGGCCACTGCCTGGGTAATCTCCTGCTTAATTTGTTCAAAGGCTTGTTGTTGCTCTGGGCCCCATTTAAAATCGTTCTTCTTGTGGGTTACATGGTAGAGAGGGCTCACAATCAGGCTGTAGTTTGGGATGTGCATCCTCCAGAACCCCACAGCGCCCAGGAAAGATTGAGTCTCTTTTTTGGTGGTTGGTGGGGCCATGGCTGTTATCTTGTTTATCACCTCCATTGGGATGTGGCAACGCCCATCTTGCCATTTTATTCCTAGGAACTGAATCTCCCTTCCAGGCCCCTTAACTTTCTGTCACTTGATGGCAAAACCAGCCTTCAGAAGGATTTCAATTACCTTCTTTCCTTTCTCAAAGACTTCCTCAGCTGTGTCCCCCCATACAATGATATCATCAATGAACTGCAGGTGTTCTGGAGCCCCACCTTTCTCCAGTGCAGTATGGACCAGTCTATGGCAAATGGTGGAGCTGTGTTTCCACCCCTGGGGCAATCGATTCCAGGTGTACTGGATACCCCTCCAAGTGAACGCAAACTGTGGCCTGCACTCTGGTGCTATTGGAATGGAGAAAAACGCATTAGCGATGTCAGTCGTGGCGTACCACTTGGCTGCCTTCGACTCCAGCTCATACTGGAGCTCTAGCATGTCCGGCACTGCAGCACTCATCGCTGGCGTAACTTCATTCAGGCCACAGTAGTCCACGGTCAGTCTCCATTCGCCATTAGGTTTTCTCACTGGCCATATAGGGCTGTTGAAAGGTGAGTGAGTCTTGCTGATCACCTTCTGGCTTTCTAGTCAACAGATCAGCTGATGGATGGGGACCAGGGAATCTCGGTTAGTACGGTACTGCCGCCGGTGCACCGTCTTGGTAGCAATTGGCACTCGCTGCTCTTCAACCTTAAGCGACCCCACTACCGAGAGGTCCTCTGAGAGGCCGGGTAAGGTGGACAATTGCTCAACCTCCTCCAGGGCAGCTATACCAAAGGCCCACCGGTACCCTTTTGGGTCTTTAAAGTACTCTCTCCTGAGGTAGTCTATACCTAGGATGCACGGGGTATCTGGGCCAGTCACAATGGGGTGCTTATGCCAGTCCTTCCCAGTTAAGCTTACTTCAGCTTCTAATAGGGTCAGCTGTTGGGACCCCCCTGTCACTCCGGAGATGCAGATGGATTCAACCCCACTGTGGCTTGATGGCATCAGGGTGCACTGTGCGACAGTGTCTACCAAGGCCTTATATTCTTGTGGTTCTGATGTGCCAGGCCATCAGATCCACACCTTCCAGTAAATCCGATTATCCCTTTCCTCCACCTGGCTGGAGGCAGGGCCCCTCTAATCCTGCTCACCATCACTCACTTGATCTAAAAGTGACTCCTGCAGGAATGACTTCCTGGTCCCCTCAAGAGGGTCAAGCATACTGTTGGCCATTCTATTCTGTCTGGGGGATTTCTGACTAGACACTGGAGCTGCATCTCTCTTGGAAGACTCCCCTTTCATGGTGGTCTTCCCTTTCAGTTGCTGTACTCGTGCAGCTAGGGCAGAAGTGGGCTGTCCATGCCACCTTCTCATGTTTTCCCCATTGTCGCGGAGGAAGAACCACAGGGTGCCCCGTGGTGTGACCTTCCACTGCCCTTCTCTTGGGTGGGGAAACGCCTGCTTCTAATAGCTGAGACATCGGCCCATGCAGGTGGAACATAGGACATGTCCTGTTCCACTTTCTGGAGCCTCTGAGACAGTTCCTCTACGGCTGAAACCAAAGCATGTTGGGAGGAAGGGAGACTTCCCTCATAGTGCCGGAGCTGGATAGTCACTTCATCCACTGTCTGAGTGTCTCGTCACCAGGATGCTACTGCTAATGCTTTGGAATGTCCCTCTGGTCCACTTTGCAGGAACTTCCGCCACATCAACTGTGTATAAGGGACCTGATCTGGATCCATTGGTGACTGCTCATCATTCAGATCACCATAGATCATGTCAAACACAGCCATTTCCCTGAGGTTTTGGATGCCTTTCTCCATGTCGGTCCACTTGCCTAACCGACATAGAGCATCATCCTTATAGGGGTACCTCTCCCTCACGGCGAGCAGGAGTCGCTTCCAAAGGCTGAGGGTTTGAGCCTGTTTCCCTATTGCCTTGTCAATACCAGCCTGCTTGGCTAAAGGTCCCACCTGCTTGGCCTCTCTCCCCTCCAATTCCAAACCAGCAGCTCCACTATCCCAGCACCAGAGCAACCAGGTGCAAATTTGCTCGCCTGCAATGCGGCTGAAATCCTTCCGCATATCTCGCAACTCACTGAGGGATAGAGATCGGATGATTACCTCCGGCTCTTCCTCCTGCTCTCGTGATGGGCCTGGTTCATTATCACCCTGTACATTGCGAGGGGATTTTTTGGTATATTTGGTTTTCCGTATCGGGGCCACTGATATTGGTACTGCTTGTCCCTCTGGCTCAGCTGCTGTGCTGGTGGAGGCGACCAGTACTGGCACTGCCTGTCCCGCTGGCCCAGCTGCTGCACCAGTAAGTTCACTTTCAGACCCTGCAGCTCTTTCGCCCCCTTGAAGGCAGTGATCAGTGTTAAGGGCAATGCGGTAAGCATGGGCAAGCCCCCAGCACATCGCCAGGATTTGTGTCTCCCGGGGTTTGTCAGATTGGCAGCACACCTTTTCCAAACACTCCACCAGTTTATCAGGACTCTGCACTTGTTCGGGAGTAAGATCCCAAAGCATTGGAGGTGACCACTGACTCAGGCACTTGCCCATCTTTTCCCACACACCCTGCCATTTATAACTATCTGCCCCCGGGGCAGGTTTCAGGGTGGTGCTATTGTTGGAGAAGTACCGCATGGCCCAAAACAAGATCTGGCAGACATTTAGGAAGCACAGAGCCGCAAGCACACTGGCCTGGGTGCTCCAGGGATAGTTGAAACTCTCAAAAACTGAGAGAATCTCTTCCCCTGGCTCACCCACAGACGGGGTGAGACCCTTAACAAAAGCCCAGGCAGCAAACAGGTACTGGTTCACCCCCACAAGCAGCGAAACGAGCCCATTATAAGCAGACAGTAACCAGTAGAGCAAAATAAAGCCCTTGACACATTTTCCACCGACAATAAATGCCACTACTAGGAGCACAGAGTGGATATGAGGATTAATCCAGCCCCACCACGCAAGCAAATTGCCCAGCATTGCAAACATTTCTTATCAAACAATACAAGTAAAAATAGAAAAATTACACCTAACAGATTGCTCTAACACACCTTCTCCTTTTGTCCTTATTTCAGTCTTCTCCAGCCTCACGTTGGGCGCCAAAGTTGTGGTGGTTTAGCCCCTGCCGGGGTCTGAGACCACGTGGCCGCTGCCCCTCCCCCACAAAGGGAGTGAAATACAAAGCCCCGATCTGAGATAAGGACAGGTTTAATACAGCAGTGCAATAGCAACACAACAAACAACAACAATAACACTAAGAATAATAGTAATAACAATGAACAGGGCAAAATACTTACCAATATAGCAGTGAGAGAAAACCCGGCGGCGCGAACTCCACACGATCACCGATTCCTCCCGCGAGAACACCGATTCTTCCCGATTCTTCCCGCGAGAACACCGATTCTTCCTGATTCTTCCCGCGAGAACACCGATTCTTCCCGCTCTGGCCTGGACATGAGGCTCATGACGTCAGCATGGCATATGAATAACCCGGCTAGAGCTTAGAGCTTCCTCCTCCACTGCTGCAGAAGCTTAACCCTATCCTGGTTAAACCAGGACACCAACAAAAGCGGAAAGAAACAAAGGCTTGGAATTACGTTCTGCAATAAAGTGCTCTTTCCCCAAAGACGCTTCTGACTGCCCCAAACACATCCCCAAAACACGTTTTAGTGCCTGGATATTCGCTGTTTGGTACACGAGTGTATGTTTGCTCGTGGGCTGGGCCTCTTGCCTCCAGCGAGCATGCTACGCTTTGTCACTGTACTGGAAACGCACTGGGTTTGACTCCAGCCGCAGGGATGTTTCTCCTGAACCTTCTGGTCCACACTAGGGAAAAGTCTGTTCCCCACCCTTGGCTTTTGGGATGTAACAGGGAGTAACACAGCCGGCCGGGGGTCAGGAGAGCTACCGGGCTCTGTAACACAAGGCATTTCTTGAAGGCAGGTGCTGGCAAAAGAACGTTTGGAAGATTGAAGAAAAACATGCAGCCTAAAGGCCAGCAATTTTTCATTGAGCCACAAAAAAAAATATTTCCAATTCTGAGAGCTTGAATCCAAAATTAGCTCTCACTTTTTGCGACTTTTCCATTTGAAGGAAACACCAGCAGGAGCTCTGTTTGCTCTTAGGCCACAAAACAACTGCAAGTGAAAGCCCCAAGGTGTAGGCCACGCCCCCCGCTTTATACGAGCACTTTCTCCTGTTCTTCAGTCCTCATTTTCGTGCTCTTTAATCCTCACTTTCCTTCTTTGTCCTCATTTTTCTGCTCTTCAGTCCTCATTTTCGTGCTCTTTAATCCTCACTTTCCTTCTTTGTCCTCATTTTTCTGCTCTTCAGTCCTCATTTTCCTGCTCTTTAATCCTCACTTTCTTGCTCTTTAGCCCTCACTTCCTGCTCTTCAGTCCTCACTTTTCTGCTCTTCTGCCCTCATTTTACTGCTCTTTACCCCCCACTTTCCTGCTCTTTAGCCCTCACTTTCCTGCTCTTTAGCCCTCACTTTCCTCCTCTTTAGCCCTCATTTTCCCGCTTTTCAGACCTCACTTTCCTCCTCTTTAGCCCTCATTTTCCCGCTTTTCAGACCTCACTTTCCTCCTCTTTAGCCCTCATTTTCCCGCTCTTCAGTCCCACCCTCCCGCAGGCTTCGGGGCTGGCGGGAGGTGCCGAGGGGCGCCGGGCTGGCCCCAGCCGTCGCAGCCCCCTGCCCACCCCCGGCGCTGCGGGCGGGAGGTGTCCGGGGACCGGCCGCCGCCGGCTGCGTGCGGGGAAGCGGCGGCCCCCGCCGGCCGCCCCGCGGGCACGACACCGGCCTCCGCCTTCCCGCTGCCTCCGCGCCCGCATGGCCCTTCTCTGCCCCGCCGCTGCCCGGGTCCCCACCCGCCCCTTACCGGGGCCGCCGTCGAGGGCCGAGGCCCTGCTCCGCTCCGCCGCGGGCACCTCCCAGGGGTGAAACCGAAAGCAGCGGGCGGCTTCCGCCCCGCGACGGCGATGGAGGTGGCAGGCGGCGGCGAGGCCTCGTTCTCCCCGTCCCGGCGCCGGGATGAGCTGCGACGGCTGCGGCGGCTCCAGCGGCGGTTCCACTCCGACCCGCTGCTGCCTCGGCTGCCGCCCGGGGACGGGTCCGCCGCTGCCCGACGGTCGGTGGCGCCGACGGGACCGGGACCGGAGGGAGAGCGGCGGCTCGGGGCGGCGGCGGCTCAGCGGAGGCGCCGAGCGCGGGCGGGTGAGCCGGGACGGGACGCAGGGGACGGGGGCTGCGGCGAGGCCCCGGCCGTCCCGGTGAGGAGCGGGGTGGGATGGAGGGGGGCCGGGGGCCAACGGGCTGGCCGGGCCGGCGGAGCCGCCCATCTCCCTCGACGGCGATGCCGCGGGAGTGAAGCACCCGGGGCGGGGGGGGGCGCTAAATTCTGACGGTATTTCTGTGGGGTTTGACAGTTTAATACCTTTGAAAATCTGCTCGAGTTTTAGAAGTATGGAAGCTCTTGAAGTACCCAGTCGTTTTAAGTGCAAGTTTTTGGTAAAATCTTAATGGAGTTAACATATCTCTGCATGGAGGTTTTTTGACCCGATTCTTCAGATCCTTACATGTGCTTTATTCATGACACGCATAATATTATTTCTCTCCTTAGATATGAGTTTACACCTCTCTTTCTGGAAAAGAATTGCAGGACTTGTCATCGCTGTCGCTGTGATTTTACTCTTATCGTGGATTACCCTAAGTGAGTGCATTTTTAAAAAAACCCTAGCTCTGGAAAGAGGAATTCAGTACTTCTGTCTCTCGTGATACTGTCTCTTCATGGCTGAGGGGTAAGAGGTATTTCCACTGGTTTTCAGCTCACCCCCACACACACACCCTGATACGGCTGCTGTTACAGAGGTTAGAATCCAGAAACGGAAACTGAAACTAAATTCTGTTACTGGTTGTCCTGGGAGAGTTGCTTCTGGTAGCGCTAAATTGACTTTTGTGGGTTTTTTTAATTTTCTGCAGGATTTCATTGTGCTGCAGCATGGCAAAATGCTGAGGAATGACAAAGCCATAAGCAGAGTTAGGGAGGCAGTACTGACTTCTTCACTTGGCTTGGCTCTGGCCTAGAAAGTTATTTTTGCAACTGAATACATTGAACGAGAAGCTGTTTAGGGTCAAATTTGAGCAGCTTCATGGCAGATAACTAGTATCTGTGTTTGCACTCTTTCTCAAAGATGGCCTTCTGCCCTGTTGTTCTCACCTGTGGTGTCTCTGGTGTAGCTGGAGCTTTGCACATGCACATGTTGGAGTCTGTTTGCTGGCACATGCCCAGCATGTGAGCATGTAATCAGGGATCACTGGACCCACCGTAGCTGGTATAACTGGAGAAAACTAAGAGTGAGCACAGTCCTTCAGCTGTATTGTGTTCACCCATAATTCATCTTATGTTCACTCATAATTCACCTTAATTCAGCGCAAGGCACAGATATTCTTCAAATAGAGGAAGCAGGTCCAGAACGTGTAAATATGTATACAATTGTATTTTAAATATGTAAGGATAAGTAAGTAACGTTCTCTTCATTTCTTCATTTGAACAAAAGATCCACCTAAATTGCCCCAGCTGGAGCCATGCCCTGAGGACTGGCTGTACTACAAGAGGAAGTGTTACTATCATTCAGGAGCCGTGGCAGATTGGGACTCCAGTCAGGAGGCCTGCTCTGACTACGGAGCATCCCTTGCCGTGATTAACAGCCGCCAAGAGCTGGTAAGGTGTCCAGCGCCTTGAATTTGCTCTGCTGCCCTAACAGTTGCTGTAACTCCATCACTTGTTCCCTTGTATAGCTTGAAACCCACCATACTATGTGGCAGACGTGTGCTGTGAGTCGGTACAGCCTACAGACTTTTTCAGTGTGGTGTGGTCTGTTCACTAAAATCCGCTGTAGAAATTCTGTTGTTACTTTAGAGGGTATTTCAGAAATTTAAAAGGCAAACTATGTACAAAGCCTGAAGGAATATAAAAATGGAGTTGTGACTCCTAATTCCTAATAAAGAGGGTGTGGTGGTTTTTTTTTAAACTGGCAATTTCTGTGTTCAATTTAAGTTAGGCAATTTAGCCTGTCCACTTGCCTCACACACTTGACGTTCATTCCCTCTCCAGGATACCCAAAAATACAGTCAGCAGCAATTCCCATACTAAATATAACTAAACTAATTGTGGAGTTTATGAACCACCAGTGCACATCTATGTGTTTTATCTTCTTGATACTCTTTAAAGACACAGTTCCTTTAAAGAGTGCTTTCTTTAGCATAACAAATGGTGTAGTGGCCAACTGAAAAACAGAAATGTGGTGTTAGTTCTGTGCACAACAGTCAATTTCTCTTTTCCCACAAAAGGTGAAGAGTGGCTGTGGTTATGTGGTGCTGGGCCCCATGGTATTGAAAATACCCAGTTTGTGCAGTAGGTTCTGCCTGTGGTTTTTGTTGTTTTCAAACCATTTTTCATTTTACTATGTTCTTTAAGCCTCCTGTTTACTATGTTCTTTAAGCCTCCTGTAGTGTCCTACCAATTCAGGATGTTCTGTACAGAAAAACAAAAGAAAACAGCACTATAGCAAGTGTGTTTTCAGAGACGATTATAGGATCATAAAGAAAGAATCGAGAAAGACTGTTTCATTCATACTGCAGATTATAAACCATGTGTGTGCCCTCAAGATGTCCTGGAGCTTGGGTTTACGTAGTCCCTAACTTTACAGTCAGAAATATAAGGAACAAGAAAACAGAATGAACTCACACACTTATATGATTAGTGTTGAGTAAAAGTGTGAAAATTGGGAAGTTGGAGGATCTTAAATGTGTGACTTGAATTTGATAGAGACACAATCCAAGAAATGATGGTGATGTAAGAGTCAAGGCAACCTGTGACAAGTCAGTCACTGTGTTCCCACCAAATCCATGTCCTTGTACTGAAACGCCATTCTCCTGGTGACACAGTGAAACCATTGTACTAGCTGACTATTGCATAATGTGATATGGTATTTCTAATGACATGTGGATGTTTTTAATGACAGGGCAGGGCAGGGTATAGGTGGATGGTCAGTAGCACTCTGCATGACTACCAACTAAGTAGCTGGGACCTCACTGACTATCAGTAATGGATCTAGGGCTCCCTTTAGTATTTCAACTAATTAAATCTAGCAGTAAAACATTAGTGACCTGTGAAAAAAAAAGTCCATCATTGTCTATTCTGTGATGCAGTTTATATCTGTGCAGTTTTTATACAAAAAGCTATATAATTATAATCATAAAAAAATCTCATATCCATATGTCATTTTATTCTGTGTTTTGTCTAGAACTTCATAATGTATCGAATACGCATAACAGACTTCTGGATTGGGCTGCGCAGGAAAGGAAACGAATTCTTCTGGGTGAATGGAGAGTCATTTGACACAAACTTGTGAGTTTCCTTTCAAGTATACTATGCAGGAAGAGAGTTGGCTTTTTTGTCCAAGTAGAAAAGTTATTCTGTTACATATTCCTCTGTAGATAAACTGGTGTATCTTACCAAATGAGGGCTGTCATGTGACTGTAAAAATGCTAATACTGTGCTAATAAAAGTAGTTATGTCCCCAGAGAAGTGGGAAAGGGGCATCATTGCTTAGTTTTTCATGTTGTTGCATAGCAGCTGTTAGGTTAGGCCTAGAGTAAGTTGTTTCTGTACAATCCCACTATATGAGATGGATAATATTTGCCTTCTTAGGAAGAATTACCAATGTTAGACATTACAAATGGTTTGAATTAGCTCGCCCTGTTGGTCTTGCAGGGTTGAACACTCAGCCAGTATAGACAGGGCCTCCTATGAACAACTGAGGTGCTCAGGACCACTTTGGAAGGTCACTGGGCTGGGGGGTTGTGTCTCAGAAGGCATCGCTTTTGCCCACTTTGTATCCCGGAGATTGGCTTCTTTGCAGCCACATCCCGAGCAGAGGCTCAGCAAAATTGGTGGGAAGAGGTGGCAGGGCCCCAGTCTGTACTGGAGGAATACTGCTGCCATGGGTCCCTCTGGGATCCTCTCTCTCCTGCTCTGGAGAATTGTGCCTTTTGTGCTCACAACACGTTGTAGACTGAAGTACAAGCACAGGTGCTACATCTCTGTGGGGATCAAAGCAGCTTGCTTTAATAGAAGGTGCATCAGAGCATCACCGTGTGTTTCACACGTGAATTCTGATCCTCCCAAGAAGCAGGGCTCATTTTAAATCATTCTCTACTTTGTTCTCCACAGTCTTAAAGACCCAGTTTTCTAAAGAATAAGAAATAAGTCTTCTAATTTTTAGACCAAAGTTCTGCTCTAATTTTTATTTTTCTCTTGGTGTTTTAGATTTCACATCAATATAACAAATGATGGAGACTGTGTCCATATAGATTCATCCTTCATCTCTACCAGAAGGTGCTCCTCAGTCAGGAACTGGCTTTGCACCATTGGTTGGTTTAATCCCAAGACAAGCTCTTTGTAGGGAACAGCTGGCTGTGCAAATACAGAGACTTTCTCCTCAAGAAGTTGGAATTCAGAATACTGAAAGTCCTTGCTGTAGGAAGTCCACAGGGGCAAGAGGTGCCATGGTGTGGATCATAGCCAGACTTCTCCAGGAGAAGCAATAGAGGGATTAATAGTGACTCCATGTGAAAGAGGTAATTGCTTAAGAAGTGACAGTGACGAGGGGAAATGATGATACAACGGCCGTGGCAAAGAACGGAAGTTGCTTCTTGGTAATACATTTCATTGTTGAAAGGGCTGAAGGACACAGGAGTGGATACTTTCCTTGAGAACTCTTCACAACTGCAAAACCTACTTTTTTAGGACAGCTAAAAACATTATTACAATGACATGAAGGTCCTATTGAAAATGCAGTTCATAGGGAACCCAGTGATGTGTTTTTTCCTGTTTTCTCTGGAGCTCGGTAGTTCTTTGTCTGAAATCTTTTAGTTTGTCTTTGTGGTACATGGATGAGACTTCATAAGGTGTTTTTACTTCCCTTCCCTTCTTTTTTCATGGGGTTTTCAAATGTGATTGGTATGTAATGTCCAAAGATATAAATGGGAGCTTTGTAAACCAGGAAGGCAGATAATGACTGGGTCTTCTAGTGAATGGCACTGATGTTACAGGGCGTATAGAGTGGGACAGGTTACGGATACTCTTTATCCCTCTGGACCTATCTGGAAACATGACTGCTACTACCCAAACTTCCCTGAATATGTGGCTGCAATAGAAAAGTTCCCAGACTGAATCACGCACAACTGTGGGAGGGCTGAGAAAGTCAACTGGATTTAGAAGTGGGGAGACATGTATATGTAGCATGGAAAGGGTTCTAGGGCAGCTTAAAGTGAGGTACTGTGGTGCTTAACTGTTTGCCTGTGCAGGGGAAAAAAAGCTTTTATTGTCTCCAACATGGCTATTTTAGTGATTTGTGTGGGCAAGGATAGTTTAACAGTTCATGGGACAGATTGTGAGGAACCGAAGGAGTTAATGCCTCAGTCATTGACAGGGAAAGCCTCAAGGACAAATTGTGGCTTTTGTGGTTAGTCTAAGGAATGAATTAATAGATTAATCTGTTTACATTCTTAGTATAATGCCTGCGGATGGGCAGTGGGGGCATAGGAGGCTCCCCAGGAAGGTCTGTGGTTGGTTCCTTCCTGTTCACTCTTAGATTCAGCAGATACTTGTACAATGACTGCTTCCCAAGATACATGATTTACAAAGGGTGGTTACTGTCTTTAAAAATGTGAACCAGAGGAAAGGCCTTTTAAACTAGGAAAATGTTCTAGTCTGGAAACAGAGTACCATGTTGAGCTCAGAGAAGCCCACAGGGAAGATGAAGCGTCTGGCATATAGATCTCCAAAGAAATGGGAAGAAGAAATTGCAGATTGCTATAACTGCACTTGGTATTTATCCAGAAGATGTACTTCTTTGGAGGGAAAGAAATAGGTGAGAGGAGAAGCTGGAGCAGAGTATTCAATATATCTTTGCTTGTCGTTCCCCAAGAAAGGACAAGAACAGAAGGGGAAGCACTTTGCAAGGAACCACGGACAGGGGTTAGATTGCCAGGGTAGGGACCTGTTTCCCACCACGTGTCAAAAATCCAGTTGAAAGAGTCAGCATAGAGTGCCAGAAAGGGTAAGAAGTCCATTTTGCTGTCTCTGTAAATTGCCTTGTAAATGTGCCAATAAATACTTCCAGTAATTGCTCCTAGTGATGCTTTTGGTCTCTGCTTTTTGTTGAGCTTGCTCCTCTGCTTTAGGATTGTGGTAGTCCAAGACTGCTCTGTTTAGCTTGTGATACCTGCTTCCTTATGTGTGTTTAGTTACTGTCTGTAGGTGGGCACAGAACATTTTTTGACAGTGAAATTAGAACTCTGTGTAGGACCGTGACAGAGCCTGTGAATTCATCGTGAGCCTGACTGACTCTGCAGGGTCACCCCTCAGAAGGGTCACACCTCCTCTCACACCCCAGCCCAGGGGCTCAGGACCCCATTTCGACTCAACCAATCCATTGGTTTCCCAGCTTGACCCCAGACCTGCCCTGATGATCCGGATGCTTGGCTGAGCCAGGCCACTGACTGCATCTTCCCTGCTTGCATTAGAAGTCTCACGGCAGCTAAATTGCAGCTAATTGCTAATATCTGATTAAATAGCTTTAAGAAAACTGAAACCCATGTGAACTTCCCCTCATTTTAAGTTGTTTTGTCAAGGAAAATTGCACAATATTCACCAGTGTTGTGACCTTCCCAAGCAAAGTTAGATGAGGAACATAGCAACAGAGACATACAAGAAGGGATGTTGTAATGCAACTCCAACAGGTGAATTGCTGAACACAATTTCCTTTTTTAAGTTTTCAATTAGTGTAGCAACCCAGGGGGAAAAAAAACAAAAAAAACCCAAAAAAACCCAAACAAAACAAAACAAAACAAACAAATAAAAAACAAAAAAAACCCCACAAAAAGTTGAAAATAATATTTGGATAAATATTGCTGTGTACATTTCCTGGATTACTTATCTACTGTGATTAAAATTGAAATGGGCTGGATGAATACTTTATTTCTTCCTCTTCTAGGTTATAAAGTTCTTGTATAGTGAGGTCTTTGGCAGGCAGATCAGTTCTCACTCCATGATCTGCACAGAATCCAACGTACTTGTCTGTGATCAATTAATACAATAGTAATTAGATTTGTTATAACAGTTACATTACATGCATTTTCAAAAGTAGTTTCCCAATTCACCAAATAACATTTTCCACCTCCCAAAGTATGAAGTTCCCCTGTGATTCCCCTGTGCTTCCCTACCACACTCAGACACGCTGTGAACATTGTCAGCTCCCAATGGATTCATGCTATCCCTAATTCAGTAACTGATGGAAAAGTGATGATTTTCTTTCAAAAGAATTGACTGGTACAGGCAAATAAACTCAGATGGTGAGAAATAATCAGCAGTTGGGAGTTTTGCACAGTGCTAAACTCCAGGGGAAGAGCAGAAGTTTGTGGCAACTTAATCTCCTGCCCTGCAAATCTGTGGCCTCTTCCAACAGCAAAACTAAAATAAAGTCAATCCCCATTTCAGCTGGACTAGGTTGCAAGTTCCATAAATTTTAGGGTCCATCATCATGTCCTCCCACCAAGAGGTGGTGGGACCTGCTCCTGCAAAAAACATTATGCCATGATTTCACATCACGTTAAGGTCTGCACTGGCATACACACTGTTGCATTTCACCGTGCTTGGCATAACTTTTATCTCGGGGGAGGCACGAGTACCCACTTTTACACCTCTCAAGTTGCAAACCACACACACAAGCCTTTACACTGGCTTTGTGCTTGCTGTGGGAAATGTAACCCAGCAGAGAGGTACCATGGCATGGACGTGCACAGCCTGGTTGGGTGTGAAGTCTGCCAAAACACCACCCAGAAAAATGCATCTTTCTTGCTGCTGCTTCCCTTTAGCCCTTATGGGGGCTAAAGGGAGTGGGGAGAGCGCAGGGTGCACAAGGCAGATGTGCAATATGAATCTCTACCCTGCAAAATCACTCCTGGCTTCAGCTGGAGCTGCTGGGTTGGGTGCCTGTTGGGCCAGGGCAGCTCTTGAACACTTGGATGCTCTACGGCATCTCCACAAGGCAGGAGGCATCAGTGGTGCAGCTGCCTCTAGGCAGGGGGAATTCACACTCCTCGTGGCCATTCCCTGAGTCAGGCTGATTGGAGTCCACTTCTTTCCATCCTCCCCAGACAGGCTGGTCCTTGCTTCTGCACAGCCATTTCCACACTAACTGCTTTAGCAATCGCTTCCAGTCACTTCTGCTTCCTTTTCCAGACTGCCAGGCTGTGGGGAGGGAAAAGAGGCTTAAGCATGGGTGCTGATGAGGAGGTCCGAGGAAATGAACAGATCTTCACAGTCCAACGGGGAAGGATTACAGGAAGGGTACTGGGAAAGGCCTGATGAAGGACTTCCTGCTTGCAGCTGAGACTGATGAAGAAAGGTTTGTACTTCAGGCAGGTTGGATGTGCAAGGTGACCTTTGAGAAGTCTGGACTGAACTCACTACACAGTTGTCAAGGCAGCGTCCCATGTGTGCTCACCATTCACTGTGGTGAAAAGGAAGTAACCATTATATTTGGAAACCAGTGACCCTTAGTGGTCCCTCCAGCTGCCTATGGCCGCTCAGCCCAGTGTTGGGCTATTCACAGCTGGAGATGCTGTGGATTGGTGGATGCTCTGTCCGCAGCAGATACTCTGGTTGAGTTGAAACCTCCAAGTATTGAGCAATTAATCCATGGGGAAGCTCTGCCACTCCAGCTGGTCTCAGGCAGATCGGTACAGGGAGCATATTCCCTCTCCTGGGCCTGTACTGCGCTGCTCTGGCCATGAAGCGATATATGACAGTGGCTTTGTAGGGTTCAGGTGCTGTGTCTATCTTGAACAGCTGAAGCAGAATAAATGTGTAACTCAGATGAAGTTTCCCCCCTCCATGACCTGGGTGCCCCAAAAGATTTGTTCAGACCAAGGATGTCACATCCAGGGCAGGCCTCAGAGCAGAAGACCGAGGGAGGAAAGTGGGTGCCTGGTTGGTTCACTGTCTTTAAGTCTTTTGTGCATGTTTTTCTGGATACCACAGGAAAATATCTGTCTAGGCTAGCATTAGCAAAGGAAGGAAATGACAGGGAGAGGTAGGAGCACCTGTCTGTTGAAAGAACGCAGTGGGAGCCCAGCCATCATTTAATGCACAAAGGCTCAACTTTATTAGTACTCACACTCCTTTTATATCTACAATAATCAGTTCATACATATTGCAAAAAGTGAGCTCCTTATAGGTTGCTAAGGTTAGATACATTGGTTGCTAAGGTTAAATACCAATCCCTCTCCTTATGATTTCTACAAGGCCTTGTACATAGTCTTGCTTCTGTTCTTTGTTCTTCTTTGATACTTTTCGGTATTCTCCCATCACGTCGCCGTTGTCAGCAGTTCCTCGGTGCTGTGCCCTTTCTCACGTAGCCAGTTGTTAGCAAACTGCTCCACATCTCCCCTGTTTTCTTTTTGCACTTGTGCTAAAAATATTGCAGAGGCAGTCTTCTGCAGGGCCCTTTGCAGAAGACTGACAATACATGGCAACATCAAAAGCACAGTCACAATTACCAAGATCATGACCCCTATAGACTTGATCAGAGATATTAACCATCCTGAAAGTCCCCATTCTTTTAACCAGCTTTCAATCCCTAATCCATCTACTTGTTTCAAGCTGTGTAGACCTTCTTGTAATTTCTTAATCTTTGCATGGACTGAAGAATAATTGTCTGTCAGGTTCATGCAACACATTCCTTCAAATTCCTCACATCCATGGCCTTGTGCTAAAAGCAAAAAATCAATTGCAGCCCTGTTCTGTAAAGTAGCATGTCTAACACTATCAACATCAGTTAAAAGGCCACTTAAAGCTAAAGAAGTAGCGTTAGTCTGTTTGCTAAGCCAACATCCCAACTTATTCAAAGTCGTTAAGGCATTTGCAACACCAACTCCTGGTGCCAATATGGAGGCCGTTATGATCTGGCCTGGATTCCAGAATTCAACGTTATCTCGACAAGAACTTTCAAACCGATGAACGGTCCTTGGGACTCGCTTATGTTTTCGAGTCATATTCAGAATCATTGACACATTTGGTGTTAATAACGTGAGACGTCCGAGGCTACACGGGCCTCCATTCAGTTTAGATGGGACGCCTCCCCAGGCACGATCTCCACAGATTAGAAACACACCAGGAGGTAATGCAAGAGGAACAGCAAAAGATCGTGAGATGTTAGTCGAAGTATAATTGCACCAAGCAGTTGAATTATGATAAGCAGCATTAGTTGCATTCACATTTTGCCCTCTCCGTGTGGTGTTACAGGAGTAATTAAAAAACACACAAGCATCCATTATAACAGAGCCTAGCAACTCTAGCTCTTGGGGTTCTTGCGTAACCTGTGGAAGGTGACTATATACACCATCCCAATTATCTGTACAATTTTTTGAAGAGTTGCAAAGAGAGAAAGCCTGAAGGGTTTGTGGGATTGGCCATGTGTCTACTGGCACTCCCACCAAACAGGTGGAGAATGGATTTTCCGGGTTCGCAGTAGAAAGGCACAAGGTTTCTTGATGTGTCATATTTGCCAAAGTTACCCAGATATTCTGCTTGGGTTGTGGAACTACCCATCCTTCAGCCTGATGCAGGTTCCAGCACAGGCCGAACACACCGAGCAGGAACCCAGCGAGGGCCGGCATCTGTAGAGACACAAGCATAACCCCTGCCCCAGGTTAATAATTCACATGGTCCATTAAACTTAACCATCGCCCAAACTACTGCCAACAGTTCCAAAGTTTGTAGTGTGTCTTGTGCTGTGGCTTTTAATATCTCGTGTTTCCATGTATTATCTTCCTGCCACGTTATAGCTGCTGTCTGAGATTTCTTTCCTGCATCTGTATAAACTGTGATGGCATTCGGAATCGGCGCCTGTTGTCTTTTTGGCTGTTCAATCCAATGTAATTGTCCTAACCATCTCAAAGGTTCCATAGATAATTGATCAGTTGACAACATCATTGGCCCATTTAACATGGCTTCCTGCAATGCTATGCTATTTGCCAGGTACCATTGCATGGTTTCCTTCTGCATTGGACAGTATATGAATTGAGGTTCTCTTCCACTTATTTGAATAACTCGCACACGACCTTTCTTTACTAAATTTGCTAGTGCCTCAATTTTTTGAAGTAAAGATTTTGATTGTTGTAATGCTGGCGTGATCCATTCTAGCACCCATGTCTCCCCCGTTTTCTTTTTAGATTGCGTAATAGCTCCGAGCAAATGCTGTGAACCCATCCACACAAGTATGTCCAGGGGGAGCTCAGCATCTCTCCGACGCACTTGTCCAGAAGTAATACGGTCCATAATCTGTTGTAGCACTCGCTTCTGGTCTGCTGATAAAGACACCACCTGTGCAGGGTCATTTCCTTTTAACAGTGGTCGTAATTGTTGTAAAAGTTCGTTTGGGATGCCCACTATAGGTTTTAGCCATTGTAAATCTCCTAATAGCTTCTGAGCATCGTGCAGTGTTGAGATTTCAGGATTAATTGTCAATTTTTGTGGTGTTACTATTTGTTTCATCAAAGACAATCCCAAATACTTCCATGGAGCTGTTTTTTGTATCTTTTCTGGTGCAATTACCAATCTTTGCTTTGCAAGGGTGTTTACAATTTCTTTTATCTGTGTTTCTGTAAATGGTTCTTTCTGTGCAAATAATATATCATCCATATAGTGATAAATTATAACATTAGTCCATTTTTGACGTAATGGCTGTAAGGCTGCATCTACAAAAATCTGACATAAAGTTGGACTATTTCTCATTCCTTGTGGTAAAACTGTCCATTCAAACCGTTGATCTGGCCCTTCTCTATTTATTGTTGGTAAAGTGAAAGCAAATCGGCGCATGTCCTTTTCATGAAGCGGAATCGCAAAGAAACAATCTTTTAAGTCCACAATCAATATAGGCCATTCATAAGGTAACATAGCTGGATTCGGCATACCTGGTTGTAAAGCCCCCATTGGTTCCATTTGTTTGTTTACTTCCCTAAGGTCATGCAAAAGTCGATATTTGCCTGATTTCTTTTTTATGACAAATATCGGAGTATTCCAAGGACTAGTAGATAATCTTAAATGTTCTTGTTGATATTGTTCTTGTACTAGCAGGTGTGCTTGCTCAAGACTTTCCCTTTTTAGTGGCCACTGCTTTACCCATATTGGATCGTCAGATGTCCAAGTTATAGGGATCGGGAAAGTTCAAGCAATGGCCATTAGAATAAATGGTGATCGTTTGTCAAAACTATTCCCATTTGTTCTAACACATCTCTTCCAATTAAACAGTTTACCCCTGGAGGTAATTGCACTACAGCAAGCACCGCTGTGACTGTTTGTCCTTCAATTGTTAATTGTAGGGGCGGCGTTCGATTAGCTAAAGTTAAACCACCCACGCCAGTGATGGTGGTGGTATGCTCTTGTAACGGCCAGCCTTGTGGCCAAGAGGAAGGCGACAGTACGCTGGAATCTGCGCCTGTGTCTAACAACCCTTCCACAGTTATTGCGTTACCTTGAAATGACAGGTGAACAGTCTTTCTGGGTCTCGTACTCAGATTCAGTGTTAGCAGGGTCAGGCTTCCTGTAGATCCGAAGCCTTTGTTTCCGCGACTCTCTTCAGTCACTGGTCGTATTGTTTGAGTCACTTGTGGCAAGGGCACCAGCTGTGCAATCCGTTGTCCCTGTGCAATCTTTACTGGTGGATTCAGTGTATATGCCATAATATAGATTTCACCTTCATAATCTGCATTGATAACTCCCGGTAAAACAAATAGTCCACATTGTGATGCCGATGATCTTCCTAATAATAAAGCTCCCATGGCTCTCCCATTAATAATGATAGGTCCTCGTACATTCGTAGATATTGTTTGAGGATTATTTGTTAACAGGGTAACGTCTACTGCTGCTGCCAGGTCCAACCCGAGACTTCCCCGGGTGGCGGGTTGAAGGACTGCGCTGCGGCTGCTACCGAAGTCTGGAAAGGTGCAAGGGCTGCCATAACCTGACTTTGAGTAGCCTGAGCCTGTTCTTTCATTTCTTCCCCTAATTTCTTTATTGCCTCTACAAGAAAAGCCTGAGGTCCAGTAGGTATCGATGACGCCTTTTCAAGTGCCTCCTCTACAGTCCAATTTGCCCCTAATGTATTCAATAAACTCTTTGTAGCAGGATTGCCATTTTGCAAAATACATTGTTTTAAGAGAGCACCCTGCATGTAGATAGGTACTCTTGCTCTTTCAATTGCATTTACCCACTTATCTACAAAACTGCCCAAAGTTTCTTCTCTCCCTTGCTTAATTCCCATATACATTGGAACTCCGCCTGGCTCTTTCACTTGCTCTATGGCTTCTCTCACTAACCTCATTGCCTCTCTCACTTTATCCGGACCGAGCAGTGCTTGAGTTTCTACTCTAGCATAAGGTCCTAACCCCATTAATTCATCCATTGTAATCCCTTGTAATGGATCTCCTGCTTGCCGCTGTACCGCTACCGATTCTAATACTCTCGCTTGCCAATGCGCATTAAACAACAACAACTGACTAGGAGAGAAAATTAACTTTGCTATACCCCGACAATCTGTAGGCAAAAGAAGTTGAGTGCTCCAGAGATAATCTAACATTTGACGAACCGGTTCACCAGTAACACCATAAGAACTCACTGTAGAGCGCAATTGTGACAAAAGCTTCCAATCTAATGCCGTAACAGTAGCATTTATTCCACCAGCTGGGTTCGGCTGAAACTGAACTGGAAAAGCCATTGCTGTCGCCATCTGAGTCATCGCCTCATCCCCTTTTTCTAACCCCTCTCGTGCCAATGCATTCCAAGCCCGACACCTTTCTTTAGCGATCTCTATCCCCAGCCCATCTTCTGAGCCAGGAGTAGAATTCTCGCTTTCCGGCGTCACAGTGTGGCTGGACGCGTCAGGGCTACTCAGGGCGGGGGCGGGGGGAGCGGTAGGGAGAACTCGTTCTGAGCTTTCCTGTCCCGTCTCTTCGGAACGTAAAGGTGGTAAAACAAGCTCACGAAACGTAGGCGGTAATGGCCACCTAGTTTCCTCCTCCCCATATCTGGTGTTTTTCTCTTTTGCCGCAACTGCGCTCTGTGCAGCTCTTTTTTCCGCCTGATACCTTAACAATTCATTATGAACCATCCTCCATAACTTTCCCAACTTTTTTGCTGTCTTATCATCGTTCAATGTTAATTCCCATAACTTATCTCCAAATTTTCGCCATTCCGATAACTCATGAACTGCATGTGGATTAATAAAACAACCTTGCTCTACCCCATAAGCTAAAAGACCCTGAAGATCCTTTTTTACATCTATTCCCTCAACCCGGCGTTGTGTCAGCCAGGATGCAAATAAATCATATGCTGCTTGCCTGTCCATACCTGAATTTTTCCGTTGCAGCCTTTCCAGGTCTCGGCAGCACGTATCAGCAGGGTTCACCTCTTATGACACCCAGGGCGCGGGCCTTTTCTCTTATTTCAGTCGCCTTTCGCCGTCCTCGCTGCTTAAGGACCTGAACCACCTTCACTGGTCTTTATCCTTCGTGGCGCCTTATACGTCCTTTGGCACGGATCACGTCGCGGTCACCATTTGTTGAAAGAACGCAGTGGGAGCCCAGCCATCATTTAATGCACAAAGGCTCAACTTTATTAGTACTCACACTCCTTTTATATCTACAATAATCAGTTCATACATATTGCAAAAAGCGAGCTCCTTATAGGTTGCTAAGGTTAGATACATTGGTTGCTAAGGTTAAATACCAATCCCTCTCCTTATGATTTCTACAAGGCCTTGTACATAGTCTTGCTTCTGTTCTTTGTTCTTCTTTGATACTTTTCGGTATTTTCCCATCACGTCGCCGTTGTCAGCAGTTCCTCGGTGCTATGCCCTTTCTCACGTAGCCAGTTGTTAGCAAACTGCTCCACACCTGTCTTTCTCAGCAGGTTCAGTTTTGGTGTTTCCTGGCATTTATAGAATACCTATCATCCTTATCTAAGCACTTTCTTCTAAGCTACGGGAGCCATTCGGGCTTTAACTGATTGAAACAGAAGGACAACAACCCTTCAAACAATAGGGAGCTTTATTCATTGTAGAATTACAATGTTTATCTCCTTTAATTCCTTAATATGCAAATAATACTCCTTCAAAATTATACAACCAATAAGTTATCCAAGCTCGCAAATGATAGTTTAGGTGAGCTGAGCAAGGGACAGATCAGAATTCAACAGTTTACCTTCTTAAGCCCACGTCCAAACTAAGACATCATGGAATAAGCATAAGCATAGGAATAAGCATAAGCATAAGATTAAATTGCTATGAAGGCTCCTGCAAGAATAACACAGCAGTATGAGAGCTTTCAGTTTGTCTCTTCAAAATTTCATTAATATATTTTCCTAGGAATTTTGTCTGAAGTACCACTGCTTCTTGTGGGATTTCACAACAGTTCTGAGTTTTTTTAATGCATCATAAAACCTTTAAAATCGAGACTTTTTTAAACATCCATAAAATACTGCATTACTTTTTGCCAGAAGGCAGACAGTTATTAATTTCAATGCAGTGTCACATCCTTGCTATTAATACCTTCTATGATATACACTGTGCAGTACATGCAGACTGCTCTACTCGGGCTTGGGAAGATCTTCAAATGCCTGAAATAAGGTTGTTACAGGAAATCTTGCCTGAAGCTTTCTGCTGATAACTACAGAAGGAAACAGTAGTGTCTCTAGTCTCCCAAGCAGACTGGGAATCCACTCAAAACATACTCTCCACACCCGGGCTGTTGTTGCCCTTACTAAAGTTCAACAGGAGCTGGTAAGGCACTAAACAAAGAAAGGTCCATGCATTAACACTTCTCTTGCCTCTGATTACTATGAAAAGAATTACTTTTACCTGAACATGTTGCAGTACAGCATCATACTTGGTCTTAGTTGCAGCCAGTCTAAAAAACTTTCCAGTACTTTTGAATGCATTCTTAAGAGATACATTGGTCATAACAATAATAAAAGTATTCTCCTATTCCCCTTCTAGGAAAACATAATTCTTAAGGGAAATGGTGGCTAATTATCAGATGGCAGGGCTTCCACCCTCATGAAAATACAGGATTTATTTCCCAGGCATAGTAAGTTTGCATCTGCCACCTCACACAGATTGCTTAAAAGAAAAAAAGAAAAATACTATTTTAATTATTCCCAGTGGCTGTTATTTTGCTTGTTCAGCTCTAGTCATCTCTTCAGCTTAAGCTCAAAAGTTGAAAACTTAAAAGTGATATAGTGTCATATCTGTGGAGATTTATATACGTAAGTTATGTACTTGTTTTGGATATAAGTGATATGAATTTATTCTCCATAGTGTTCAAAACCATGAAAAAAATAAATAATCATGAAAAGGTTGAGAAAGGATTTCCACAGATTGCCCAGTTCCTACTCTGCCCCAGTGCAGGAGCACCAACCTATTATCTATTTCAGGGGGAAAAAAGCTCTTTCTTTTAGCCTAAGCCAGGGGATTTCCTTTAACTAGGTGTTATAGTGGAGCTTTAGGTCCTGGGACAGAGCAGGCTTTACATGCAGAATATTATATGTCAGTCTTAGGTGGATGGGTAGTTGCTGCCCGTGGGAGAGAGCTGCCTGGAGCGAGACATCTCTTCCCTCCCAGCTTTGCCAGCACTCTGCTTGCTGTACCCCACCGAAGTCCTATTACCTGACACCACCTTCATGATCTAATTAGCTAAAGATCTTGAAATACCTACTGTGGACTTTGACACCTTCCTTCACCTCTGCTACCATCATCACTATCACAGGATACGGCTATTGCACATCTGTCCACAATATTGGTTCCCCACTTCCCCCACACTCCTGTCCTCCCCATCAGGACTGGTTTAAGCTGCTTAAGGTTATCATTCAGTTTGAGGGGTACAGTTATATCCCAGTATCTCCACAATACTTTACTGTGTTGGTCCTGGTTAGGAAAAGCTTACTGCTAAGTCTTCTCTGCTTTGTGAACTTGGAGCCACCACCCATCTCATCCACTCTTTTATCTTTCAGTCTTCTTTCTCCTTCACACTCTAGTTATCTCTGACAAGTTATTTTATGCCACTCATACGTTAAAAAAAAACAAACCACTATATAAGCATATAAAATTTTCTTCAGTTTAAATGGAATATAATTTCTGATATATTTTATGGTGCAGTAGAGACATCTAGTGACTATTTCATGTTATTGAAATGCAAAGGATTAATGTATGAGGGCAAACGACTTCTTCCAAATCGTTGCAATATCCCTCTAGTAAGAGGTACATCTTTACATGCTCTGCCCAAATCCACTAACAAAATAACTTTGTCAGTTCTGTGCAACTAGTAATACACAGGATGGAAATCAGTGATCAAACACGACTGGCTTCCGTGCCTCCAGAGCCTCTTTTTTCCCTTTCTCGGGTGTCTTCAAAAGCCTTGGATGCTTCTCTGGGAGAAGAATTCAAAGTTTTGGCACCATTTTAAGTTATCATAAACCTCCAAAAATTAGAAATTTCTATGTGGAGGAAAATCTGAAGAAAAAAGAAAGTTGGCCTAATAGCAACATTTTGTTTCAAATTCAACTTTAAAAATTAATTTTATTCAGTATGAAATAAATAAAAAATAATTTAAGATACAGAAAAAATTTCTCTCAAAAGTCTTTAAATGAGGTGCTTGAGCAATGTCAGATATTCCTTCCGTTCCTTCCCTCATCATTGTTTTCTGGTTTCAACCCTGAACTAATGAAGTTTAGGAGGAAGTGATATGATAATCACAAACTGAAGCAATCTAATAATCCTGACTGAGTTTTGTGTTAAAATACATTTTAGTGTCCACTTGGTTTGAGTAGGATACGTTCATACTCAGCGTGTTGCCAGCTCAGGCTCCAAATGAAAATTATGTGTGGCCTGAAGGTCACAGTTTATGAAAAAGTTGATAAAAATCAAAGCTATACTGTTTTTATTAAACATACACCAACAGAAGGGGCTAAGAATTAAGAACTGTTTATCAAAAGCTGCAAGGTGAGAATTTACATTTGGAAAAAAAAAAAAAAGTATCTTGTTTCCTTCCGCTTTAGAGACATCTAAACATTTTTTTTGACCTAATGTGGTGTGATGGGTGGGGGGAGGCCAAAAAAGGATGTAATATAGGGTACTACTTCAATGAGTCCATTTTGCTTGCAGATCTGAAAGCATCTTTTCAAAATGGCAAGTGAGGTGGTTTATGCAGAGGTATCGCCCAAGGGAAGAGTGCATTTTACTTCAGAAACTTCAGATACAGGTAAAAAGTCATCTTATTGTTACTTACTTTTCCTTTGTTCAGTGACACATTCTTAAAACTTTCATTCTTTCATAAATTGGAGCATTCATAAGAAGCCGAAGTCATGTTGAAAGCATTTTTATAACTATTAATATCCACCTCTGTTTATTACATACCTATTTTCTTGGCAAATTCATGTTTATTAATAGAAGGAATATTGAATTCTAGCAAAGGTAAAGAATGACCTTTAAAATCCCATTCTGGATTTCAGTAGTATGGCTGAAATGTGCTGTTTCTGAAACACATTAATGATCAGACATTGAAGATATTAATACGGGTGATTGGAAACTCATTGGCAGTTACAGTGCACTGATGACACAGAATGGACCTCTCTCTCCTGCAGTATATTTACATTTTATATTTTAATTTGATTCATTTGCTTAGACACCGGAAATATTTTTAAATTGTAAAATGATGGGTCTGTTTCTCTTTTCTCTTTTTCTCTTTTCCTTTTTCTCTTTTTCTTTTTCTTTTTCTTTTTCTTTTTCTTTTTCTTTTTCTTTTCCTTTTCTCTTTTTCTTTTTCTTTTTCTTTTTCTTTTTCTTTTTCTTTTTCTTTTTCTTTTTCTTTTTCTTTTTCTTTTTCTTTTTCTTTTTCTTTTTCTTTTTCTCTTTCTTTCTTTCTTTCTTTCTTTCTCTTCTAAAATTTCTACACTGAGAAAAACACAAATCAAGAATCAATAGAAGTTTCTATAATTCTGAAAACTGTTAGTCCTACAATTTGTGTATGACCTACTGATAGTCTTCAACTATAAAACATTACTTCAAAAAATTATTTTCAAGAAATAAAGTTAATGTCTTTAAAACAAAAGTATCAAGTTTTATTTTTTAGATTCTAATCAAAAAATAGATCTTTGCTACTTATAAGACAGTTAAGCATGGAAAATTTATTTAAAATTATAATATTCAGAGGTCACAGTATGAAAGAAAAATGTGTCCTGAATATGGTAGCAAAGCAACATTTATTCTATAAAAATAAGTTTTATAGATTTGCTTCTTGGGACACAGTACTAAAAATATCTGTACACAGGTATGTTGTCTTTGTCTTTCATTTGTTAACTCAGTTTGCCCCTTAGACTGTGTGGTCATTTCACTGTGGAAGAGCTGCCAGGACAATCTTTGGTACCCCAGTGTAGAACTACCCCGTAAGTACTTACTGGAGATGCACACACATGCCCACTACAACCATCTGTGCAAAATGTTTCAAAATTTGAGAGCATAAAAGTCTGTTCCATCTAATTTTTTTGTTTGCTCACCTGACACTATCCTTTAAATTTCCAGTTATATTTTATAATTTTAAGTGCTTTCACACAGCTTTTAATGTACTTCAGTGCATTATGCTTAGAAATTGCTGCTGTAAGTTATCCTGAGAGCGCTTTGACCCAGTTACATACTTCTGAAAGTTGCCAGTATGAGGTCCTTGGAAAGACAGTGTCTAAAAAATTTTGATGGCCTATTATGAGGCTAATTAAGTAACCAGATTTCAGGCAAAATGTTTTTCTTGTGCTTTAGGGTATGACAGTATGGTGTTTGCTCTTTTGTAATCCTTTTGAAAAATCTTTTCAATTGCAATCCGTATATTCTTGTCACTTAAGTGAATTTTGCATTCCTTTCAGTGTGCTAATAAATGATTTACTTTAATAATGTCCTAAAACAATGACTTCTGCAGGCTGATTCTAATATTTTCCATAAAGAAATACTTTAAATCAGTCTTGAATTTGCCACCTATTAATAGTGTCACTGTGTCTTAGTGAGATATAGTGAAAAAAACACCTACCTATATAATTAATCTTTCATGTTCTTATATATATACATTTCCATTATACATTTTTACAATCCCTATCCTTGATTTCTGTATGTGCTCCATTGTTCTCATAGTTGAGAGCACAAGTGCAGGAAACTGTGATAGTCACCTTCTGCCAAACGCTGTTAACTGTTCTTACTCCTTGGCTGCTGCACAAGAAAGAGGCTGCGTTTAACACGACCAGGATTCGATAATGCTTGGTACTAAAAATGGTTTAGATTCAACATTTTTCATAAGTCTAAGGCAGATCTCAGCAGCTCTGGCACCCTTAGGAGGTTGCTTTTCTTCAGGCAAAAGCTTGGTATTTGCCATGCTACAGTGAGTTCAAAGCAGTTAAGTTGGCTATCACCCACCTGCCTGAAAAAGCTCAAAGGAAGCAGTTGCTGTCTTACTCCATGAATATTTTACATTAGATCATCAATACAGCAAGACTTGGAAAAGCTAAAGTTGCTCCAGTGAGACAGGAATAATAACCTAGGCCAGCAAAGAAAAGGGGTTTCATACTGCCCTGCCTCTGAGCATATTTTTGAGTTACAGACTTCAACGTTTGTGTTGTCTTACCTGATTACATAGCTCTAAGTTTGGTCTTCTTCCCCATGGCCACTATGCCTGTCCCCCGGCTAGTCTGCACCCCATTTCTCCTCTGCCTTCAGCCCCTTCTGCTTTCTTGAGTTTTTGCATGTGGCAGATAGATCTTTTAATCTCCATGTTGCTGGACTTGTCCTACATTTTGCACTGAGGAAGTCTGCATTTCCTCATCTTCCCTATGGCACCTCAGAGAAAAAAGTTTGGTTTCTCTCTTAAGAAAAAAAAAAAAAAGTCTTATTTCATACACTATCAGCAAGCAAATTTGATATAAGTAGCTCCTGGGAAATGAGGCAAAACATGCAAAGCAGGCAACCTACGGGCGGTCTGTTGCAGTTGATACAAAAATACAGCTTTTCCTTCCTTCCGCTGCCACACCTATTGAAATCTGCTGGGGGCAGTCAGGCATGTCCCATCACTCACCGCTTTCCCTCTCCCTCCTACTCTGACAGATCTGCAGATTTAATGTCATAAGATGGAGGAGAAACAGCGTCACAGGGCAGTTCACCACCTCATTAAACCTGCAGTCATGTTCCTACTTATACCTCTTCCCATGAGCTTTTCTCATTGTACAATATTGCTGATTTGGGCCAGTCATCCTGTAGACACCCTCTGGGCAGTGAGATGTCTTCTGGGTGTACCTTTATGGACATGAATTTGAAAGCACTGCCTGCATGATGCAGGTCACTATATAATAGAGGTCAGGTACCTAAACAACATCTTTGCCTTCCTTGAGCTTTACATCTAGTACTGGCCTGAACTAAATAGCCGCAGGATGCTCTGCTTTTACAGTGATACTGAAACAGATCTCTTCTGCTATGCAGATGGCCAGTGTAAGCATCCATACATAATAACAGACAAGTGTAGGCAAGGCCTCCAAAGATAAGGAGAGCAATGCTCAGCTCTTGGTGTTAAAGCAAAGCAATCTCAGCAAACCACCCTTTCTTGGGAAAGTGAATGGCTGCTGCTGAAAATCCTGTTGCCAATTCCCTTTCCAGCCCAGTTTGTATTATTGTTAGCAAATCTGCCCAGGTGATCAAGCACTCGATAGTGCAGCAGATGGGAATTGTCCCCTATTGAGGCTGGGAAGGCAGGGAATGTGCAGTTTGGCAGGCAATCCCGCACCTTTGGGGAAATCCACCCTGACAACATTTCTTATGCTCTCCATTGGCTGTAAAAAAAATCTTGTAACACACGGTGAAAACATTTTTTGAATGGTTGCAACCATGAGTGTCCCAACCACTCTAGTGGTTACCAGGGCATACGAGGGTTTTCTGACTGACCACCAGATACAGCATGGGGAGATTTCCAGCAGACCCCGGTATGTGATCATGGCTGAGCTCTGCCATGTCACATTTGGAAGCCTAATGTGAGATAGTGCGATAGAAAGTGCTGGAGTGCTTGCCACAGGCTCCATGCATAGCAAGAGGCAATCCTTCGGCATCCCTACTGGGATATGGAAAGCATATCTCCCAGTAAGAGAAAAGTCATGGTTTATTCTGCCTGAATGTGCTCTGTCTTAAGGCAGTTCTTTCAGTGCAGCCATGTCTCACTCTGGTATAATTTATGGAGGCAAATATCTCCAAGCAGTCTGAAGATGCTAGGTAGTTTTGGGAGGGAACTGGTGCATGCTCTGAGGCACAAGCACCTGACAAAGGCTTCTTCTTGATGTGTGTAAAGGCACTCAGATCAAGTGTAAGCACAGAGGAGCTTTTTTTTGCAAAATAAATCCTAAAAACAGATATCTGAGAACAAGGATGCTCTGGGAAAATCTTCATCCTGATGAGCAGCTGACAAATGGGAAAAAAGTCATGAAGGATCATGACAAGTAACACTTGGAAGAAACCGAGAAGAAAGCAGTGATGGAGGAATATCAGTTGTTCGCTGTGGTTTCTAAACCTCATTACAACAAACAGCATAAACTTTCACAGTGAGAGAAAGACCTGCTCCGTTGCTTTGGTTTGTGAAATGGGGATTTCCAAGCCTGGAGGAATGGGTGTCTCGACTCAGCAGAGATGAAGGCTGCTGCACTTTGAGCAGCCCTGCCAGCTCTGCATCGCATATGGAAAGCTTCCCTTGAAAATGGTTCTTAGTCATGGGAAGCATGTGTCCATGGCACTGATGTCCAGGCCTCCTCTGCTGGCAAATGAGAATGGTCATAAATTAGCAAGGCAATAAAGATTCAGATAAGTCTATTGTTAATTCTTTTCTCCCCAAGTTTCTGTCTTCTGTGACTAACAACAGCGGGGGGGGGGGGGGGGGGGGGGGGGGGCGGGGTGTGAAGCTGTGTTTGGACTATTCTATCTGAGAATTACCTACAGACAGGCTTTCCTTTCCCCTTTTTGTAGAGAAAGTTTAATTAATGGTTTGTACTGAAAATCCGTGCTCTGTCTGCAGTGGTGCTTGCCAACCATTGATTAAAATATCATTTAAATACTTAGAATAATGAACTTGAGGAAGAAAAATCTGTGGATGACATGAAAATAGTATGTTTATATTTTGCATAATGTTTTACATTTGGTGGTTTACTCTGAATTGTTAAAAATTATGTTTAATTCATAAGTGATTGAAAAATAGCTTGTCTCTGCTCTATGCACATGCATAGCTTTGCATCAGTAGGAACTGTGCTCCTCTCTGAAAGAAGAAGCAGTAGAAAACAGGCATGCTTCCCACCCATGTACAAAATCTGAATTCACTAGGAAGAAAAAGTTTATTGAGAAACAAATAGAAAAAAATTAATTTAGTTTAAAAAGTTGCCATTGATAAACTTCTGCTTAAAGATTGTCAGAATGTATATGTGTATAAGAAATGGAATAATAAGACAAAAAATAGAATTAATAATAGAGTAGTTCAGTGTATGATAACCTACAGTCATCTACAGTTTTGGGGTTTTTTAATTTTCTGAAATTTAATAACCAAGTAACATTTTTTGTATCTCTTTGGAAAGCTGCACAGTAGGACAATTATTTGCATGAACTCTTCTAGTAATTTTTTTTTGGCACATTCATCAGCAACACACAAGTCTTATCAGAAAAAAAAAAAAGATGAAAAGAGTCTCTCTTGCATGTTCTTGCTCTTCCCACTTTCTCAGAGAAGGTCTGATGCTGCAGGGTACTGGAAGCAATGAGAATGGCAACAGCTGGCCTCGGACATGTTCACTAATTGTAGCATCTTTTGTCTCTACAGGTGATCCAACTGTATATGCTGAGGTAAATGTGAAATGCCGATCTGACAGACCTGACAGGACATCCAAGACTACACATACAGGTACTGCAATACTACAGGACATTTCACAGTTTCTTATTATATTTTACCCTCTTTTATACTATCATAATTATGTATTTACATATAGTGGAGGAGTTGCTTAGGGATAGGTACCCAAGGAGATGTTGGTATGATCTAGGCAAAACTAAAAAACCTTCAAAACCTTTCGTAGCTGATGGTTTTCCCTGGAGATGCCTAAAGGCTGCTGGTGACTGTTTTCAAGGTCAGCGGGTAGAGCCACAGGCCTCCAGGTCTGCATTAGGCTAAACTTTTTGTGCCTTGGCCCCAGATAAGCCTGTGAGGACTCACGTCCGTGTCCCTTGCCTCTGGGGCTCAGTCTAGTGAGCCTTTGGCATGGCACAGAAAACATCACAATACGCCCCTGGGAACATAATAAGAGGTCTCAGGTAGACCATGGGAACATCCACTGGGGATGCTGCTGGAGATCAGTTCTGGGCAGAGGAAGTAAAATTTGCCACTGTCCATATCTGCACTGTGGGAAAGGAATGGTTCTCTGGAATACGACCAGCTTTCTTCTGAGAAGGGACCAGACAGTTCATCCCAGAAGGATCCCAGAAGAAAATGAACATGCACCATGCAGGCAATGTGGTCCACTGGAGGACCAGGACCTGGTAGTAGGACAAACTGCCATTCTGTACCTCTAGTGAGTTAGACCCACACAAAACACAGCAACCCCCCACCCATTCAGCAGCCAACTAGAAGACTTTTCCAGGGTATGGGACAGTATCACTTTCTATCTTTGCTGCAAGTGATTTTGATCCATTTTTCCCTGCTCCCCACTCCTGAGGGATGCTCATAACATGTGGTTAAAATTCATTTTTCTGTGGAGGCGCTTGCCAACTCTTCTGTTCTTTTTAGCAACAATTTCCGTGTATTGTTTTTCATTTGCAAATGCATTTAGGGTAAACAAGTGGGTCAGCATTTAAAGCACAGAAACTGAGTTACTTTTAGAAAGTGATAGCTAGAAAGCAAAAGTTAAGTTTTGAATACTTATTTGACAAGTTTAGATAAATTGTGTCTATCTTTTCTTAAGTGAAGATTTTAAGATATATTGAACTATTTTCTCAAACTGTGTAACCAGCCCTGAAAGTAAATTTTGTTCTGCAAAGGGAAGTAATATATTGGATATGGGTTTTAACTCTCCTCTGTGAGGTGAAAATGAAGAAGAGAAGGAAAGAAAGTATTTCATTTGTGCAATGCATAAGAACAATTAAGATATTTATAGAAAAAATGTTAGTTGCAGAAAATGCCGGTGAGAACAAATGTTTCCATTGGTGGGTTAATCTGGCCTTGCCACAAGGAAAAAGAAACTGAAAGCTTCAGATGGTCTTTCTGATTAAAAGTCGGGCAGACAAGAGAGTGGGCCAAGTGGAGATCTTGGTCCTGCTGTTACAAAAACAAAACCAATTTACTGGCTTCATTTAAATCCTCTGATTTTATGTCAGTAAAGCTGGGATTGGACCGCAGCATGAAAATATTGTCAGTAACACAGTTTTGATATATTGCCATCAGCCCATCTGTTTATTGGTTGCCTTTTTATACACCAGTCCTCACTTCCTCCACTCCTTTCTCTGATGCTGCTTACACTGTCTGTATGTCCAGGTTTTCAGAATTTTGTTCAAGGAATATCAAAATCCATATATGCTATACCTATGGATAAATGCCATAGGTGAGCTCTGTCCCTTCACATTCTTCACTGAAACCTCTTTAAAACCACATTGTTCTAATTCTGGTTTAGATTGGAGGGGTTTTTTATCAGATCAGCCTGGAAAGTGTTAAGGAATGGGGATCAAAAGAACACAATGATCCCAGACAGGATTACAGTCGGAGCTGAAAATGATGGAGGCAGGGATTTAATGACTAATTAAACATGTATTTCTTTGTTGTGCTTAAAAAGGATGATAATCTGGAAAACGGGTCTCTAGAATTTCACATCACCTATAAAACCTTGTTTTGAAGCCTGAACGTGAACTTCAAAATTTCCTTGTGGGTCTTCAGTTGTGTAACCTCAGAAAAACAACCCACGATAGCACAACCATTGCAAGCCCTTCTCCAAGGGAAAGGCTGGGTATATTCCAGAGCACTGTGCGGGCGTTGCAGGCAAACTGCACGGCGAAGGGTTGACCCAGTAGTGTTGGCAAAGCTGTGGACAGAAGGTGAAAGGTCACGTTTTTAGGCATTTTCTGAACAGTTGTGATCATAAAAACTAGGACAGGCCAGGGAAAGGATTCTTCTGATCCTGAAAACGTGATTTTATATATAAATATTTATAGGTTATATATACATATAAACCTATATACATATATAAATATATAAAGATTTTTTTTTCACTTAATAATTAAAATGCTAGGACCCACTTTCCAGTTTTCAGGCATTCGGTTTTTGTTTAAGAAAAGAATTTCCAAAGCAAGATTTAGCCTCTACAGGTACATTTAGCTGAAAAAACTCCAAAAAGTTTTCAGTTGCATCTGCAGCACACCAAGGATATCCTCAGAAACTTGCTCTTCACTTTCCACAGGTGCTAGGTCTATAGCACACAGTGTAACATATTCCTGCTGAAGGCCTAGCTGCAATGATTTTCCATACTCCCATAACTCAGACTTGCTTCTGCCTGTGGTGAGACCCCTCTCCCTTGTCCCTTTGGCAGCGACCTGCTTGGACAACTCGCCCTGGTGTTACGTTGCTGTCACCCTGTACTTCACTGCAGTGATTCTGCTCATCACCGTCATCCTCTTGGCGGTGAAATGTTACAACCTCTGAGGCAGCTCCCGCCGTCCTGCTGATGCACAGCGTAAGCCATTTTTAGCCATGTTTGTATTTTCACACGTTTGCATTTTTCAGAAGAGGTGCAAGGAAATGTCCCAAACCAAACGCTAAAGTCACCGTCACAAATTCAAGCCGCCAGCAATTCACAGTCACACTAGATAACATCTAGGCATGCTGCACTTAATGGAGTATGTTTATACCCAGCAGCTTTGGCAGAACCACCTGACAGAGCAAGTATTGGGTTCTGCTGCTTCTACTCCAAGAAAATTCATCACTTAATCATAGGTGTCTCCCAGCTGTGGAGGGAAATAACCCCACGAGCCTGCCATGATGTGAAACAAGCACATGGCTGGGTGCAGGTGGAGGTGATTCCCATAACCACTGTCCAGGCCAGGATAGGCAGTGACCTGCTGAAGTGACAGGAGACAAGCCAGCTGCATTGTTTGGTCTGGGATTTGAAGGAAACCACAGGAGAACAGTCGTCCGATTCGGACTAGGAATGGTAGTGAACAGCCCTCCAGAGAAAACCTTCCCATCCACAACTAGTGCTTCTCGTAGAGCTACAAAGCTTATTTAATCACTTCTCCAGGTCGCCTTCCCTGGAAGCCATCACCAGCCACGCTGAAGACACCATGTCCCCTCCTGTGCCAGAACCAGTGCCCCTGTCCCTGAGAGGCTCACTAGTCATATCTGCATGACTGTGCCTCCACCCCGAGGCATGGCACATCTTGCCTAGTCCTCATGGCATACGGGTGCCCTCTCCTTACTCATAGGACACTCACAGCAGGTTCAACTTCAGTGAGATGCTCTACTTCTATTAGCTTTTGTCTCTTTTATTTCCAGATAACTCGGCATGGGAAGGCTCTGCTTCTTCAACAAAACAAGACATTATGCTTGTTTACTTTTACTTTTTTTTCTCTGAAGAGATCTTTATGAAAGAAGACATGCCATCAGTCTGAGCACTCTTCAGTTATGTCTTCCAGTATCTCCATTAAACCTCTAACCTCTCCATATATGGACAAACATAACTTTTATTTGGAATTTGCTTAATACTGTAATACTAGCAAATATGCGATTACATCAGTGTGTGTACCAAGGCATGGGCTCAAGCTGCTACATCAAAAGTTGGATTTGGGTCTTGTCTCGACAATATAACTGACCAGGTGGACCAGTTTGACACATCACTTTTAGTTCACACCTGACTTGATTTTGCAATAAGCTTTTAGATTCCATATGGGCAAAAATTCATGGATAAAACAGGGAATGTGAAAGGTTGCACTGAACTTTTTTTACGAAGGCTGGGTTTGGATGTGATTTTTCTTCTCCTGACAGCCTTTAGTGGGACTTGCATGAAAGGGGTATTGAAGGTGCAAGAAACTATATTCGTTTAGTAGAGAAAACTTAGTCTCATCCCTCCCATTGGCTTGAACAAAATTATTCTGTTCTACTTCTCCAGAAGAGCATCTCACAGAGATACAATATGTTGTTCCTGTCTTGGAGCGGTAATTAATTTTGTATTTGTTTTGGGTTTTTTTTCCCCAAATGCTGTAGCTTCAGTTAAATCAGAGTCCTCCACTGGAACTGAGCCACCAAATGCATTTGTTCATAATTATTATTTTGCTGTCTGTTTTTATTTTATTTTCAGTTCTTATCAGTTATAACTTCTTTGGGGCAGGCTGATATCAAAGATTCACAGACCCTGAGTAGGAGGAATCAGTACAGCAAATATTTCTAGAATTGTTCCCTGTATTTAAGCTTATCTGTACTTAAACCACATTGTTGCTGTTGGTAATATGTACCCCATTTTTATAGTATATGCACCCGAAATCAATAAACAAATTTAGGAAAGCACTTGACATGCTGGTGTTTGTTCTTATTTTAGTCAGACTAGAAGAAAAATAACATTTAGCACTGGTATGACTGTAATACCTCTGAGCCATTGTCATGAAGCATGATGCTGCTCTGGTAAGTACTGTCTAAAAATGGAATCCCTGCCTCACAGAGCAGAGCACCAAATGAATAGCAGAAAAAAAAGGTTATGTTTTTCCTGAGATCATCCTTTTGCCAGGTGATAAACCCAGGTCTTCAAATACCATGGAGAAAGAAATGATTAAAACCCAGAGATAATAAAAGAAGTGGTGGCAGGTGACATTTTGACCTGAAATGGATCTGCATGTTGTTGTTATTCGCTAACCTGATCTGACTTTAGCTGGAAGATTCTTAGGATAGTTGTCTTTTACATCAGACTCTCAGATAACCCTTACAACCAAATGAAATTGCCAGTCAAAATTAATTAGCTCCAGCTTTCTTTAGGAACAAGAAAAATTTCAGTCTTTGAGAGCTAAAGTGATGTGGTTTTTCATATATAACTTGTTCAGTCATAGCAGATACAAAAAGAAGCACGCAGCAGCAGCAGTCGTGGTCATTAGTTCCTGGCATACGAGCCCTACCAAGTAGAAAGTCTTCATTTCAGAACAAGGCAGCTTCACAAAGAGCTCAACACACATCCACCCAGATGGTGCCTATGCAAAAGCAGCAAAGGGAAATCCATTTCAGGGCCAATTAGAAACCATCACTGATTATAAACCAGACAGCAACTCCCACAGATACCCCAGTCTCCAGTTGTTGCAGGCAAATCTCCAGGAATTTCAGCGGCAGGTCCTAGCATCTGAAAGACAACCATTTGCATTGTGTAGACAACTGGGTAAGAAGTATGCATATACTGCCCGGTAACTCTGAAGGGGGGGAAAGTACTCTGATTAAAATGAGAAGTTATTAATGAAAACTGAAGTGACTGGTTTTTTTCTGGTTACTGAGAATTTGATACACTGGGCTGTGGTTTTGACAATCCACTATAGCATTTAAGGCAAGTTTTAATAAACTTCATGCTCCTTAGGCAGAGAATATAATTGTGTTCACCGAATTTGGGTGAGTTTGTCAATGTTTATAATCTATTTAGCATCTCTGAAATGGGAAGTATTTCCTAGCTGATGGCAGACACAAGGCTAGGGATGATGGATGGGCAGGTGTGCAGCAGGTTTTTGCAGGTCTCTGCTGAGCTCTAGTTACTTCTCGGCGGGTGGAGCCACCCCAGCTGATCAGCTCTGTGCTTCCTCAGCCTGGTTGCTCTCAGGGACGGCTTGCTTGCGATGGTTTCTCATCCTAACACAATTAAGGATATGGGCAAACAAAATGCCTCTCTCCTTGCATCTGTCTCATGCTCACACCCTCCTGCTCTCAAACAGAAAGACAAACTACTTAGACACAGAGGGGAAAATGGCACATTCATTACTGAAGTGTTAAAACAAGGTTGTCTCATCATTACTTATATATATGACATTATACACACTACACATGACATCTAGCAAATCATATGTGACTGTAAATCCAGCACTAGGGAGTTGTCTCTTCCCTTTGTTTCTTGCCCCCTTCCTTTTCCCTGGAGCTTCTCTAATTCCTTATACTGCATTCTTTCTCCCTCTGGCTTCAGGCACATCCTGGAGCTATGAGTGGCACTCATTCCTGCTGTTCTGGCTTGACCTTTTTTTTCCTGGCCCTTCAAGCCATCCTCTCAGCCCTGACTGATAAGCACCATCCCTTTTATTCATGGACACAGTGATGCATGTGTAAAGACTCAAGGAGATAATGAAAAGAATGCAAAAAAGCCCTTAAAAGGATGGCCTTGATTAAATTGCACAGGCTAGAGAAAACATTTTAGAACCTTAATGAAGGCAAATATGAAAATGTAAAAAGGACAACCAAAATCCTAAACTAGGGGTAGCTTCAAACCATTTTCTTTGGAAATTCAGTACCAAAACCAAATTGGGACCTTAGTGGAGAAGCAAGAGGGGAATCTAGTTTACAAACAAATTGTCGACTGGGCTGGCAGCCCAGTGGTCAACCATATAGTAAGTTAAACCTGCTTCTTCCTATTTCTTTCTTACAGCTTTTCTCTAGTTATCTACCAAAAGGTCGACTGAAAGAGCCAAAATATCCTCGCCTCAATTCTTTTTCCCCAGTAGACCCATTAGGATATTTGTAATTTAGCAAAGGATTGGGTGGTTCCTGTAGTCAACCACTCCTCAGCCGTACACACCCTACCCCAGAGATTTCGTGAGGGTGTAAGATAAGAGCTATGCAGGAAAGCAAAATTGTGCTTTGGGAGAAATTCCATTATTACAATCTTCAGTTTTGCTTCAGGGGGAATGAAGCACTGAATGATTAAATTTTACGTCACAAAGCATTTTGGGCAAAAATGCTTTGGGGTTCCTCAGAAGATTTACTTTCACTACAAATTAGGATGAGCTTTTATTTTAACTTGTTTCTATTTTTGTATTTTATTTCTCTACTGGAATACTGAAAGGCAAGACCACAAGGGACCCTGTAAGACCAGCCAAGAGTCCAGCCCTCTAGGTACTAAAGGGAGCTCTGCCTGAATGTGTACCACAAACGGCACAAGCTCTGTAGTACATTATATTTTTCTGGAACTAAGAAAATACATTTTGAAATGAAAACTTGAAACTCTTTTGCTGAAACTAAGACAGCATATGAATTTCATTCTTTATGACTTAGTAATTCTTTGATGTGAGTATTGGGAAGGTTTTTTTGATCAATCAGTATTTAAATACAGAAAAATGTTCCATTAGAAAATTTCTAACCAGCCCAACCTAGAAGAACTCCATACATTGACATTACACCTTATTAAAATAATTACATGTTTAATCATGTAGTTACTGAGTTACTAAGCCTCTGCTTTTGTTCTGTGCAGATACATCCAGCATCTCTGAAGAAAATAATGGAAGTAGATCAGATGTGAATTCTTTTCTTGGCATCCTACTTTTCTCTAAAAAATCAGTCTTACTCTTGATATCTATGTTCCTTATATTAAATACAGGTGGTTTAGATGGCTAATGTATTCAAGCTGAACTGTCACTGCAGGCAGTTCAGTTATCCATCATATTAAATGACAGAAAAATCAATGATAAGAAGTTGTGATTTGATTTTTTTTTAACTGTCTCTGGAGTTGAGATTTCTTTGGTAAAATGAAAGTCAGCTTAGATCTAGGTCCTTTTATGTATAAATGGCAGCTGGATCCATCTGCCCTCATCCTGCTACCCAACGACATGGCAACACAGAGAACTACATCCCATGTACTGTTATTTTTCATAGCTGATACTTTGCTGTCAGCCCATCCTGAAGTTTGGGATATGAAAAGTCAAGCTACAGACCACTGGTGGCACCAACCCTTTGCCTCTCTATCCTGCGACTTGATTCAGTGGCATAACTTATCTCCTAAATATCTATGGTATCGAGTAGTATTTGTATTGCAGTTCTGCATCTAATCTATTTATCTAGGTTGCCTCTAAAATATATACCTAAACTTCACTGTGCAATAACATTTTTCACTCATTATATCTTTTCTCTCTCCCTCTGTAGTGTATTACACAAATGCACCACAGTGGAAGTAAATGGCCATTTTCCTATGATTTCATTTATATGAAAGGAAAATTCAAGCCTCAACATGAAAAGCATTTTCCCTGATCAATAGAAGTACATTAAGCATTAGTAAAAGAGTGCTGTGGAGTTTGCTAAATTCCTAATACCCGTGATGATTTTTTTCACCATGCCTTAGGGTGAAAATGGTCATGGAGAATGATTGTGTAATAACACACCTATTTTTCAGCTTTCCTCTATGTAAATATCAGAGTGACAATCTACAGTGATTAATCATCATCAGCGTTTTGTCTGTGCTCACCCTACAGACTCTGCAAAGCTGGAATAGGGTGAACTGGAGGCTACTACTTTTTGTGCATCATCTAGAGGATGGCTTACAGAAATACAGTCACACTTGTGCTCAGATCCTGATGATGGTGAGACATGTCACTGAGGGCAGAAATTTGGACAGCGGGACTTCCATTATTGGTGATGATGAAAATAACACAACTCAGCCCAGTTCTTGGAGCTCTGTATGGTTTGGCAGGGGAAGAAGCTGAAGGTCCCATGTTTTATTTGCAGTTTAATCTGCAGTAACTCAAGAAGCCTGGAGCTTTTTCTGAAGCCTGGAAGGACTATCAGAGTAGGAATCTACTTCTGAGACAAAGTGGATGGGTCCACTGAGAGATAGTGTACAATTATTACAAGATTTTAAGAATGTCCATGTTACTGAGTATTCTCCAAAATAAACTCTACTGCTAGATGATGTAATAAACACAAGGCATGTTAAAACGTGTGAAGAGATTAAAACAGCTGTTGAAGCCTTCTCTTGTCCAGAGATTGCATGTCATTTTTGCCCAAACCTCCTTCACCTCCTGGCACAAAAATCACACAAAAAAGAGAAAATTATTATTAAAATGTAACAATGAAGCAATCCCTTCATTAGGAAATCTCAAAGGGATTCCTGAAGATGTTGTGCTTCTGAACATGACTCATGGCTTAAGGCTGTCACTCAGTTTTCTTGATCCATTTGTCCTCCAAGTCCATTTCAGAGCCTTATACATCTAACCAGAAGCTGGTGCAGGGTCTGGAGCTCAGGTCTTATGAGGAGCGGCTGAGGGAACTGGGGTTGTTTAGTCTGGAGAAGAGGAGGCTGAGGGGAGACCTCATCGCCCTCTACAACTCCCTGAAAGGAGGTTGCAGAGAGCTGGGGATGAGTCTCTTTAACCAAGTAACAAGTGATAGGACAAGAGGGAATGGCCTCAAGCTGCACCAGGGAAGGTTTAGACTGGATATTAGGAAGTATTTCTTTACAGAAGGGGTTGTTAGGCATTGGAATGGGCTGCCCAGGGAGGTGGTGGAGTCCCCATCCCTGGAGGGGTTTAAGAGTAGGGTTGATACAGCGCTGAGGGATCTGGTGGAGTTGAGACAGTCAGTGTGAGGTTAATGGTTGGACTAGATGATCTTCAAGGTCTTTTCCAACCTAGATGATTCTGTGATTCTGTGATTCTATAACTGGCAGGATTATTTTTTCCTGTCTGCCAGACTAAACAGCTTTTTAATCTACATCAAAAGACAGTCCACCCAGCTCCCAAATTCCTTAAGATCACTGAAGTTAACTGTTGTCTGCCTTGCTTCCACATCCTGAGCTCCCTGAAACCTTGTGTATCTTTAGTGTTAGGCAGTTCTTTGGCCTCCCATTGGCCATACTTCAGCTCTGGGTTCCTGCAAAGCTACTGTCTCTAACTGCAGGCTCCAACACTATCCAGTTCAAAGGCTTGATTCAGCAGCAAAAGTAACTCTTGGACCCTTGAGAGTTACACCGGTTACAGTAGGAGCTGGATCAGTGCTTAACTGCTTGCAGCCCTCCTTCTGTGTTTAGGCAGGACAGTGGTAAGCTTTCTCAGCCCCAGCTGTACAGAGAGGAGATGGTTCAAACACAGTTGGAAATTTAAGAATGAATTTCTACAACTCAGTGAAAACCACACACTTAAACAATCTGCCTTTGAAGTACCACTTTTACAACATGTTCTTGAAGCCATATTGTTATATACATTCAGTCTAAAAAAACCACATTTCTAAGCTGATTTCAGTGTGTGCTTTAATTATGGACTCTTAGTTCTTTCCTCATAACAATGGTCAAACTGCTCCACAGCTTTTTACCCAGAACGTGTGTAACTTTAAGGCAAAATGCAGACTTTTTTTCACAGGATCAGGCCCCCAAGCTCAATCAATTGTGCTTGAGCTGGAAGCCAGCTAATAAACAGCAAATAACAAAACACAGCCCCTAAAATCGGAATGGCAAAACACCCTAACACCCAACCTGAGATGGTAGGAAATGCAGTTGAGGCAGAATGGCAGACATGTATGTCCTGAATAATGTACAGATGTCAGCCCTGACATCAGAGCACATCCATCTGCATATTCTCTCCTTTCACACTTCCCTTTTTAGCAAATGCATATGCCTTAATAACTGACATTACAGAAATACATAAGGTTTGTCCTGAGGTTTCAGGGTATTTCATAATCCCCTGACCTGAGACTGGAGACTAGTGCAGAAGTCTCTTCATCTTCCCTTTCTTATTTTAAATCTTGGTGGTAACTTGGGTTTAGATAGTCATGCAGCACCAAGAAGGATAAACGTCCTGCACAACTGTATGAAATGCATTGTGGTTAAGAACAGGGTAACAAACGGCGAGCCCAACCTGTCTACCACAACACGAGGATGCTGTTAATGCTAAAATAAGACACTTCCTCTTTCAACCCAGAAATGCGACTGGTGTTTTCCAGGATAACAACCTGTGGCAAAGGTAAGCTTGTGAGCACAGCTGATATTGCATCCCTAACCTGCAGCAGAAAGGTTTGGAATAGGGAGGAGTCCATATATGACCAATCAGTTGGTGTAACCTGCAGGACCAGCAGGAATAATATAATCCCCTTAATTTGTCTGGTTTTGTGGGGAAGCCCATTAGTGGCACATCTGTTTTACAGATCTTTACCCTCTTTTTTTTCAGACTTACCCTAGCCCTCCCCTCTTGAGGATAAAGATACAGCCCATAAAGCCAGAAATTCATAGTTTCATCTCCTTTTTCCCTAGTGAAAATTCCTTTATTTTTTTCACTGCTTCCTCTCTGGGACTGCATCAATTACATGACAGAAAAGCTGGGGGTCAAGGAGACCATGTCAGCTAAGAGTCTCATCTAGAAACACTACATTGGTCACCTTTTAATTCTCTGCAGCTCACACTGGCTGAAGCCCCTGCCCCCTCTTATGCAGGCTGTGCCGAGCACTCTGCAGTATTCCACAACAGACTTTGCACAGGGTCTCTCAGATTCCAATTTGAAGCCATATTCTTCTGCAGATACTGTTGTTTTCTAGTGTTTCCTTATTTTGGATTTCTATTAAAACGCTTCAGAATTTCTGTGTGGTTAATCCACCATCTGGGGTTTGGGGGTTTGTTTCTTTTCCTAAGAGCTGAGCAAATATGCCTTGTAGTCTGTCACAGAGTATGAAGAAGAGACATTTTCTTGTAAGCAAAGAAACCGAGACCTGGCTTTGGCATCACAATAACTCTGTCCCAAAGTCTTCTAGTGTCACATCAAAACATCCTTAATTTGTGCTGTTTGAAACCTCTTACAAACATTGAAGGCTCAACTGGTTTTTTTACCTGACTTTTCATAGCTGGAAAAAAGCACTGGCTTAAATGCTGTCCCAGATTAATTAATCAGAAATATTAATGCATTAAGCAGAAATATTAATCTCATGCACAACTCTGTACTGCTCCTTAACCCTCCAGGGCCTAGGTCTGGTATTAATGACCACACAACTCATGACCTCACCCTGACTCAACCAGGAAAAGGTGTCTTCTAAAGAATATCTAGCCTTTAATTAAGACATTTTAATCACCTTGTCTCATGCATGCAAAGTATGCCACGTTTAAAAGCATGTTACGCTGTTAATTAAGGTAAGTCACTTGATTTCTAGCAGTTGCTTTTCCCAAGGCAGAGAGACAACTCCTTCCCGATGAGGAGAATTAGAAGGTGGTTCTCTGAAGGTGCTCACCTGTGTGGATTCATGGGTGTCTGATGGGGGGTCTAGCCACACTACAGCAGATGACTCCTGAGATGTTCACAGTTTGGGAAGACAGGTCATAGAATCATAGAATCACTGGATATCTACGAGCAATTCCCTGGAATTCAGTGGGGCTGCTCAAACGTAAGGGCAGAAGGATCCAATCTGGATGATCTGGATGGAAGAGTGTAATGGTGGCATAATGAAGGCCGATTTTTCTTTTTCTTCTTAAAAATAATAAGCGACTTTTATTTCAGGCCAATATCACAGAACCAAAGAATCATCTAGGTTGGAAAAGACCTTAAAGATCATCTAGTCCAATCATTAACCTAACATATAACAAAGTGCAAAAGAACTACTAAAAATAACCATCCAGAAAACTTCACACGTCCTCCCAAGCAGGGGACATAAGGCACCGTATTAGATTCTGTTAGATGAGTTTACAGCATGCGAAAAAAAAAAAAAACCCTAACCGTGCTTTCAGAGGTGCTGACCCCCCTCCTTCGGGCCTGGCGCTGAAGCTGGAAATGCCGAAGCCGGGCCGGAGCTGAGGGCAGCTGCCCGGAATCGCCTCAGGCGGGCAGGCCCGGCCGGGCCCCGCGCTCCGGGCTCCCGCCTCCCCCCCGCTTCTGAGGGACCCGCCCCGGGGGGGCAGCTCAGGGCTTCCCCCGGGCTGCGCTTTTGCAAGGCGACGAAAAGAGCCGAATTTCCACTGCCCGTAAAATGCGGGAATGCGTTTCGGGATGGCCTCGGCCTGTCCCCGCCCCGCGGCTGCTCCTCAAGTAGCGGCGGGGCCGCGCTGGCCGCCCGGCTCCCTCAGCGGGCAGGCAGCCCACCATGGCGAGGGAGGCGCTGCTCCTCCTGGCCTGGCTGGCCCCGCTGCTGGCCTTCCCCACCGCGGCACCAGGTAACCGGGGACCGTCGCTGCGGGGTGGGGGCGCTGAGGTGGCATTACCTCAGGGGCAGCCCGCCATTGGGGTGCACGCAGGCTGGTGTGTGTGCGGGCAGCGAGGCCAGGGCGCACAGTCCATCCAGCGTGATGGGGTTTGTTTGGGTAGAGCAGCTTTCTCCAGATAACTGTATTGGGGGGGGGGGGGGGGGTGTGTCTCGCAGCCTTACACAGTGTTTGTGCTAGGGGCTCTTCCCTGGCATCCCCATCTTCACGGGTTTGCTTGCGGGTTGTTGCCTGCTGTGCTCCATCTCACTCTCAGCTGAGATCAATCACAGAATCATCTAGGTTGGAAGGGACCTTGAAGATCATCTAGTCCGACTGTTAACCTAGCACTGACAGATCCCAACTACACCATATCCCTCAGTGCTATGTCAACCCACCTCTTGAACACCTCCAGGGATGGGGACTCCACCACCTCCCTGGGCAGCCCATTCCAACACCTAACAACCCCTTCTGTAAAGAAATACTTCCTCATATCCAGTCTAAACCTTCCCTGGCGCAACTTGAGGCCATTCCCTCTTGTCCTGTCGCTTATTACTTGATTAAAGAGACTCATCCCCAGCTCTCTGCACCCTCCTTTCAGGCAGTTGTAGAGGGCGATGAGGTCTCCCCTCAGCCTCCTCTTCTCCAGACTAAACAACCCTAGTTCCCTCAGCCGCTCCTCGTACGACATGTGCTCCAGACCCTGCACCAGCTTTGTTGCAATAGTTCAATCCTGTTTTCTTTCTAAGGTGAAATCTGCACAGGAGCTTTTTCTAGGGCATGTACCAGGGTGCTGAAAGCAGCTCTGGGCAACATCAGGTTGGACGGGGCTCTGAGCAACCTGATCTAGTTGAAGATGTCCTTGATCATCACTGGGAGCTTGGACTAGGCCTTTAAAGGTCCCTTCCAACCCAAACTGTTCTATGATAAGACAACTGCAGTGCGTAGACCCAAGATGCGGTTGGGAAGCAATGATGGAAAATTCAGCTGGTCTCATTACTGTGTATGCCTGAGACCTTTAGAGATCAGAACGGCCCTTTATGGACCCACAGTTGAAGGTCTTTCAAGACAGTGGAGAGTGCTGGGTTACTCAGATATATGCTATGTGCTGTGGAGATTAAAATTTCCAGAACGTATTTCATGTTCTCTGAGTATACAGGAGATATTGAATTATTTCTCATTGTCCTCAGATACCACAGCTTCTTACCTGGAGGACACAACCACAGAAGCTACTGGTGAGTTTCTTTTCCCCTTAACCAACTATGGAAGGAATGGACAAGGAGCTATGCAGAGGGGTGGTTTACGTATGGCATTGAATGCTGGCTCACGTGATGTTCTAAGCAGTGTAAACTTCCTCCTATGAAAATCAACCCTAAAAATGGGGAAAATTGATAACTAGAATGCGTTTTAGAGTATGTCAGCCCCTAGGGCATAGATTTCAGTGAGTTTGAATGGATGTTATTGACAGAAACTTCAGAACTGATTCTTAACAAAAGAAAACTATTCTTCAAAAAATGGGGTGCAGCTCCCTCTCTGAGCCCTCACTTTTAATCCAGGCTACTCACATGCCCTCCATCACTGTCATATAATTTTTTACATATTTTTCTATACTCATTTTGCAGATGGGTGCTGATATATATATATATATACAGCTCACGAAGGCTGTATATCCTGTATATCCTGCCAAAAATGAGACAGGAATTCAGTAACAAAACAGTCACTGGAACTTAGTTCTCCCAAATTCTACACCAGGGCTCTAACCAATGGCCATCTTTGTAAAGCCCATAGGAGTTGAAAGAGATAAATATTAATTATTGAAGTCAGCAGATAGAACTCTGACTGCAGAGAAGGAACTGGCTTGCTGAGGGTAATGAAAATACTGGTATGTAGTCACACATAAAATATAGTTTTACTTTGTTAATGTATAGAATTTTTCCTGTGGAAATCTTCCAAGTACATTACAGCCTATACATGAGGGTGGCAAGTGAAAAGAGGTCTGCTGTTTTAATTATCTCAGTCAGAGCCCCAGAAAGAGTACTTGAAGGCAACAACCATTTTTCTGTTAAATGTTGGCTTTAAGTACTATGTAAGTATTCATGAACAGCTGGGCAGGATGGGCACCGACACACAGAAATCCCAGTTCTGTAGCAACCCCTGTTCTTTATGTCTAGACCCATCCAAAGAGTTTCTTGATTTCTCTTCCTTTGTAGATCTTGCTTGGGCTTCACTAACTTTTATTTGACAACTGATTTTGGCTCCAGGTCTCAGCTGCATCTCAAGAGTGTTTTAGCTGTCTGCATTTCTTTTTATGTAGTGGAAGTGTCATCCTAGACATGTGCTGAGTCTTGTTTTACTTTGTTTGAGGTTTTAAGTTAGGTCAGATTAATACCCAGTGTAGTTAAAAGTCTTTAAAAATGCCCAAGAGAAGCAACATGATATTCTAGAAGTTGGATGTGTAAGAGATTTGATTACATATCATTTGCTGCTGCTGTGGTCTTTGCAGGATTGAGTCAATGTATGCTGTCACCTAGTATAGATCCAGAGACTCGAGTAATGGAAATCACACCACTTCCCAGAGGAATGCTGTCACTAGAAACGAACTCTTTAGAAATATGTTCATAGGCAAAATTTCCCTTTATTCATTTTATCTCATTTAGTGCTTGCCACACATGACGAATACGAAATGCCTATAGAGGTAATTAAGATATATTTAGTAAGTGGTTTTCTAAAATGTTTCCAACTGGTTTTGAGTCTTTCTCTTTCTTTGTTTCACCAGGTTTCACCCAATCTTTTACTGAGAAAGGAATAACAAAGATATTTGGTGAGTTTCTAGCTAAATTACAACATTATTTAATTTCCTAGAAACAGATCCCACCGAAGCATGCTAATGCCTCAGAAATATCCCAGTGTTAGTGATACTAAAGGAAAAGCACAGCTATGAAGTGATGGATCTTCTCCTTTCCCTGCTTGGAAAAAGAGCATTAAAATCCTGCACTTAGGAATAATGAATTTCCACTATTATAAAAATTAGTTTTTGAACAAAAGCCTTTTTTTCCAGTTTTCCAACATGTAGGTTTTTAATGACAGCTACTTCTGTTTATCCTGCATTTCAGTTCTTCTGTAGAAAAGTACAGAAAAAAAGGAGTGAGTCTATATCTGAGCTGTCCTCATTCTTCTCTAAAAAATGCAGTAGTTTGATTCCTAACCTGTAACGTGTTCATTAATAGCAATATGCATTTCCCTGGAAATGCTGCTTCTACTTCTTTTTTTCTAAGAAACTTTTCCATTACTCTCTGGTGGTTTGCTATAGGTAATTATGTTACTTTTTCCTCTGGTTTAATCTAACTGTACTCTGCATCTTCCGTACTGTCAGGAAATTTGTTCTTTTAGAGATGACATCGTTATGATTCAGCTGTCCGCCTGGATATTGCTCGTTTTTTTGGAAATGAGCAATTTTTATCACAGACTTTCTATAAATCTACACAGGAAAAGAAAAAGGAGCTTCCTGTAGCTGTGTCCCTATCGAATATATTCATTGTCAATGACTACATTAGAGAAATTGTCAGGAAAAAATAAAATATAAAGAAATATACAAAAATATTTGCAAGTATTTAAAAAATCTTTAGAACAGTAGGAAAAGTCTTTTTTTTTATGAAGTCTGGGTCTCTTTCTTCCATACTTTGCTTTTCAACTAACACTGGCAATTGCACAAGACTAGAAAGAACGTAACTAATTTGTCTGCTTTAATTAGCTTTCCTAAATATCACCTTTCACGATGAAGACTCAGCTGGAAAGGCAACAGGTGAATTTGTGTCATTCTTTTCTTCAAAACCCTTCTTAACCTTGATGTGTTATCTCTACCTGACAAATTGCTAAAAGTCAAACAAACTGAATTTTTTTCAAAAAGTGTAAGCCTATGCTGTTTGCTAATGGTCTAAGCAGTAAGTTAAAATGACTTTAAAGCATATTAGTTCAGTTGTAGAGTGTGGTATTAAAAGAGTGAGGAATGTATGCGTTATTGAGTCCAGTGATCCTAAGACAAGAAATAATTTCTATTTTAATTTTGTTTCCACACAGCTCTGCCAGGGCTTTGCACTCCTGCCCTCAAGCCCCCCTGATAGCCTGACCCAGGGCTTTATTTATACATTTTAGTAAGTCCCAGGGCAGTTTTAAGGTTTTTTTTCTTAATACTTTGCATTTCTGTGCTGACACACTTTAGTTCTACCCTGCAGCAGTGGTTTCCTTCTGGCTTTTGGTGTGATTGCAGGTTAGTCTGAGATGGCGTGTTACACTGACATGCCTCCTTAGCAGACAGTTTTAAAGCATTTTTAAGAAAAAGGTATCCTACGTAAAAGAAAAGCAGTAATCAACCGTTATTCCTGACAATATGTATTTGTAATGTTTTCTTTTTGTCTAGCTGAACTCACCTTTGACCGTGTCCTAGTTTCGGGACAGACCCAAATGGAGATAAGCTGAGTGAATATCCTGCAACTTAAATATTTCTTTTGTGATATATTTTGTCTTTTGCTGTGCTGCACAAGACCCTTCAGTTTTCAGAAAGGGGCTACCTGTTAGCCATGGTCTGTGACTGATTCTTTAAAGCTCTTGATTGATTATTGGAGCATCAGCTACAACCCCAGCTTTGCTTTTTGCATTTTTCCCCTGTTTGAATCAGTTTTCTGGCCTGGGCTCACAGCATAGTGTCTCAGATAATTCACAGTCATCACAACTGAAAGCTGAGTATTTTCTGGTACAGAACAAGAAGAAGCCAAAGCTTATTGCAGAGGTAACAGCATGCACAAACCGGCATTGCTGCTGCAGTACCAGTGATGCAGCGGAGCATCTCTTAGGTGTCATGCTTTCCCACTAGCCCAGATGTTTTGGCACATAGCCCCAGCAGCTGGCCACATGTACCTAAGGGTTTGCAGGTATTGGAGAGCATCTAGCAGAACATGGCTGGCCTAAATATACTCTCTTGTGTTCATGGCTGCAGGTGAAATGACCACCAGTGGAAGCAGAGGCAGGAGGAGTGAATACAGTAAGTTAGTCTTGGTACTTAAAGTTCCTAACTCGTGTTACTGTGATATATATCCTTGTGATTCCTGCGTGAAAGGCTGTAGCTCCCGTTGGAGCTTGCAGAGGCCACAGACAAAGTCCCAGACTGTTAAAGGTGTGGAGATTTTGCTTTGGGACCCCAAGCTGTGTTTCCATACCAGAGAACTGTGGGAAAGATAACTTCAACCTGAGTCATTAATGCTCTTCAGAGCTTAACTTTGAAGGCCTTATTAGTATTAAATCTTCTTCATTTAATAATGCTGCCAGTGTCCCTCCAGTCTTGACCTGCACTCCCTCTGTGTCCTCCCTCCACACCTCCCTCAGTGCTTGCGATGCCCTTACTGCAGCGTCCTCGGCCACTGGTTATCTTATTTCTTTTCAATATCTGATTAAAAATGCACCCTAAGAAGACCAGTATTCCACGTGAAATAGGTCAGACGTATTATTAAAGTTGACAAATTGCCACTCCAACACAAATAGCTCTGAATTCAGCTTTTCCATCGCCTTGGTGCTTCAGTGGTTGCTCTTCTGCATCATAGAAGTCATGTTTATCTGTGTTTTAATGCATTCTGCACAAATCTTGCTCATCTGGCCCTTGATTATGGCTCTGCTGCCCTTGCTCTTGCATTATCCAAAACTTCTTCTATGTCCTGGATCCCAAATCCAGGGAAAATCCAAAACGCTCACAGATGGTCAGTGTGCTCACAGCTGCTTTTGTGTGCTGTGGGAAGCGAGTGCCTTCTGGTGGGATGTGTGCCTGCAGGAGACCGGCTGGAGCACAGCTTCCCTGTCCCATCACCCAACACTTGTGCATTGGGCCAAACGTGCTGAGAAATCTGGGGGTTTTAGCTCCCACCAGCAATATTACTTTTCAGTCTGCTCGGTAGCAAGTGAAATATTTAATACTCTTTCCTTGGTAGTATGGATTTCAAGAGAGGTTGGGGTGATGGGATGAAGAGGTGGGTGGATCAGGATGCCGTTGTCTTCCTCTTTCTCTTCTACATCTGGCTTAAGTGCTTATTCCACAGAATGAAACTTGAACTTCGCTGCGTTTCTTATGGGCTGAGGTTTCTTCTAAAGCCTTTAGAAAATTTTGCCTTCTAAAATATACCAATTTCTTTTTAATAATTATATTTATTTTTTTTTAAATAGTTGAATATGACTCTATCACAGAGGAAGACTACATGACTGGTATGTCCAAGGAGCTTTGTTTCTTTTACCCTTCTGCCTGCAAATGTCTTCAGCCAACAGCCTCACAGTTACCCTCTTTCACACACACCTCAGATTCCTACAGTGGGTGATGGCCTGCAGAGAGAAGAAGGAAAATTTTGTGGTCGTTGCCTGGATATTGGCTTCTTAGCCTGTTCCTTTGTGAAGTATAATGTCTGTCAGAGGAACTGAGGGTTTTTATAGTTTCTGGCCTTTTTCATCATCCTAAGTATATTAAAAATTTCATTTCTGGTCTCTTAGTTCAGTCAGAAAATTTCTTGGAGTTCTCAGAAAGGAGATAGTTATTTTTAGTATGCTATATTAAGCTGGAAATAGGGGAAATAGCTAAGTTTTTATCCATTTCCTTTCTCCAGCTGTAAATATACTATGGAAATGAAATAAATGTAAGCAGAACCCCAAACCGCTGTTTAACAGTGTCCAAATATCCTTCTCATTTGGCACATTTTTCATTTTTTGTCTGTTGTATTGTGAATATTTTACTAATTTTTATTCTTGTCATAGATTCTTCAAGCCTGCAGCAGATATGTATATAAAACATAAGCAAAGGGAAAAAGTATCTGTGGGCACTTATTTTCAGAAGGTAAAAATAGCAGAGTCTGGTTTATGTATGAGATAAACAGCCAGCTTTGCATGAAAAACTTTACCAGTTACCAGTTACTGATAGTGCTGGGAGGGGGTGCAGGACATTCAGCTAGCTTGCTACTTCTGCTTCCTCTGCTTAGCGCAACCAGCCCTACACTACCCCACCGTGGCAATTTGCAAAGAGTTTTGCTGAAAAGGATGCGAAACGTGCATTTCCACAGAGTATTGATTTTTCTTTTTCTGTAGGTGAGCCCAGCATCATCTCCACTAAGCAATATGCGCAGAAGAGAACATGTAAGAAGTTTCCTCTTTATTTAGCTTATAAATGATGTTCTGTCTTTATTGCACTGTGTGATAAATTTACTTTTTCCGACACATTCTGAAGAACTATAATCATGAAAATGCTGGAGAGGGGGCTTGTGATTATGGGGACTCTTAAATCCACAGAAATTTCTTTACACTGAGGAAGCATCAGGCAGTAGGTTTTGCCTCATTAACTTGTTAAAGGTATATATGAGGACTGTAATTTATCTGAGGAAAGCGTGGCAGGGATAGGTATTTTTGCTGTGATATTAAACAATAGTGCTTAATAAAATAATCCCATGGTTCATAATGAGTGTACCCAGATACTCTGGTAGTATAAATAATAAGCAATGGTCTTAATGTCACGTATGGAGGCCTCATGACTGCACTAGGATTCTGATCTAAATTCAGGACAAGGGAAACCATCCATAAAGCATCAACAATTAAGATGTGGGTTATCTCCAGAGAAGAAATGTACGTTGTGAGGGATGCAGCCAGTGCACAGCAATCCCAGCATTCCTGATTTTACCATTCTAGGACTTCATAGCTGCATCTTCCTTTTTCCCAGCAAACAGAGCAGAGTTGGAGAGGCATCAGGTCGCGTGTGCCAGTGCCAGGCAGTCCGTGCAGTGTGCCAGTTACCAGTGCTGCCTGGCTTCTGGATCACTTTCTTTTGGGTACCTCATACTCAATTTGGAAGCAGAAAGACCAGCTGAACTGTAGAGTGATATATATGTTATAAAGAACTGGCTTTACTGGTTCTGGTTTTTCGCTTGTCTTTTGTCTTTTAACATCTTTTCCTTATGCCAGCAGCTGAGCACAGCATCAGTTTGAATGAAGGATCTGTGATTGGGGGTCCACGTGAGTTTTCATTTCTGTGCTTATTTTTCTTTTTTGCTCCTCTACAGTGAAAAACCTGCTCTTATTTTTATACAGGTGTTACCTTATCTGTGTTCTTCAGAGTCTCAATCAATTTGGAGATCCCAGATCTTCATGATCTAGACACAATGCTCTGTTACCTAATTTAAAAAAAAAGCAACTTTCTCCCACTGCTAGAAGTTTATGAAGTTGAGTGTGTGTGAGGAAGGGCAGAAGTTGTTACCTGAAGTTCATATCTGGGTCCTGGCTCACTCATGACTGGGCTCAGTCTGCCACATCTGATCAGACATGTCTAGATCTGAAACTGGATCTAAATCTTCATTTTAAAATGTAGGGTTATGTCCACTTCTGAAGATGATCTGTTTGGATGGAGAGAAAAGCATAAGGTGTCTTTGGGTAGATTAAAATTGCCTAGGATTGCTTGCTGCATGACTGCTTTTTTAGGTAATAAACCCCTTTAGTGGAAAAGGCAGCCTGGGCTCTTCCAGACCATCCTATTTTTATGCTCCCCCTTCAGTGTTCTCTTGTGACTACCCTGATCTGTGTAACAGTGTTGTTACCTTCCCTGGGTATGTGCTGGGGGTAACATCCAGCAGTGTGACCTTTCTGATGTCTTGTTACAGAGGGATCCATCCATGGTGAGGAAAATGCCGGAGGAAAAGATCAGTTTTGTAAGTGAACACTTTTTGTAGGCATCCAAACTCAGACATCTGCACTTTTGTTATGAGATAGTAAGGCAAAGGGGATTAGCAGATACTTGTAGTGTCTCCCAGCAGATGGATCAGTCTCTTAGTGTTACAACATGCTGGGACAGTTGAGAGCTACCTCAGGACCTCGTGATTGGATACCTAACTCTTTTCTTCTCTTCCCTTATAGAAAGAGATGTGCTGAGTGAAGAAACCTGCTCATCAGCTGCTGATTGCATCTCCGTCACAGGAACATTTAATTCCTAAAGTTACTAAATTTGTTTTGTAGCATAGGAATCTTTTGTAAAATTTGCTTTGAATCCACTTTGTGGTTTAATATTGTTAGAATCTGGATTGCAATAAATCAGCATCAGTGTTTGCCCTGGCCTGCTGTAGTGCCTTAATTTCATTCTTTAGTAGAGGACCAAGCGATAGAGAACCCTGGCTGCTCGGCTGGGCTTAGAGGTCAAGTTCTCTGCAAGCAGGAAAAGATGCTCTGTCCACATCCTTGCTAAGTGTGATAACAGTGTGTTGTAGGCTGGAAATATTTCTGCTGATCCAGAAGCCTTCAGAAAACTGCTCCATTTTTTACTCTATCTCATCATTCTTTTCCCGGCTGCCTTGGCAAGTCAAAGATGAACGAGGGTGGAAAGCTACAGCTCTGATTGATGCAGCACAGTTGGCTTCTTGTACACCACCAAACCAGTGATGGCTTCAGCTCCCCAGACACAGATTAAATGTGTTGGGGATTGTTATAAACGTTTAAAAACATCCAAAAATACTGTGCAAATCAGATCACCCTTGCCTATATACAGCACGCTGAGGAGCCATGATTGCCCTTGTTAAAAGCCATGTTTGTTCTTACGTAGTATTAAAATCTCATCAGCTAATACTTCAGTTTGAGACAGGTCTTCTGTTGCATCCCTCATGAAGAAAAGTTCTGACGTACGAACCTCCTTAACCTTCTCCACAATACAGGCCAAGAGTTTCTTTGATTTTTTTTGGCCACACTTTTTTGGAATGTTTTCTTTAAAAAAGCATAATCAATTGGCCCTAAAGACTCTCGGGTAGGATTCCTGACTCAAGCTTGAAGAAAAATCATCAGGTAATTTCTATGCCATGGGGAAGGTTTTCCGAATTTTTCTCCCTCCAGATTTTAATTCTGGTTTTGTAACCTATTTGCCAAAGTATACATTTTTTTACTTCGTGGACAGGTTTTAAACTTTTTGTAGGATTGCTTATTACTATAATTATTATTGCTTTGCTGATTTCTACTTTACTGAGGTGCTTGGCCTTCCATAGTTTAGAGAGGAAAAAAATTAAGAGTCTTTTTGAAATATTTTCCTTGAGCCTTGCCCTGATTGCTTTTTAACAATGTCCATGCTGCTTTTGAAGTATTTAATGACTTTAGTTGATGGTATTAATTTCATTGTACCTCCTCTATGCCATTCTTCCTCAAAGGTAACACCAAGGTAGTGGATTTTGGAGGGACGCTGTATTTGAGTATGGTCATTATGCCAGAGTGGCTCTTCAGTGGTGATAGTTTGTTTGAACCATGTCCTGAGCATTTCTCAAAATTGCAGAAGTTTTTTTCTATCTTCTGGTTTCCATGGTGCATTGAAAGAAGCAGTCATTAGGGTGTCTGAAATGCCAGTCTCAGCTTTGTGTTCCACATCTGACGTGGGAGTTTTACCCACTTGACATTGGAATACTCGAAGAGTTGCACTTTACTGCAGCTATGTCAAAGGCTGCTCAGAATGTGTATGTTTTTTTCACTGATGTAACCTTGGATCTGTTCTCCTAAGGCTGATGGCATTATTGACATTTGTTATTGTAATTGCAAATCTCACTTTCTGTTGGGTGCCAAAAATTATTTGGAACTCGGGTTCCTGTCTTTATTAGTATTTTTGATATGTTGATCTTTACTTGAAATCTATTGCTATCATCATTGCTAATAAATTAGAAACAAAGAGATTTTGGAAATAATCATTCACTGTACTAATCTATTTCTTAGTGTCCTGAGGCTGAACTGCAAATTCTAAAGATTTTGCAGCCAATTTTCAAGTAACTATTGCTGTGTTAAGACATGGCTGCTGCTGCCCTCCGCTGGCTGAAACCTCTGTGTCTTGGCTCCTTTCTGTAGTTGCAGAGAAACCGAAGGCACCAGTTGAAGGTGTTTTTCGGAGACTGCCCTTAACTCTTGTCCAGCTGAATGTTCGAAACCATATCCTGAAAAAGAGTGCTTTTAGGTACGGCAAACCCTTTTCCTCATTGCTGATGTGAGCTGAGAAGTGTAGTTAATGTAAAAGAGGTGCATTAGAAGCTTGTTAGTACAGGGCAGTAATGATTTTTTTAAAAAAGAAATTTAGAAAGTATTCAGCTCTTGGTTTTCAATTCCTGTCTGGTGTTCCTGGGGCTGTGAAGCAGTAAGCCTCACTTCACTCTTGATTAAATAAATATCTAAATTACAGAAGAAAACCACTATATGCTGTATCCTTGCCTATCAAAAAAACAGAGCAATGAAAAAATGGGTCAAATTCAGCCCTTGGGAGAACTGGCTGAGTAGCAAAGTATAATAATTTGGGGCAAAAGAGGGTTTCTAGGGACTATAAAGCTGGCTCCTTGTTGCCACCATTGTGTGAATTCATTGACAACATCGCGTAAACACACAACTTGGAAAATGTTTTTTAAATTCAGAGCTTTTTAATAGTTAGGGTTTTTTTTTTCTATCTACAGCTTTATTATAAATGAACATTTTATTAAACCCCGTGAAACTTAAGAGGACAAACTGACCTCCAGATCATTCTCATACGGTTTCTTCTGGACTGTGCAACTATGCATTGAAAGCAAGGTTTCACACACTGTGCAGTGGGCATTTGCACAGCACTTGGGGTCTGCTTCTCAGTCTCCATCCTCTCCATAGGACACGGTTGAATATTTGAGAAAGGAAGGAGGAGGACTGTGGAAGAAGCAGGGATGGAAAGGTGGGTGCTGGACCTCTTCAGTGTCGAAGACAGGCTCCTGAGGTGAGAAGACTTTCAGGTGCCACGTGTGGTTTTGTCTCCTGGAGGGATTCGTGTGGGAGAGCTGTGAGGAAGGCCACGTGGGTGTCCTCTGTGCAGCCATAAAGAAGGGCAAAACGCAGGCTTTGCTCTTGCAGCAAGGAGACCTGTTGTTAAAGTGATCACAAGGTGAAGAACATGAAATGCTGGTGATCTGGACTGAACCTCTTTAACCAGTAATTCATGTTTCTGGATGATCATTTCAGAGCTTTCAGAATAACGGTAAATGAAGGGAAACAGATGCTTGCTGGTTGGTTTTGCATCCATTCTTTTATGCTGTTGCTATCTCAGGAAAGAAAGCACATGTGATGCAGAAAACATGTCTGATTATTTGGAGTTTTAAATAGACTGCTTCTAGCTGGCCTCAACAGTGAAAAGACTGGATGGCTTCTCAGTGGTAAGAGATACGGCTGCATCCACAGAGTCACTTCATTTCCAGGGGAAAAAAAATGTTAAATTTGATAATATTATGGGGAATCATTCCCAAGGAGATTACTTCTAACGTGACCTTCTAAGACCAACCCTTCTCATTTCAATTCATGGCTCTAATTTGGACCACCAGGTGGAATTGATACCCGGCAGTCTTCTGTCTGAGAAGCACCATTTTACAAGGTGGGTCTGATCCTGCTTAAGCCAGTGGCACTTTTGTGTACGTCAGCACTGCAGCACATGAAGCGAAAAGGATGGTAAGCAGGATGCTTGACAGATCCTGACTCTAGTTTCTACGTTTCTCATGGGTTCTAAGAAGCAGGAGTCAGTGAAGTCAAAAGAAAGAAGCTAAGCAATAACAGATTAGGGAAAAAAATGGAAGTGAAAAAGACTTACCAATTACACTGGATTCTTCAGCTGGCACGGTGGTGTAGTCAGCAATGACCTCTAAACACAACAAACATGAGTCATGAGAAACACTGATGATACAGTTGGGAGTAGGGTTTTACTGAGCCCGTAATTAAATTTATTAGGTTGCTCTCAAGCCCTACAGGAATCAAGTACTAATTTCACTGGATTGTCTCTGAAGTATTCCAGGGCAAAGAATTTATGAACTGAAGCTGAAGGATATATATAAGAGGGAATTTTCCTGAGACTCACAGGACTCATCCAAGTCCAGAGGTTTGGATGGACTAGACTGTAGGGTTTGAGCAGTTGAAAAGGTTTAATCTAGGATGTGGAAGGTTTGGTAGCTAGGAAAGTGGACCGGCAGGATGACAAGTAATAGAAGTCATTCCTTTCCTTCTGGGTGCATCACTTACCACATCCCAGACTCCCACCTTATTCATTTCACCTCTTACTGTCACCTGCCTGTTTCAGAAGGGTCTAACTGCTTTTGCTTGTTACTTCTTGCGTCATCCAAAATCCTAGCATAGAAGTGCCACTAAACCAGAAAGTTAGAAGTATGGCTCACCACAGAGAGATTGTAGCCACCAGAGAGTGTATGAAATGGGATTTAGTGAAAAGCAAAGACAGGAAGTGGGAGATGTAGAAGATTCATCTTGGCTGGGATGTTCAGGGACCACTGACGAAGATGGTCTATCACACAGAAGATGACCAGGGAGTGAGCTAGTCAATTATTTCCAGTCCATGCCTGGAGGCTGTAGTTGCAGGAAGAGAGTATTTCTGGTGACCACGTAAAACAAGCTATGTAACAGTGATAGCAGGTACTAGCAGTAACAGTGATAGAAAGAAATCAGAGTCAAAAGGATTTAGCAGTGGAAGTGATTCTGTAGCAGTTTCTTTGGTGGTAGAAAGGATGTTGTCATCCAAAGAAACCAAACATAACTAACAAGCAAAATGATCTTTCAGGGAATATGATTCCATTGAACCAACCCTGATCAGTTCTGACACTCAGGAACATCAGGCCGGGCAATTTACAGTGTATAAACTGTGGTAGGAAGCCCACCACCATTGGTGGCCTTTTTTAATGAGAGTGAATCAGACCCAGGAGAGAGGGAGCAACTCCACCCTGACAGATCTGGCAGAGGGAAGACACTCTGAGTATGATTTTACTGAATGTGAGATAAGTTTGCCAAATCACTTTCAGGCTCTGTGTGATTTTTTCTCTTTCTTCTTAGCCCAGTTGCTGTTCCTCACACTAAGGCGTGGCCAGGGCAGACTTTCAGTACCCAAACCTGAATTTACTGCTGTGACCTGTTGTTGCTGAGCTCTGGTTTAAGACCGTATTGGTTGTGCTACAGAAGTCCACCTCTTCCAGATAATAACAGTATCATTCACATTGTAATTTTAAGAACATTTGAGCATGTCCTAATAATCTAAGGAGCTGGCGGATAACACCACTGTGCTGTCATGACAGGGTACAATGCATGTCACTGGATCTTGTTAAAAAGGAAGATTATTATGCTCCTTTCACACTTTAAAGCACTGTTGCATTACAGGCAGGAGAACAGTGGGTTCGGAGATAAAGCTTGAGTATGGGTGGATATTTTGCCTGGTGGTTCATAGGCGTGTGTCAGAAGCTGAGTACTGGGATGAGTCAGCACAGAAGTGTCATCAGATAAAAATAGCTCGAGGACATAGCTGGGTGTGGTAGGTACCAAACAGATCATCGCATGGCACTCACATGGAGGAAAGTTCTTCTGCCATTCCTACTCTCTTCTTCCCCTCCCCTGTTTCCAGACATTTCATTTGCCCTCTAGCTCCTACCTGCCCAGGCCACTGAGAGCTTACCTGGGTCTGGGTCATGGCTGCAGCAAAGGGTCAGACAGCCCAGAGCAGCTAGTGGCGTTCCTATAGATACCTCAAGTACAGAGCAATTAACACCCAGGCTCACAGCCCAGCTTGCACTCTTCTAGGTGGCCATCTGAACGTGACTGCCCTGTGGTGGCCAGAGAGACAGAGCAACGGTCAGGTGGCTGGCTAGAGTGTACTGCGTGGTTGAAGCCAGACAGAGGCTAGAAGCAGCAATAGAGCCTGGCACAAAGCCTTCTGGGGCCTGAATTACTGCCAGATGGTTCATTTCTGAAATAAGCTAACTGAATCTTGAAGACCATCTCCTGACGGAATGGAAAAGCCATTCAGTACAGAGGGTTTACTGGTGGGATGTCTAAACATGAACATCTGGAGCCATCGTATATCACCTAGATCTTCCTTCTAGCCTCCAGGTGCCCCCAGAAGGGAGAAGGTCTCCTGTAGATCCTGTGTAATGTCTGCCAAGCCTTGTGTCAGAAATGGTAAGTTATCCCAGATGAAAGTACATGCCTCTGTCCAAGCAACTGAATCCATCCATGTTGCTTTTTTCAGAGATCAACAATATGGTTCCTCATGTGTGTGATCCCTGTGTCTTCTTTTCAAAGAGAACATTTAGAAACCACTTTTTCTAGATAACACTTTTTCTAAGTGAAAACCTAAATTTTGATGAAAATACCATGACATAATAAATTCATAGGGAGAATTGCACCCTCAGGGGAGCAACAACTTTCTCAGATGTCCCTGGGATTTGTGCTTTCTGTAGGAGATCCAAGGAGCATCTGGCTAAAGCTGGTCATCAAAGGCTCCCAACATTCTATTTCAGCAGCTCTCACCCTGCCTGCTGGAGCTCGCTGGGGGAAATCTTGTGCTGGAAAGGCTGGATGCTGGGGAGATGGTCCCGTACCCCTGTGTAGAGATTTCCCTTACCCATAGGAATGTAATGCCTTGCTGCTCACCAGCCACTCTGAAATCATCCTTTAGAGCAGACGAGCACTAAAGTAAAAATTAGGAAATGAAGCATTTACTACATTCAGACACTAACAACACATTTACTGTGTGCACAGGAGCATCAATAGCCAAGGCCCCTGCCCCTGTGGCAGCATGGGAAGACCAGGCTTGCTGCTACTGTACTTGAGGGAGCACTTGGGAGCTGCCTCCCAGAGGATTGTGCAGTGGAAGCAGATGCCACCCTCCTCAGGGAACAGCAGGATGAGGAAGTACAGTCCTGCCACGCTCTCTCCCCCACCTTTCCATTCTCTGCTCCCTGCCCTGCCCATTCCACTTCCCAAGTCAGGAACAGTCTGGCTCTTGCACCTTATTGTGGGACCACAATAACAACTTTACCTGCAGAGCTCTAAAGACTGGAATGGGTCTGTGTGTACAGAAACTGAAGAAGTATGGTTACTCGGCTTACCTATAAAAGTAGATGGAAACCAGAAGGTTTTGATATCCATTTCCTGCAGCTGTCCAGCCACTTATACAACCTTAAGGCTAGGATCTATCATTCAATCAAAATCCTTGTCCCAGCACTGTCAAGTCATCCCCAGGCAGATCCAATTCAAATGCAAACCTTGTAACCCAACCCCGGAAAGGTTTCCCGTGATTCATGCCTTAATCTGGTACTCACTTTTAACACTCAGACAACTGCTAATCCCCAAAGTTAACTTCAGAAAGCACCTGGCAAGGTAAAGCCACCTCCCCACCCGACAGAGAACAGAACCTGGTAACAGCCGTCATGGCATTAAACAGTAGACAAGTCGCTACTGGCGTTAAATACCTGGCTGGGTATCTCAGTGCATTACTGCTTTACACACTGCAACTTATGTTTTATATAAGCACGATACAAAGTGATAGTCATACTTTATACATATCACATGTGCAGTCGATATAGTTCTTTACACAGTCTGTAACAGGGGCTACGTAACTCTGTGTTAATAACAGTGTGCCAGTGAATGCCTTCGGCTCTGGCTTAAAGAGATGCCATGACAAAGACTTTCCTTGCCATTCAATGAGCTTTTTGGTTGTCCTAGTTACAAGGTTTTATTAGATTTCTCAGCTCTACAAGAAACTCTGAGCGACTTTATCAAACTTTGAAGTTAGCCCTGCTCCAAGCAGGGAGCGGGACTAGATGACCTTCTTTCCACATAAATTCTTCCGTGATTCTAAAATGGTGACGGTTGTGAAAAGGCGAGGAAAAAGGAACAATAGTACATTTCAAGGATAAATTCAAACAATCTGGGACTTACCAAAGGGTCTTGTTGAAGTGTCTTCAGAGAACACATATCCCTCTAGGATATCAGGCAGATGCCATTAAATTAAGTTCAGCCTCGCACAATGTGTGTGAGGTTGGTTTAATTTAAACCCTCCTAGGGCCGTGACATGAGGGATCTCTCACTCTCAGCAGGGACAGGCCCAGAATATAAAATCCAGGAGTCTTTGTGGTTGCTGGTGACTCAGCTAAGGATGCTATTTCCTCTAGAAGTTACGTATAGCTTGTGATTAAGTGGCTTTCCCCTGAGAAAACTTTTCAGTGGAATTAATGCTTCTACTTTCATTGAAAAAGTTTATTTGAAAAGTTTTACCTGCTGGAAATGTTTTAGATTTTGGAGAACTTTTTTTGAAGAACAATTTTTCACTTGTCAGAAGCCACTTTCTGTGAAAAATGTCAACCTGCTTCCAATGTGAACTGGACATTTTATTATTTATATTTAGACTTTTTAATGTATTTTAATTGCACTGATTATATCAATTCTATATTTTATATATTAGATAGAGATAATTGTGTTTATGTTCATTGCAGTTTATAGAATTATGGAGCAGAGTGAAACCCATGGGATACTACAGGTGATAATCTGAGGGCATTTATGGGGGGGAAGAGGAGAACAAGCTAGTTTTGGGATGGAGCTTAACACATTTCCTAAGGATATATATAACATGATGATGATGCATGCAAAGCCAAGGTCCCAGGACCCTCTGCAGCCTTGTGCTCCCGTGTTTCATCCCTCTCACCCTGACAGATGAGAGCCATGTCCCTTAATGCCCAGGTGGGAAGCGCTCAGTTGTTGCAGGGTGGCATCACAGACCACAATGCCAAGCGTTTCATTCAGCTTGCACAATGCAGGACTACACAGCATTCTGCTGTACAAGGTTTTGCTTTGTGTTAAAGTGCACACTCTGGGCTTTGACCACTACACTCGCTCAAGGTCCCAGGATGGTTTTTCTTTGCCATATTCAATTTGCTAATCCAAACGCTGACCAGACATTACTGTGGACAAATGGGCTCTCCCTAACTTCAGCTGGCTCTCTGTGTGTCAGCTGACTGTAGTCTTCCCTTTCTCCATGAGCTGTTGTGCAGCTGTTGGATCATACCCACCAGTTACTGGGCCTTTGGTCAGGAGGAGCTGGCTTTCAGCAGCTTATATGTGATCCTACCTATGAATCGGGCATTGTGCTTGCAACCGTTCTTTAGGGAATCTTATTTGTTGGGTTAAATGGTGAAAACATAAATTTACTGTAGAGATACATTGGTGTTTCCTGCGTGTCCAAAGAACCTAAGGAGAAAGGCATGAGGCATAAGAAAAAAATGGCTCTCCAAGAAATCATGCCTGCAAACAGAGTATGGCACCAGGTTAGTGAAGTCTCTGCATTGAAATGAGAACCCACCTGCTGCTTCTCAATTACAGGTTTAATCTTCCTTATTCCCCATCTTTCACTGCCATCTACTGGCTCTGAATGACTGGACTCATGGTTGGACCTTGAATAAATCTCTCTGGTTTACTCTATTAAGAGCTACAAGTTTTGATAAAACCATTATTTCTGCTGACCTTGGAAGGTTTGTCTTCCTTTCCGTTTTAAATCTCTTTGATTCCATTAGCTTTTCAGCACAGATGTATCATATTGAGTTACCAGTGGCAAAAAAAAAAAAAAAGGTTTTTTGGCTCAAAAGGGAAGAGGAGGTGCAGGCAGCATAGCAGCCTTTCTGCATGTGATGATGCTCCTCACGGGATTCCTGTGTGAGTTTGAAAATTCCTGGGAAGAAGTAAGGAAAAGGGATAGCTGTGTAGAGCAAGGGAATGGGATTTGCTTTAATAGGAACTGGCTCGCTTTTTATTACCTCAGACAGTGCTGAATACATCATGTTTTCAGAGGAAGGTAAATCCCATCACTGCCTCACATCCTCTTGCAGCAGTGGAGAGGGGTGGAGGGGAATGTCCCTCATGTCCATGAGGATGGTTGGCACTCACCCCCAAAATTTTATAATCACAAACCATCAGAGGTTAGGGCAAGAGATCTGAGCTGCTTCTATCAGGCTGCCCAGGGAGGGGGTGGAGTCACCATCCCCGGATGTGTTTAAGGGTCGTTTGGATGAGATGTTGGGGGATCTGGTGTAGGGGAGAACTTTGCAGAGTAGGGCTGATGGTTGGACTCGATGATCCCAAGGGTCTTTTCCAACCTGAATGATTCTGTGATTCTGTGATCAGCAGGGTCCCTCCCTCATGAGACACTTCATATGGCGTGGAACAGCAGCACGCTGACAAGGGACCAGCAGAGAGGGCTTTTGGGATGGATGAACTGAGAAACGAGGTGCCTGTGTACTGGCGAGCTCAGGACATATTTGGGGAGAAGTCATGGATAAAGAAAGGAGAAGACAATCCAGAAAAGCCAAGTATTGCATTTCAGCATTTTAAAAACAAAAGAATTTTGATGTTTTTACTTTGAAGCAAGGCTTTTGTTCGAAAACAAACCTCACAACGCTCCCAAACTTTAAGTTAAAAATAGGCTTTATAAAAGGGGCCAAAATGCATCTTTAGAGTCAATCTCAGAGCATTACGATTTGGTGGCCTAGCCTGCAGCCAGGACTCGCAAAATGGCTCCAAGAAGCACCTCAAAGCTCTCTCAGGTGAAGGAAAGCAACTGCCTCCTTGGACAACAGCACCCTGTGGTGTGCCTCTATATGTGCTGTCAGGCAACAACATCATTCGGGTACCAGCTGGTTCCATCACTTCAGGAAACTGGATTCAGGTAATGCTCTAACTGTTTAATTAGTGTCTCGTAAATGATCAGATAGGCATTAAGTCAGGCAGAAATCATTCAGAGAAGGTCAAGGCTTTCATTTTTGCTGCTGTTAAAGGGAGGTAAGATTGGATGGCTTTTTATTATGGTTGGCCCTTGATGGATTTCTTCTTCTCTCTTACATGCGACCATGAGGTAAACCCACCTGACCGCACCGGCGCTCCTGGTGTCAGCACAGAACAGGAGAGCAGGCTCCAAATCCAGCCTCTTCCATGTTGGGACAACACAACCTCTCAGAAAAGCAGCCTTGCTATCTTGGGCTGTCAGTCCGCTGGGAGCTGCTGTGAGTCCAACAATATTTAGCTCATGTTGCAACATAGACAGGAGGTATTCCTGGGGCATATGCATTTCACAGCGTCCTATAAATGCCTAGTGAAAAGGCACTGTGTTAGATCACACCTTAGACACTTCTCTTCTTACTTGGCAGAGCAGGATTCCTCTCTACAATCTATTCTTTGGAGCTCTGGTTTGCTTTGATGCAACTTAGCTTTAAATTAAATGGGATTTTTGCCACCCCCACGGAGTCTGACACTTGCTTTTATGAACAAAGGATTGAACCACTTAGCTATCAGCATGTCTCCTTCTGCCAGGCACAGAGTTGGCACCTGCCTGCAGATACCTGCCCCACAGGCCAGGATATTTTTTTTCTTTATTCCAGTGATTTCTCTCCTAATTATAAACCTTTTGCACTGGCTCAGACAATTCCCCTCTTCACTTGCCACTTTTAACTTTTAAAAAACCTTTAATGACTCGCCGTAAAACCTTGAGTTGACCATGTTCAATGTATCTCCCAACCCATTTTCCCTGTAGGCATGTGCCGTCCTCTGCTACATTACAGCTGGTGGGAGCAGGCTCAGAGAAAAAGGAGAAAATTTGTTTCAGAAGAACAGGCCCCAGACTTAAGAATTGAATCACAGTGTCCAAGTCTGCTTTGACACATACTTCCTTCACGAAATTCCCCGAGGACAAGAAAGAAAAAAAGCTGATGGCACACTCAGGAGCAGAGAAGGAATTTATTAACTCTGCGGTCTTCATTCACCATGAGAGGCAAAAGGAGAATCCAGTGCCGTAGGCGGATCTCACAGCATTCTTCATCTTGGTATAGCACTTACATATAACGCTCTTTCCACAAAGTGCATGGGTAGAGGATACTCCCTTGAGTGTGTTATTTTCTTATTATTATTCTTAATCTTGGCATAGTACTTACAAATAATTCACTTTCTCCAAAGTGCATGGGGAGAGGATACTCCTCAGCAACACGCTCCTCTGAGTATTGACTCTGTGTCAGAGGGTAGTTTACATTCCTTGGACACTCTTCCACTCATACCCCCCTCATCCTTGCTGCCATTGTACTTTCCATAGCGATACAAAGACTGTCACTTTAGAAAAAATTACAAAGGCAGTCAAAGCTCATGACTTCAGAAATAACCATGAAATGCAAGGGAAAGACCATTTCCAAGAGAGATGCTGGAGGACACAACAAGACTGTTTTTGTGTCCCCTAGGGAGCACAGCGGGTTCTGCACCTCTCCGTTACCTTCTCACCTCAACACTTCTCACTTGATGTACTGAACTGAGCTGCTTACGCCAAGGCTCTGCCTGGGGTTTGATCTGCAGCTCCCCACCTTAGTACAAACAAGGCTCCCCATAGATCTCTGGTGGCTGCTCTCAGGTCACCCTTGTCTTCCTTGACAAAGCAGGGGGGGTGGGGAGGGGTTCTGCCAATCTGAGCTTTTGTTCTGTAGTGCAGGCAAATGCACTGTGACCTAAGAAAGGATGTGCTGGGTGTAGTTCTCTCTGTGTGTGGTCTCTGTTTACATGCACAGTCAAATTCATGAATCTGTGGTTTGTGGTGTGTGTATGTGGCTGAGGAATGGTTTTTCTGAATTGAAATTTAGGTACCATGTTCTACACTTGTTTGCGTCTATAACACAAATTACAACTTGCAAAGTCCTTTGCCAGTGTAGACATCTTGTTCCTTGGCCTTCTCACAGAGCCAACAGCTGGCTGTCATCCAGTCTTTTTCAAATGGTAAATAAACACAGATCCGGAAGCAAGCCGGTGTGACTGTCACTACACAATTCAGTGCTCTAGTGAGCTAATTCCTTATCTTGATAAGGTCCTTCCAGCTATACTTTATACTCCCTTAGAATAACACCACCTATTGTGTGTTTGTCTTCTGTCACCTTAACCCCTAAGACACCCACTGCAAAAAGCCTTGGCTGGAGCAACCATACAAAGGGCTGACCCTGCTGCTGTGGGATAACGTGCAGCTGGATGCTGAGCCAGGGCAGAGAGTTGGCGAGGGCTCCCCAGACACTGAGCGAGCCCAAGGACGGCTCTAGCAAGCGCATCCTAAACTCTTTCTTCAGTTTCTTCATTAAAAGTCATACTTGCATGGCAGTACAGTAATATATTTAAGCCTAGTCAGCTACCCAGTTTTTGACACATTTGGGATCTGATCAAAATTTTGTAGATGTCAATCCATCAATGGAAATTTTTCCTTTGCTGACCGCTCGTCAGGTCTCTCATCTCTTATCAAATAATTTTTCATTTTTCAGCAGCAGCAGCTTTTTTCTCAAGTTCAGGTCTTTCCACTCTGGCCTGGAATCAGGTTCTTCATATCTCACAGATAGCCGGATAATCAAAATTGTTTTACCCATGAGTTTTTCTGTATTTTAGAACACAGAAATCGTGATAGAAATCATCAACAGTCCTTTTAAGTCCTTCCATCTGGAATGATCCAAAATTGCTTATTAGCAATAATTCTAGGGTACTTCAGCCAAGCTCGAAACACATCCTCTGTGTGGTAGCACACAGCAATCCTAAGAGTGAATTTAATCCAACACTTCCCAGGCTAGTGCCAAGCTATGGGTTATTTTGGGATTGATTGTTCTTCATTTGACGTGCTGAAGCAGGTGTACTGTATGCAGACTACCTATATACTCATTTAACATACTCAAATGGATTCCTTGACAATTTGGAAGTATTTTGTTAATTTTATTTTGCCTAAAATTATTAATGAATGTGATCTCAATTCACACCACTCTCTCATAAACTGTCCACTGGAAAATTTTTTCCCCACATTCAACATCACGTTTCTCAGAGTAGGCTGGGAGATGCTTGCCGGACAACATGGAGATGAAAGGATGGTGACTTCTGGAGCCTTTGTCACTTTCCTACCACAGTAACTTTGTTCTATTTTCCAAGATAACCTTCCACAGCTTTAATGGGAAAGATATTCTTTACTTCCCTCTTACGTCATTACTCTGAAATATTCTGGACACAGGTTGGTGGAGAAGCATGCTGCATTTGACTGCAGATATTTAATCTATAAACCACTTTGATTCCTTCTAGATTAAAGGATTTAGAAGACCATCAATACTTTCCATTAAAGTCAGTGTAAATTGTTTTTTCTTAATAAAAGCCTTCCAAAAAAAACTCCAAACAACTTTCTGGATTTTGTAAAACTGCCTTCAAGCCAGAATGAAAGGTGTTACTTGAGAAGTAGCTGTTGATGATATAAAATGTAATTTTAAAGTAATTAAGATCAATCAGTCCTCTACATTTTAGATCCAACCATTCGCTTAGGGCTTAATCCCAAACTCATTTTTCCACTGACTCGGTGAAGTGCTACATTTTTTAGTTTATGATTTTCTGACTTTTTAAACTTCCTTTTGTAAATAAATGCTATAACTTTTAATTTTGCAATAAGGAAGGTAAGTAGATAGTTTAAATGACCTGCCTGTCGTAGGCAGATCATTGTATTATCAGTTTTATGACAATATCAACACAGGCACAGGCTGCAGTGAAGATAAGGTCCCAGTTATGCCAGGATGTGTAGAAGAGCACACTAAAAGACTATTTATAATTTGAAGAATTTATAGTTTAAATTCAGGGTTAAGGCCCAACAGGTCTCTTACTTGTCAAGCTAGACCTGGAAAGACCAGGGTTTTCCATTTTAAAGGAAATTCTGCAGCTTTAAATGTCTCTCCTTTCCAAGATTGGAAGAAAAGGGAGTATTTATAGATGTATTTTATAAAATATATCCCCAGAAATATACTGTTTACTGTAAAAAAAAAAATTCAACATTATTTTTATATTACATAGAACAATTTCAGTACACTAAATCATCTGGAAATGCTATATCGAAATGTTAGTTTCTGCAATTATTGAAACAGAACCTTTCCACTTTATTGAAAGGTGTTATATAATTTTTTTTTCCAAGAAATACAGTTACAGAAATTGATTTGTATCTGCAAAATGTTTCCACTTCGGTGAGCCCCACATTTTCTAATTACAAAACCTGTTAGCTCAATCTGCTCTTTGAATTAGCCTATTGGATCAGTGTGTCCTGTTACAGACAGGTGAATGCAGCTACCTTGCATGTCAACTTCAGAAATCCTGTTTTCCCCTCAGATTTCTCAGTAGAGCCTGAGGCCCCTAAAGAGCTACTTTATAAGTAGAAAATGCTATTCATATCCATAAATCATCAAATGCACTCTATCTAGCTAATCTAGAATTTTTATGGTATACTCTCGCCAATTCCCAGCACTCAAAATGCACCGGGGTTGATTTAAAATCATGAAATTTTTAGAACAATGATGAATTTTAGCTCTTCTGATCTGTCTTTCAGTATCTAAGCCTTAAACAGTACATTTACCTTTTCTGCAGCCAGCATGGAGTAAGCAGGTTCTGCACAAAGAAACAGATTTTCAGGTTATCACAGGACTCCAGAGGCTAGGATTGTAAAAGGAAGCCCGCGAATAAATGTAATACTTGTTATAAAAATCACAAAGTATTTCATTTTTCAGAGCTGCACGACCTCATGCAGGTACCTGGCGATTCAGAAGACGGAGCTGGGTGCCTGGGATGCCCCCACAGAGCATTAGTCACCGAAGGAGAGAAATTCATGGGACGTGATGGACGACGACCTACGCTCACTGGTGGGAAACAGCGAGATAAGAGGTGGGGTTCAAACCCCATCCCTCCAAGGGGGCCCAGGCTGCTGACCCGGTGCTGCAGCGAGACATCTCCTCCCACTTGGGATCTGCAGGAGCAACCTCCCCTGAAGCCAGGGGCATAAAATAGCCCCATAAAACAGCTCCCATGCTCCTATGCCACATGTCCCGCCTCACGCAGGTGTCTCATGTCCCACCCAACTCATAAAACAGCAAGTTCCCTGGAAAAGAAACGTGTGTATGTTCAAGGCAGCTACCCAGAATCAGCAGATACTTGAAAACAGTAGCATTAATCTCTTTTTGCCTCTGTTCCCCATCCCCAAAATGGAGATGATAATCCCAGCTGTTTGCACACGACGCTGGATAAAATACATTCATTAATGCTTGGGAACCATGGGTACATAACGGTAAAAGCCCCACAGGATCCCAAAGAAAGAGGGGAATGAATAATTCTGCATCGAGTCTGAGGGTTATATAATATGCATTAAATAATAGCTTGAGCTGCACATCGAGCATAGAAGATGAAAGGGACTACTGAAGAACAGCTCATTTGCTGAAAAAAGGCAGGATCCTGTGGGAAGAGGAATATGTGAGCATCTAATTAAGAAATGCATAATTATTCCTACACTTAAAGGGGCTGAACTTCAAACTTTCAAGTAACCTCATTCCTAGGATTTCTCAACCTTTCCTTGCTTAACTTTGCAGCTTTACTGACTTTTGTTGAATGGGTTTCTGTTCCCCTCCAAAAGTGAAAAAGAAATAAACCTCAGGCTAGGGAACGGCATTTTTGTCCCACCGAGCCACCCTGACTAACCGGAGCGAGAAGCAGGTCTGGCTCTCCAGGGCTTCAGCTCAGACACCTTCCACCTGGGGAGCTGGAGCAGCAGCAGGCAAAACACATGGAGCATGACCTTGTGAGGTCTGAACCACCCACCCCCAGGCCTTTCTGCTCTCTCAGCTACTGCTTTCTCTTGGCTTTTGCGCCCAGTATTTCATCCCCTTCTGACAAGCGTCTTCACCCTGGATGTTTCAGTCCCTGGGCTGGCATTTGGTGGAGCCCATGCTCCCCAGCTGTCCTCTGCTTCCTGCCTTTGTTACAACTTGGGCAGCAGGAAGCACATGGGACAGTCTTCTCTCTCCAAACACCGGTGACTGGTGCCACAGTGACCCAGAGGAACTGCAATTGCAAGGGTGACCTGCTCAGTTGTCCTCAGCTGGAGTGTCCCCTGGTGCTCACGTAGGAGTGACAGACACGGGATTCAAGCAGCAAGTAAGAGCTGGAGCATGCTTGGTGCACCTCCAGACAGCACCTTCAGATCGTTTCTCTAACGACCATGTGTTAAAGATATTTTTTCAGAAGTTCATTACTTGGTGAAATTTGATTGCTAGTAGTTTTGAGGGGTGCTTTTAGTTCTCCCCCCAAACAGGAACTGTAAAACATGTACCTCTATCACACCTAAATTTCAACTTTCTATTCAAAATCACGGAGTCACTGTAACTTACAAAGCCAAGTCCTAAAACAAATTGAAATGAGGGAAAACAAAGTATTTTTCCCTCATCTCACTGTCAGGACTATCTTTTGCTGAACTTGTTGATTAAGAAGTGCAAATTTCAGTCCAAGCTATCACAGTTTGGCCAAGTTATGAGCAATTTAAGCAGGGCGTTAGATTGATATTGCCACCACTTGCAATGTCAGAAGGATGTTGTGGATGTGCTATGGATCTACTATTTAGGAAGGAGAGTCATGAAAATAATTTTTAGAAATTTTAAGACACTTTTTTAAAAAAAAGCCTTTTCTTCAAACAGTGTTCCTTCTGGGGGTGATACTCAGGTCATGGGGGCCCAGGTAGGGTTCTCCTCAACTCTGCTGGGGAAGGGACAGGATATGAGGAGGAAGAGGAGATGACTGTGTGTCAACCGGTTGAGGAGATGGTGTCAGCGACAGGGTTTTGGTTTCTATGGCCATGGGACCTTGTTTGAGGATCAGCATCTGCTTGGGACAAATGGGATCCACCTCACTAAGCAGGACAAAGGCATCCTTGCCAGCAGAATGGCTGACCTGGTAAGAAGAGCTTTCAACTAGGAACGATGTGGGAGGGACAGTCACCAGCAGCCCTGTGAGGGAGTGATGAACAGGGCTGATGAGCAAAGGGGCTGGGGAAATGTGAACAAAAGGAAACAAAAAAATCAACAGATCAAGGCTTGAGCCAAACTCAAGCATTTGCATGTAAGCAAGGAAGTGCTGACAAGGCAACATTATGGAATAAAACCCCAGACCCTTTTTGGTGAAATGAGCATGCCGAGGTGCCTCTCTGAAGTGCCTGTGCACCAGTGAACGCAGCACGGGGAATAAACATGATGAGTTAGAGATGCGTGTGCAGTTGCAGGGCTACAGTCTCACAGGGATCATGGAGACGTGGTGGGACAGCTCCCATGACTGGAGTGTTGCAATGGAGGGCTACAGGCTCTTTAGGAAGGACAGGCCAAGACCTGGAGTTGCCCATTATGTGAGAGAGCAGCTGGAGTGCCTGGAGCTCTGCCCAGGGGTGGATGATGAGCCAACACAAGGATGCGAGCAACGCGAGGATTGAAGAGCAGACCAGTAGGGGTGACATTATAATGGGTGTCTGCTACAGGCTGCCTGACCAGGAAGAAGCAGCAGATGAGGCCCTGCACAGACAGATAGGAGCAGCCTCACATTCCCAGGCCCTGTCCTCATGGAGGACTTTAGTCCTGGAGAGCACCAATGACAACTTCCTGACCCAAGTGATAGAGGAGACAATGAGGACAGATGCTCTGCTGGACTGCATATTCCCAGACAAGGGTGGGCTCACTGGGGATGTGAAGGTCAAAGGCAACCTTTGTTGCAGCAACCATGAGATGGTGGAGATCCTGAGAGGAGAGAGCTGGCCAAAAAAGCAAGCTCATAACCCTGGAGAGAAACCAGACTGTGGCCTCTTCAAAGATCTGCTCAGAAAAGTCCCATGGGATAAGGCCCTGGAGGGAAGAGGGGCCCAAGAAAGCTGGTTGATATTCAGCAATCACCTCCTCCAAGCTCAAGAGTTGTCCATCCTAATGAGCAGGAAGTTGGGCAAAAATGCCAGGAGGCATGAGTGGATGAACTAGAGGCTCCTGGCCCTCAAAAAGGAAAGCCCACTGAAACTTAAAAAGGAAGCATACAGAAGGTGGAAGCAAGGATGCGTAACTTGGGAGGAATACAAAGACACTGTCTGAGCATGCAGGGGTGAGGTTAGGAAAGCCAGAGAGCAAAAGGAATTGAATCTGGTGACGGGTGTCAAAGGCAACAAGGGGGGCTTCTACAAGTACATAGCTGACAAGAGGAAGACTAGGGAAAACATGGGCCCACTGCTGAATGAGACCAGGGACCTGCTGACACAGGACCAGGAAAAGGCTGAGGTACTGGATGCTGCCTTTACTAGCAAGATTTATCTTCAAGAATGCCAAGTTCCAGAGACAGGGAAAAGTCTGGAGCAAGAAAAATGTACCTATGGTGGAAGAGGATCAGGTCAGGGAATACTTAAGCAAGCTGGACATGGATAAGTCCATGGGCCCTGATGGGATGGACCCACGAGTGCAGAGGGAGCTGGCAGATGTCATTGCAAGGTAATTCTCGATACTCTGATTGATCATGGCAACTGGGAGAAGTGTCCAAGGGCTGGAAGAAAGCAAATGTCACTCCTATCTTCAATAAGGGCAGGAAGGAGGACCCAGGGAATTACAGGCCGATCAGCCTCACCTTGATCCGTTAGAAAGTGATGGAGCAACTAATCCTGGAAACCATTTCCAGACACATGAAGGAGAAGATAATTGGGAGTAGCCAGCATGGATTTACTGAGGGGAAATCACGCTTGACCAGCCTCATAAATTTAGATGATGAAATGACTAGCTTGGTAGGCAAGGGCAAAACAGTGGCTGTTGTCTACCTGGCTTTCAAGACTGTCTCCCATAAGATTCTCACAGAGAAGCTGTTGATGTACAGGCTGGATGAGCAGACAGTGAGGTGGATTGAAAACTGGCTGGACCCAGAGAGTGGTGATCAGCAGCACAAAGTCTAGTTGGAGGGCAGTAACTAGTGCTCTACCTCAGAGGTCAATACTGGGTCCAATCCTGTCCAACATCTTCATGAATGATCTGGATGATGGGGCAGAGTGTGCCCTCAGCAAGTTTGCTGATGACATCAAACTGGGAGGAGTGGCTGATACACCAAAGGGTTGTGCTACCATCCAGAGGGACCTCAACAAGCTGGAGAAATGGGATGACTGGAACCTCATGAAGTTCAGTAAGAAGTGAAAAGTCCTGCACCTGGGGAAGAACAACCTCAGACACTACTATGGGGGCCACCCAGGTGGAAAGCAGCTTTGCAGTGAAGGACCTGAGGGTCCTGGTGGACACCAAGTTGACCATGAGCCAACAGTGTGCCCTTTGCTGCAAAGAAGACTAACGGTATCTTGGGCTGCGTTAGGAGGAATGTTGCCAGCAGGTAACTCCTCCCCACCGGTGAGGCCATACCTGGAGTGCTGTGTCCAGTGCTGGGCTCCCCAGTACAAGAGAGACATGGACATCCTGGAGAGTGTGCAATGAATGGTCACGAAGATGATGAAGGGACTGGAACACCTCTCCTGGGAAGAAAGGCTGAGAGGGCTGGGACTGTTGAGAAGAGAAGGCTCAGGCAGATTTTATAAACGTATAAATATCTGAAGGGAGGGTGCAAAGAGGACGGAGCCAGGCTCTTTCCAGTGGTGCCCTGTGACAGGACAAGAGGCAACGGGCACAAACTGAAACAGGAGGCTCACCCTGAACATCAGGAAACACTTTTTTTACGGTGAGACAGAGTCAAGAGAGAGAGGTTGTGGAGTCTCCATCCTTGGAGATATTCAAAACCCATCTGGACATGGTCCTGAGCAACCGGCTCTAGGTGGCCCTGCTTGAGCAGGGGGGTTGGACCAGATGACTTCCAGAGGTGCCTTACAACTTCAGCCCTTCTGTAATTCTGTACTTTCTAAATTTCATAAAATAGTTATCTACAACTAGTTGATAAGAATTACTCAGAAAATGTAGAGATGTAGAAATTAGTCTCCATGTGCAACAGTTATAATTTTTTATTACCCAGGCTGGTGGATTTAATTTCTTCCAACGTAATTTTTGAAAGGAGATTGAATACCGAAGCAGAGGAAATATATTACCAATTGTCAGCAAGAAAAGGAAAAATAAGACTACTCTATAATTCTTACATTTTCTCATTATTAAAATAATTGAAAATAATTAAAGGAAAACATTGACAATTTTCTACAAAGGAACGGAATAAAGCACATTTCCACAGCTTGTATACTGTAGTTTTTTGTTGAATGGGCTTTTCAATAAAACTCTAAAATTAGCTTAAGAAAAATTAATTAACAATTTAATTGAAAATAAATTTGATGTCTCAAGTGCATGTCAGTGTCTGAATTTTGATGACACATTTTAGTTAATATAATAAGCCTTCCTCTCAAAACTGATTCAAATGAGCATCCTCATAGAAATTTCCACGTACTCTGCAAATGAAAAAGGGCACAAAATGACATAATCTTAAAATAATAAAATTAACGTAGAGTGGAGGATTAAAAATTCTGGGACAAGAAGTACTTTTCTGTTTCTTATGTGTATTTAATGGGATGCAATAAGAACTGTAACAATAATTTCCATCCAGGATTTAGAAAATGGTGTAAGTAATTGAACGGGGAGCTGTGATGCCTGTGTGGGTGGAAATACCTCCGAATGCTCTGAAAGTACTTGGAATTTCAAAACAGCTCACTTGTTCACTCTTGGTCTCTAGAGTAGCTAAGCCTCAGCCTGTGTGCAGCTGTGGGAGGGTCTGTGTCACAGCGTTGTGGCATCTTTTTTCTTTTGGCTCTGACATCCACCAAATCCAGGTTCAAGTTTCCTGAGGAGTTTCAGCAGGTGAGACCCGGTGCAGTTCAGACCATACCCTGAGGTGTGCCCTCCCGGAGCACGCTTCATCTGAGGCTGCTTTGGAGCTGATGTTCAGCAAGGGATGCTGTTGCGAGAACTATCAAGGAATTGTGGAAAAGTGGAGATCAGGACGGGGCACAAAGCAAAAACCGAACAGGACCGTGCTCTTTGAGCGTTCAGGTGTACGGAGAAGCAAAGCAAAAGTTTAAGAAAGTGGAGAAGGCCAGGCGTTTGAAGCTTCGGTTCAGGCGTCCGTCTCGTAGGGAAGGATGGACACAAGGCAGAGGCAATTCAGAAAAGTGATGTGGTGGGAGTGTGGAATGAGGATGGGGTGCAAACTGCGAAAGAGAGTGGAAACGTCACCCAAGGGACGCTCAGGGAGGCTGTACAAAACTTGGCAGAAGGACGGGGAAAAAAGAAGAGGTAGGAAGGCAGGCGAGGGGGAGATGTCAGGGCAGCGGCAAAGAAATGAAGCTGTGGGGCAGCGGGGGCGAAAACGAGACATCACGGAGGCGCAAACTGAGGGGCACCACGGGAGAAAACCGTTCTGAAGTGGAAAAGGTGACGAGGCAAGAAACAGGAGCGACAACGCCGCTGCACACCCACACCCACTCACCGCCACGCCTGGGCCTCCCCCAACGCACACACGCACCCGCGTCCCGAACACCCACCCGCCCGCAGGCCCCTGGGCACGGAAACACACACAAACACACACACCCCTGCCATGCCAGGCACCCGTGGGCACACCGTGGGCACACACACCCGTGGGCACACACACACCCGTGGGTCCGGGCCCACTGCTTGGTCTCTCCGCGCTCCCACGTGCCAGCTGTGTATGTGATCCATACGTCCCCGCAGCGGCGCGCCCGTGCGCAGGGGTACGGTGGCGTGTGCCCACGGACACGGACACGGACACGCGCAGCGCTCAGCTCCACGCCGCCCCCGCGGACACGCGCGCGCGGCTTACGCACGTACACAACATATATATATATATATATATATATATAAAGAGAGAGACGTATATATCCGCACAGACGCGCACGCACAAACGGCCAGAGGCGCATTCACCCACGTCACCCATGTCGTGTCGTGTCGTGTCATGTCACGTCGTGTCGTGTTATGTCATGTCGTGTCGTGTCGTGTCATGTCGCGTCGTGTCGTCCCACGCGCCCCGGCGCGGGGAGGGGAGGGAGGGGAGGGAGGGGAGGGAGGGGAGGGAGGGAGGGGTGGGGGGAGCCGCTCCCCGCTCCGCCCGCCCACGTCGGCGCGTCCCCTTTAAATGCTAATGAGGCGGCGCGAGGGCCGGCGCCGTCCCCCGCTGACTGTGTTAAAACTTCGGCGGGGCCATTTTGGGGGCAGTAAGACCCAGCGCGGGCCCGAGGGACACCCACACCCCCACCCAGCGCCCTCCCGCCAGGCACCATGAGCGAGGCGGCGGAGACCAGCACCGCCAGCCCGGCGCCCACCACGGCCACCCCCACGACCACCACCACGACCGCCGCCACCACCGTCGCCCCCCCGGCCGCAGCCGCCGCCGCCGCCCCGGACGCCAAACCCAAGAGCCCCGTCAGCGCCGCCGCGCCGGGCGCGGCTGTGGGTGAGGCGGCTGCCGGTGCTGCTGCCGCCCCCGCCACGACCGCCGAGACGGAGAAGAAAGTGTTGGGTGAGTACCCGGCCCCGCTCCCAACTTCCCGGGGCACCTGCGGCGGGAAGGGAGCCGGGAAGGTGGTGGCGGGGGGGGGGGGGCAGCACATGGCCGCCGCCCGGGGCCCAGCCCAGCTTCCCCCCCCACCCCGCGCCGCCTCCCGCGGCTGTGAGTCAGGCTGCGCTCCGGGCAGGCGGCCGTGCCTCCTCCTCCTCTTCCTCCTCCTCCTCCCCTACCCCGCCCGGCCCCGGAGAAGCGCCCGCGGCCGCGGGCGCTTCTCCGGGGCCGGGCGGGGTAGTGCGTGAAGTGCAGCCATGTTGATGGGCATCCCCGCTTGGCAAAGGGTTGCTGGTAAAACCCTGTGTGCCCCCCTTTCATCATAAGGTCTTTTTGCACAGCTTCTCTGTCTATACTGCTCTCATAATGCCTCTAGGTTTAGTGTCTTGGCTTCTTTTTTTTTTTTAGTTTCTACTTCATCAATAAAGAGACAAGCAAAATGCCAAGTTGCCCCCTCTGTGCTCAAGCCCAGTGCGTAGTTAGTGTGTTGGTTGTTTTTTTTTTTTTTATCGTGATTAAACGGGATCAACCTGTTGAAAAGACTTCAGTGTGCAGTTGAAATAGGGATCTGCTGTTTATGTGATTTTAAGAGGTTAGTAAAAGCCAAGTTGAGGCTGACTACTAAGTGCAGAGTCCTGAGCTTCACTAAGTGCCTAGTCTTCTGAAGGGAAAGACTGAGGGCTTGCTGCAGCAGGTAGAGGAGCCAGGTAAAGGATTTCTCTGGAGCTGAGGTAGGAAGGATTCTAGCAAAACAGAAACTGGAGGTACAGTTCGCGTGATTTTTTTTTTTTTTTTTTCCCTTGTTCTGTTATCTGATTTGTCAGTGATCGGTCAAGGCACATCCAGAGCTGGTGTGTCTGGCTGCTTCTTGCCTTAACATGGCTTGTTTCATTATTGGTAACGTTTTTATGTTCACCTATTGCTTGAAGAGGGGAGAAGAGACCAAAGGCACAAGTGCCTTTCCTGTCTAAGTAGGGAAAGAAAACCACCGTGGTGATAGTTTTGCACACTGGCCTTATGGCTAGGCCAGCAGGAGTTGAAAGGAAAATGATCATTGGTAAAACTAATTGAAAAGGGACTTATGTTCCTGTCCACCTCAAATGTTCCTGTTAATGGTTTTGTGATTATGTTCTCTTAAGTCTCTTGCAAAGATCACGTTAGAGGCAAGGTGTGATGCTTGCCCAGGGCATCCAAATGTCTGAGTTCTAGGAATAAGGATTAAAGTTAGTCAACCTTCTCTTCTCTCTTAGTCACAGGAAGTTTTGGCTTTCCCTGTTAAAACTAATGAAAAGGCTATTTTGTCACGGGTAGGAGTGTCTGATGATTGCTTCCTCTGATAGCCTCAGAGTACAGCATCTTGTAGGAATATGTGGGCTTTCACTTGCTGGTGGGATAGTTGTCATCACATCAATTACCTTCTCTGACTTGTCAATAAAACTGTTCATGGTTTCTTCTGGGCTTGCCCTCCTCCTTGACTGATCTCCCTGCTATGACAGCTCAGGCTTAACAATGCCTGCACCATGGCCACATGGATGGTCAGCATCACGCTGTTGTGTCTGAGGTTCTTTTTTTCCCCTCCCCTGTGGTAATGCTTAGGGGAGACTGTAGGACTAGTGTGGGTAGGGAATGGTATTTCCCAGTACACTGTCTTAGGGAATATACTGGAGACTCGCCTGTGGTCTCTGGCAGCTTGTGTGAAAGGAGCAATGTTGCTCTGAAGCTGTGTGTGGATGTCCACTTAGCAGCAGCAGGCTGGCCACACAGAGTGGGTTTTGACCACCTCTCCTTCCACCAGCTTTCTGACTTCTCTGAGGGTTGTTGTCAGGCTTCCTGGGCTTCTCACCCTCTCCCTAATCTGATTGAAATAGGCCAGCAGATTCGGTAGCTGTTCTGTGGGGGAGGGAAGGGATGATGGTGAGGGAATCAGTGGTATTAGCCTTGTTTCTTAAAGCAGGCTAAAACCTGCATGTGCCATTGGCACCTGTTTCTGTGCCCCCCCCCGCCCCCCTTCCCCTGTTGACTTGTCTTAGTGCAGTGAGCTCTTGTGTGTAGCCAGTGTCTTTGTGGCAGCAGTGTCTGTACCTAGTGATGCCCCTGTGAAACTACACTTAAAAACACAACTATAAATGATGCTGACAACTGTTACTGAATCAGTGCTAAGCAGTGAAACTTGGGGTTTTTAGCTCTGTAAATGAGAAGTCTTGGGAATGGATGCTGCACTAGATAGAGCCCTTTTCTCTAGTAACTGTCTCAGTCTTCGAAGTAAGAACATTTTCTGCTAAGAAAGTGTATTAAAGGAGACCAAATCCTTCACTTCTAAAAGTGCAATGAGAAATGGCCTGTTACTGCTTCCAATAACAGCATCAGTACCACAATGGACTGCTATCAGCAAGCACTCCTACTTTAGCTCTGTATTCAGGCAAGGAGAAGGGTATATAATAATGGCAAGACTGCATGAGACCAAAGGTCTGTCTAGGACTGTCATCTCCTCGTGGATGTTTAGGGAATAATGCAGGTGTGGAGCAGATGAAGGCAATGATTTGCAGTGTGTTGTTCTTGCCTCTAGCAGACTGGCTTGGACTTCTGAACTGGAGATTATCTCCAGACTATTTTCCTTTTAATTGCCTCTTGGGTTCCTCCCACCCCCCAAACATATGTAAGGCTTTTAACAAGCAGTCATCTGTAGGTGACAAGACCATTTTCAAATAAGTACTGGGTAGATTGCTTAGATAGTTGTGGTCATGCTATGTAATAAGTAAAATCTATTAAAGTCTAGAGCCCAAAATTCTCCCTTTCCTACAGTTTGAAAAGTACAAGTTTGTGGTCTCCACCCAATTGCTGAGAGGGAAGGAGAGGTTGAACTACCTCCATCGCTGTTGAGTTCCTCCCACACGTTCCTATATGTTGGAGGAACAGGTTTCGCCAGATCCTATAAGACACTGCAGTATGGCTTCTAAGTATGATGCTGTTTTGGTGTTGGGTGAGACAAGAGCTTGTCTTGATCCTAGAAGCCTTGGAACATAAAGTTGGTCAGTTTGTAGCTGGTAAATGATAGAAGATCTCTAGAAGTAGGAATATAGAAAAAATAACATCTTGTGGTGTGTTTTTTGGTTACAGTGGTATTGGCAGTGCAAGAAAGAGTTTGCCCAAAGTAAGGGTGTGCTGCCTCTCCACTTGAGCAAGTCGCATGGTGTGTGATACTGCTTCCTTGGCCAGTTCTGGTTTCCAAGGAAGAAAGGATAAGTCTGAGTGAAAGAGGGGACTTTTAAATGGCTTCCTTCAGCTGTGCTTCATGTCTAGCTGCTAAGCTAAAGAAAGCTGGTGAATGGCAGTGGGATTTCTCAACTTCACTGCCCATTTCTGGGATAAGAAATAGAAGGGATGAATGGCCAATTCTGAAAATAGAGCTGGACTTAATTCTAGATGCTGTGTAGCAAACTCTTGGCTGAAGAACAGCAAGTTAAGGCCCTGCTTCCTGCTACTGTGTTAGTATAAACTGAAGAGATGAAGGTACACCTTGAGTGTTAAGGGAACAGGTCTGGTTGTGGCTTCATGTGTAGGTATAAAAGTATTTTTGTAACATTCTTGTACTTCCTTATGTTTTAGAGTAACTTTAACTTTTTATTTCCAGCCACCAAAGTTCTTGGCACAGTCAAGTGGTTCAATGTCAGAAATGGATATGGCTTTATCAACAGGTATGTTTAAATTATGATAGTCCTGTTTATACTGTACTAAGACTCATGGTACAGATAATAGGCCATGCGTTAGTAATTGCAGCAGAGACCTGAGGGCCTGACTGCAAGTTCATGCTGTTGATGGCCGGATTTGGCCAGGCATTCAACAGACTTGGATATCATCTTGGGGGACTCTACCCCCTCTCCCCCCTCCTCCATCGAAGGCTGTGCATATGGGGAGAAAATGGAAAGGGTCCAAATCATTACAAATTTGGTCTGTTACTTGTTTCTCATGTTAGTCATACTGTACCTTCAGTGAGCTCTATGGGCTTTCATTGACTGCCTGTCTTTTTTTAAAGGTGTTAGAGGATGAGGGGAAATACTTCAGGATAAAAAATTCAAGTGTTAACTGTTTGTATTTAGAGTAGGTATTTTGACCACATTGAGGTTCTCTGATATCATCTAACTGAAGATACTCCAGGCCTGGGTTCACAGAAATTCTCTATCTTTTGTTCATGTTTAGAGGAGAAGAAAAAAACCCTGAATGGCATCGATAAGCCAAATAGCTTTAGGTGACATTGATCGCACTCCAACCTTAGGTGCACAAGACATACGCTTCCAAGTTACTGGAGGAAACTCTGGCTTTAAGGACTGGAATATCTGTGGGGTTGAGGAGCATAAATGTCTTATGTGCTTTATGAAGAATGAGGCTCCTGCATGGTGAATGCTTGTCTTGCAGACGACATTCCCAGCAAGTTATTTTTGTCCTGCAAGTCCTTGCACTGTTACACAGCAGGTAGATTTGGGTAAGTTGGATAGTGTAGAAAGGGGCAGAAGAGCCCCGTTTCATGGATCTGAAGACAGTTCTGCTACAGTATGAATCTCAGTCTCTGGAGACTACTATCCAGTCTTATGTAAGCTTAGAAGAAAAGCTTGACTTAGGAAGCACTCTTGAAGTCCTTCATAGCAGTTGATACGAGAGCCTTCAGCTGTAATAACTTGTTAGCTTTCTTGCTAAACTGAAGTCTACTATTATTTCAGTCCAGTGCAACAAGTTTTGGATTATGTATTATCTTCCCAAACTCTTTGACCCACCTGTTCCCTCTGCAGAGAAGGAATTGAGTGAACAAGCAGCAGGATCTAGGCTCCTTCTGGTGTATGGGAACACAGAATCAAGATCTCAGAGCTGTGTTCATGTTTTGCGTGCAGAAGCTTGAACTGGCTGGCCTAATCCAGTCAACTTCGTGTCTGGGTCCCCCTCTAATGGACTCCCCTAACACCTCCAGTGCATGGTTGCTTTGAGTTTCACTGAAAGGAGAGCTCTGTTAACAGCTGTGGCCAGTCCTGTTGATAGTCTGGCTTGACCTCTGGGATAACAGCTCAGGTTGCAGCCCCTGTGGAAGTTTTTTTTTTTTTTTGGGGGGGGGGGGGGGGGGGGAAATAGTGAAAGGCAAGCAGTCCAGTCATTAACTCTGGCCAATGTCAAAACAAAATATTGAATGTTTGCCAAAAGATTACAGAGAACCTCCCCCTGTCCCCTCACCCTTCTGAAGGGTGGGGAGGCCTTTCTGCTGTCAAGCATATGACCCTGGAAATTCAGAGCAGGGTCTTGGTAGCATAGACTTACACAGAATGTATGGAATCCAGGGGATGTACTACAGGCTGGGGGAAGAAGGGTTTCACTTATGAAGTCAGGGATTTCTATTTAAGTCTCTTAGTCTAAACTCTTATGACTTCTCACTTTCTTTTCACAGAAATGATACCAAAGAAGATGTGTTTGTTCATCAGGTAAGAGAGCAGTAATTGTACTTGAGAGATGTGCACTATGATAGGCTTCTAATGTAGCTTCCTGAAACATTCACCCAACTTTGTCCTGGCTTCTCCTTAGAATATTTACCACAAATACCTTGAATGGATGTGTATGTTGGAATTTTCAGGGAGGAATATTAGGGTGTGTTTTCCTTCTCTCTGGAGATATAACTACTGAAGGAGTAGGTATTATAAACCTTCTTTTGGCTGCTCTTGATTTGAGCACCAAAGTGGTTTTTCTGATTTTTTTGGTGTGTGTCTTGTTTTGTTCAGTTGTCCCTCCCTCAGGGAGATGACTCCTCTGTTTTGTTAAATACCTTCCTACTTGTCTGTCCTTCCCCACCATTTCCTCATGCTCCTTGTGCCTTCTGCTTCTTCTTACCCTCTTCGTTTGCAGGTCTGTTCTGTCTGCCCTCTCTGGTATTGGAGAGAAAGTGATCTAGTCTGGCTCTTGACCAGCCTGGTTGCCATCAGCTGTTGCTGCATGAGGCAGCTGCTCTTAGGAAGGAGGAAGGCTCTGTGCCAAGTGTGCCCAAGCGGAGAGAGGTTGCCCAGCGGCTTGTCATTGGTTAGCTTCCCTTGAACTGTCACTAGGCTGTTCTAAGTTTATACTGTGACTCTGTGGTCGCAGGCAACTAATGGGAAGATGGAGGATGCTGTCTCCATGCGATGTAAACTGATTAGTTGGCTTAGATCTGGTTTTGCATCATCTGAGACTTTTACTTCACCAGAAAATGAAATACTGCCCCTGGAGCTTGTCCCATATGAAATGTCTGCAGGCCCTTGTGATCCTTAAAAGCATGAGCTTTCTCTGTGGCATAAGTAGCAGTATTTCCATCAAATGTAACGAGGAAACTTGCGCTCAGAGCTGGTCACAGAGGATGAGGATACATGGTTATGTAGTTGTGTTAAGTATGCTGGTCAACATTGAGAGTTAGTTTAGTTTCTGTGGCTTCATGACTAAATAGCCTGTGATAATGGTTTCTCTGGGTCAAGGGGTGTAGATCCATTATCCAAAAATGGATGAAGCTGTTAGGGAATAAATCTGGTGCCTGTAATGAGTGAAGATGACAGGGAGTGTGTGCAGTACACATTCTGGGTTCAGTTGGTAGACTTTGGAGCCAGAGCTCTCGCTGCATGTACCAGTTTCTAATGGTGACTCTCCTTCCTTAATGACAGTGTGCTGTGTGCGTGCTGATGCAGAAACTGCCTCTGTTAGCCTGATGGGAGTGTGTCCAGAGGAGGGTGGGAAGAGTTCTAGTAAGAAACATGTTCTGGATAGGCAACACTGTAAAACTACCTTGAAGACAAACGAGGTCTTGAGACCTGTGAGAAAAGATATCCTGGAAAATGGTGGTTGTGCTGATAACAGATAACATGGATCAGTGTTATTCTGCTTGGGAAAGCTGCCTGCAGAGACCCAGCCAGTGAAGGTCAACAGCAAGCTAGTTGGTGCTATTTGTGCTGTTTTGTCTCCTTCACCTGTGGAGAAGATTATTCACCTAAATGTAAACTGGCGTGTGTGAATTTATTTGCCATCTCCTGTGGCTGAAATCCTCTTGGAGCGAGCACTGAGCAAAACTGGCCTGATGTTTCAGAAATACCACATCACGTGCAAGCCTGCATCTGATTAACCCTCTTGGTAGGCTGTGCATGGCAGAGTAGATGCTTCCAGCTCTGGTCTGCGTTGGCTGCAATCAGATGTTCCTCAGTTCTTCCATCTCAAGCTGTTCCTGTACGTGAATGCGCTCGCTACCAGAGCCTGGGGCTTTCTGGCCAGAGCTCCTGATGGGGCCGCCCGGCAAGGGAGGCAAATCCATGGCGTAAGCAAACATCCTGCTGCGAGCTCCCTCTCCACAGTTAGTGCCAGTTCTGCCCCTCCTCCTCGCACCCGTCCTGGCAGGGGCTGGATTACATGCCTAATCCCTTCAGAATAAGGCTGACCTAGTTGAATAGATACAGCCTTCTCCCTGCCTCCCCTGCGTGCATCCGCAGCGGGGAGGGGACAGGCCGATCTCATGATTGGAATGGGGGTTAACGCTGGGTGTCTGACTATTGGATGCTATTTATAAACCTAGTACAGATTAAAATGCTTTTCTCTTTAGGCCATGCATGGCTTGCTTTGAATTAACCCTTTGTCTTGCAGGGGCCCCAAGCGGTGTTTTGGGGAAGGGCAGTTCTTCACCTGCTTCATCTTGTTTTCATCCTTGTTTGGTTGGGCCATGCGAGGTCCTGTCTAGGGCACCTGTGTCAGTTAGAGGTGGTGTGAGCAGTAGGGATTGATCCACCTTGTGGGGTGGAGTGTGCCTGGGGGGGAGGAGGGTCTTGCAATTTAACACCATTAAAAGTGTCAGTAGGCAGAGAAGTCCAATTGAATTAGGCATAGTTTGAATCAACAAGCAGTGAGGAGGAGTTAATGTCTTCTGCTTCACAGGTCTTTCTTTTTCTTCACTGGATTGTCTTCATTGTGCACAGTTTGGTGTATGTGCACCAGTAAGCAGTGTAACAAATCATGGCTATTGCTGTGACAGTGCTGGATGTGCATGTGATGTGGTGATATGAGGGTATGGAAAGAACTCTTCCAAACAAAATACTCAATAGCTCTGAAGACTCCTAAAGCTGTCTGTTCATCACTGTCCCCTTGGGAAAGGAAAGGCTTTGTCTTAATTGTTGAGTGCTGTCTGTGTTAACACAAAACATCTGTCTCTTGAATCAAAGAAGCTGGAGCCTGCAGGATGCTGGTGAACAGTAACAGGGAAAATTGTGCTCTCTCCCCTCTGGATATACAGAGTAAAAGTCTTTTCATCAGGCTTAGAGCTTAGGCTTGTTAGAAGCTTATTTCAGCAATGTTTACCTGCAGCTGAAGTAGTAAGTAGTTAAGCTGTAGAGTTCATGCTCTGAATTCTAGGACTTGCTCAAAATTGTTCCTGGTTGCCTTTATAAAACAAGCCCCAGCCTACTGTGTGGCAGCCTCTATCTCCTGTTGGCAGGTTATTCAATTGCAAAAATATGAATTTTTGACGTTTCTGTCCATAAAGCTGGAATGGAACATGTGGAATCCTGTTGAATTTCTTCCATACCCTCCTTGGAGGATGTTTGAGGAGCTTCATTATTTTTAAGTATACCTTCTGCTGAAAAGAAATCCTGTAGTCCTTTCTTCCTCTGCACTTGCAAGGAAGGGGAAGGAGTTTGAAATGCAGCTTGTTGACATCTCTGTCATGCAGAGCACGAGTCTTACGAGTTTGAGTCAGTTGTCTCAGTACAAGTGGTAGTGAAAGAATTAAACCCTTAATCTGCAGTGAAGATAATGATTTTAGTATTGATATATAGCATTTATGGAGAAGCTAGGACTTCCAGCTGACTTTAGAAATGGGGCAGTTACACTAACAGGTCAGCAGAAAGTGAACAAAGCTGTCTCAGCTGATGGTGGGAGTCTCTGTTGGCTGAAGTAATTCCCAAAAGAATTCACTTGAGCAGCTCATTCTCTTCCTGTATCAAAAAAACCTCTCTTGGGTTGTTTTTGCTTTGGTAGCAGTAATGTGTAGACTCTTGCATTCTTCCTTAAGCCATTCAGGGACGCTGCAGGGTACAGGGAAAGGTGTGGCGAAATGTAGGGCTAAAAGGACACGCTGGCCTACTGCCTGAAACAAAGGGGACTATTCAGCAGCAATGAGAATATTTTTCCTAAACTGGTCAAGATCAACTTTAAACTGATTAGAACTTTTCCTTTAGTGGGAAATACTCTTGGGCTATTGTTGACTGAATGAATATAATTGCCATGCACAGGCAACAACTCAACAGATCTTCATTCTGCCTGTTTTTCTTGAACTGCAGATGGATGTGACAACGGTTTCTTTAGTTTCTGCCCTGCATCTCATTTCTTAAGCCAGATTTGTGCCCTGTATTTCTGTCTGTGCTGTGCTTCTATCTGCATCTGCCTCCTTCATGCTGACAAAACATGCCCATATCAAGAAATTTAAAGTGAATTGGTCTTTAATAGTCTATGAGAACTTCAGTAAAAATCTGGCTACTAGATTGCCTTGTACAATGTGTGTTTTGGTTTTGAGTTTTTCTTCCTGGCCTCTTCCAGTTTGTGAACCCTTACCTGTTGAACAGACAGTAGCTTCTCTTGCTAACTGCCTGTTGTGGAATCTTAGAAATACTCCACAGTGAAAGGCATTGGTAGTTGACAGGCTGAAAATTGCTCCCGGTTTGAGTGTTCCTGTGAGTCTGAGGAGGTTGTCAGCTGGTTTTGATCTGAAGCCATGTTGTTAATAGTATTTTGGGGTTTTCATCTAGGAGATGACTAAGTCTGTGGTTGTCTATTCTTGGTACCATTCCTGTGTTCTTCAGGGACTCACCTAATTTTGGGGGGGGGGTCTCCTTTACAGTGCTTAGGTAAAATGCTTATTTATGTTACACCAGAGTTACAGTAATTCTTCTCTAGTTACTCTTGAGTTGCTATGATACCCTGTAGTAATGCCATCTTCTACAGAAATGCTCCTGGTCTTAAATTCTCTGTAGATGGTCTAAAGGTCTCCTAATCACTATGGAAGCATGGGTGTCACTTGCTGCTGGAGCTGCCTTGGTACAGCTTGCAGGAGACCAAACGCTCGCTGTGAACTCTGTACAGAAATATGTAATGATCTGGATATTTAGTAGGTTTGACAGAGGGGATCCTGGGACAACAGCTGACTTACAAACTCCTAAGTACTGAGAAAGGAGTAAACCTTGACTGAGTATTGGAGGACCTGTGGAATAAGAGACATCTGTGTACTTGAAATACCTTGGTGTGGTGACTGATCTGGTGTGTAGGGCTAGGATTGTAGCAGGAAAATACTGTCCTTCCCTTATCTACAGGGCTATGAATGTGTAAGATAATAAGTATGGTAAAATAATATATTTTTCTGTATCTTCTTTCTTTAAAGACGGCGATAAAGAAAAACAACCCACGGAAATATCTGCGCAGTGTCGGTGATGGAGAGACTGTAGAATTTGATGTGGTCGAGGGAGAGAAGGTGAGAGATTATGGAGATTTAGGGGTGTTGTCCAACAGTTAACATCACTCTAGTGGGGAGTAACACAGAACTTTAGCTGTGTGTCTGGTGTTTTTGTCTAATGTGTTAATCCCTGGAAGATCTGTTTGTTTTTCTTTTTTAAAGGCTCCATGAAGAAGTATTTCTAGATATGTATCAAAACTCTACTTTACATCCTAGTGCTTCTAGAATCTGTAATTTTTGCTTGATAGAGTGTTTGAAGCTTACAGCTTGCCCAGTGATCATTAACTGAGGCATACATTGCCCTGAAGAATTTGTCTTGGAGTCTGGTAGCTTATTAACTGTAAGAACGTTCAAGTTCTTTGCACTTCTACTTTCTCAATTTTTTGAGTTTTCTGATTTTTTTTGTTGTTTTTAATCAGTTCCTTCTTTCTTTTTCCTCTGAACTAATCCTGGCTGATAGGGTCTTAACTCATGATTGTAACTGTTGGTTATGGGGTTGAGAATAAAACTGGTTTTGCGCTATGTGGGAGAAAGGAATCTCTGTAGCTTGGAACTGATGCAAAAAAGCCTCTTTTCTGTTTCACCTTCTCCCTGTAGCTGGTTGTTCTCTTCTCACACCACCCTGGTTTACTTTCTTTTGGCCTTTTAGGGTGCAGAAGCAGCTAATGTCACTGGTCCAGATGGAGTCCCTGTAGAAGGCAGCCGCTATGCTGCAGACCGGCGCCGCTATCGACGTGGCTATTTTGGCCGACGCCGTGGGCCACCTCGAAGTGTAAGTTTAGTTTCTTTAATTGTGGTCATCCTACCTCCTCAGCAGTATTCTGATCCTCTCAGAAGGGAACTGCAGGTTCAGCACCGGTATATAGTAAGCTGTCAATGCTTAACTAAGTTGTGAGTGTTCCTCAGTAATATTCTGGGTTCTTCCAGCATGTCATTGTTGATACTGATACTTTCTATTATTGGGTGTCCTGTAGGCTTTTCCTTGGCTTTTCCTCTGTAGAATATGTTAAAAGCATCTCTTTGGCTGTTAAGTTATCTGTCTGTTTGAAGAATAAACACAAAGGAGCGAGACACTTAAGTGGTTCACCATGCCCTTTACTTGAAGCAAGGGGAAGTATTTATATTACTCTAAATAGCATAACCATAGCTCAGAAGGGTTACTTGGAAGACTGGATTTGTTTAGAAGTTTGTCACTTAACGCATGGCATGGTAGTAGTCTGACCAACTAGTTGAAACCTTCATGTGTCATCCCTTCATAGGCCTCTGCCTACAGCAGTTCAGTGTAGAGTTAATGCATTTTTTTCTTTAAAATAGCTATGCACTGCTGTTCATAACATCTGCAAGTCTTCCTAAGCAGCTTCCCTGCAAGCTTTTGCAGAGGGAGAAGTAAGTATGAGGTACATGGCTGTAGTTCTAGCAGTACTCCTATCCACACTGTGCTTGTGCTAAATTGGTGCCTGGAACGAGCTGACAACCTGGAACATACTCCAGTCTTATCTTTTCTTTAATAGTTGAGTCTGTGATTATCACTTGCAGAAATGTGTGATTGATCCAGTATGAAGGCCCTGGTGGAAGTCTCTGCCCAAGCAATATAACTCTCTTCTCATCTTGTTCTACAGAGTTGACAGCATGGGGGTGAACAGAACAAGTGTTGTCAAATCCTTCCTTAAAGCCTAGCTGTTTATACTAGCTATCATGAGGTCTTGTCTTTAATCCTGCTAGACACCACTCAGCCTTAAATACATGAAAGGTGTTCTGACTCCCTTGAAGACAGCTAGAAGTTGGTGCTGGTAACTGATGGCTTATTACTGGGTATGTCTTTGTTTTTGTGGTGATACAGTTTGTAGCTTCAGCTTTCATGCCAAGTGGCAAAGAACTAGGATACTTGGTTTTGTTCAGCTTTTTGATGTTTCACGTCTTATCTGTTAGCTCATCAACCAGCTACGTTCCAGTATTGATTCCGTTTCCCTTTGCTCTCCTGAGATGAAAATCTCCGTCAACTGTCTTTATTGGGAGTGAATGCTTTAGCTTGTAGTATTGGTGTTGCCTTGGAGCTGCTTCAGATTTTAAATGATCAGACATATCAAGGCTTAGACAACCCTGTGTACTGCTGGGTATGGAAAGCAGCTGTTTCTTTCTGCCTGAAGAGTGATAATGTGAGACCCAGCTTGTGCATGGGGAACATTCAGTCTCAGGGTACTCATGCTGGGACATGTTCTCTTGGATGTCTAATGTAAACTCATGCAGCTAAAAATCTGGCTTGCGTGTGACACTAATGCACTTGGATCCTCGTACTTGAAGATGTACACAAGAGGAACAAATTGTGATATCACTGTTTTCCTTTGGCTTGCTTATATCTGAGTTCCCAGACTGATTTGGTGTGGGTACCAGACCTTAGCTGTTGTGCGACCGGTGCCTGATGTCCTATGAAGTCATCTCTCATTTAGTAACCTAAAACATACTGCTCTTTCTCGGGGACCATTCACCCTGGAAGAATTACAGTCTTCAAAACTTGTAGATGATAACTTACAAAAGGACATTAACCTGGGTGTTCACTGTTTCCCATTGTTCATGAGATTTGGTCCTTCTCTTTAGCTTGTTGAGTATCCTCTGAATGTCAATGCATTGACTGCTCCTCTGGATTTGGTATCATCTGTTAAAATTAAGAGCAAATTCTATTTCATTCAAGACGTTATATCACCATTCCCTTAGCATGCCGCCCTAACAAGTAACAAAGCAAACTCCATGATTGCTGTGACCTTTCAAGGATGTTACTGGCCAAGCAGTGACATTGGCCAGCCCCTTTAGCACTCTCAAATGTATCCTGTGTAGTCTCATAGACTTGTATGTGTAGGACTTCAGTGATACTTCCTTTCCATGTTTGAGCTCAGTCAGGAGTTCCTTGTCCAGCCAAAGTTGATGTTCTACTGTGCCTGCTCAACTTTCTGCATGTTGCAGTGGACCCTTCTTGTGTTCTGAGCTAGTTTGAGGTACAGCCAGTTCTGTTGGGCCTTATTACCCACCCACTTACTCGTTGCCTGAACAGGTCGAAGCTCTACTTTAAGGAGGTCTTTGCAGGGACTGTCCCTGAAGTTGTCCTAGTGTAGGTCAGTGAAAGCACTCAAACTTGTCCAGATATTGTCATCCCCTGTGTGCTTGCTTTAATGGATCAGTTGAGAGTAGAGTGAATCCTCATCTGAAGTGGTCAGTATTTCCTTCTGGAGAGTTCTCACTTGCATCAGTTAACACATTCTTCACACTGAAACTGCTTGTCTGCTGCATCTAGGAAGATGCTTCTTTCTAATATCCTTTTCCTTTAACAAGGGCTCTTCTTTCCCTTCTATTCACACATGTGTAAAGGGGGAGGAAAGGTAGCAGTGTATGTGAGCTGTAGCAATACACATACACTATTGTGTATGGTCCTGTTAACAGGTGCATGAAAGGTGGTGCCTCTCTACTTGAAGTATTTTTGGCTAACTGTCCTGCAGGATATTTCTGGGACAAGTTTGATTTGCTGATGGTATGGCACTTTGGGGCTGTGTCTGCTGAAAGGATATTTACTCAGCTGCAGGCAACTCCTGCTGCACACCTGAAGGAAAAGGTCTCAGGCCTGCTATGCTTAGAGATCTACTAGGCTGCAGAGGTGAAAGGTTTTCCCAGAGCTCAGCTGAGCATGTCATCAATCCTATATTTACTGAAAAAAAATTGTTTTATTTGTTGGGGTGACTTTTGACATAGTGGCCTTATAGGTTTTCAAGAACTCTTAATGATGTCTATTAGCAACTCCAGTCCAGCCTTACAGTGCATCAAGAGTTGATTTATCCTTGCTTACTGCCATGGTTTTAGGCCAACTAAAGAGGCTACCCTTTTTTTGCCATGCTAGCTCCAATGTGCCTGTATTCTGTGTGTAACTTACTGGGTCTGTTTTTGAGCACATTGTGTGAATTTCTCAAGAGTGAAGAGAACCTTGAGGAATCTGAGGTGTTTAACCAGCTCCAGTGGAACTGTGTCTGGATTTCATGGAGAGTTCTGTGGAAAGTGGAAGTACTTGTTCATATCAGAAATTTCTTAACTGTATCTACTACAGAAAAGAGGCTGCACTCTTCACTAAACTGTGACAACATAGACGTGGCATGGAGCTGTAGTCAGAATGTTAGAACAGGCAATGAATCATTGAGTAACCTTGAGAACGGATGATGCCCTCACATACGTATTGTGTGTACTACTAATAGAAGAAGCCTCTATATAAGTGAGTTGAGAAATAAGCTAAATAGTTTGAGAGCTGTTTTAGAAGTGTATGCTATTTCTTACAGAGAAGAAACCTGAAAAGATAAATAGTATTACACAAAAGCTAGTGACTGATCTGAAGAGATACAGGAACCAATGAAGAAATCGGGGGAAGCAGATGGGTAAAAAGCTCATTGCAGTTACAGTTAATGCTTATAAAACCTTTCTTTGGGGGACAGCAATAAAATTTTGTACCTTTTCAGGGTTAGAGAAATCTGTGAGATCTTCATGGGGAATCACAGCCTGCCTGCCTATTTTCGCCTCCTGAGGAGAATGTAGAAAGCAGCAGGCCAGCTTCATTCACTTGTCCTTTAGGGTGACCTAATGTTTTGTTGGAAGGTATTAAGCAGAGTTGGAAGGTTCCCGTGGGGGAGATTGAGTGAACAGGATCATGTGTGTGCTAGATATGGTGTGGTGCTTTTAAGAGAGTGCAAATGAAACTTTCCTAATAAATGAATACACTTATCAGTAAGGTACCAAGACCTCAAAGCTCAGGTTCTGTTTTCAAATTGCATCGGTTTCAGTAATTTCTGACAGCATGACTGTTTTATTCTGGAACTATACTTCATATCTGGCCAATAGACCTAGGTCAATTGACAGTGATACTAATGTAATGTGTTGAATTTTTGTGATACTATAGAAGATGCAGGAAATTGTTGGGACTTCTGGGCTAAGCAATTAACTTGCTTTGCTACTCTGTTTTCAACTGATTGTTTAAACCAAACCTATTTAAAATACTGACATAGCAACATTCAGTTCAAGATGAATAGGAAAATGTTTGCGTTGTTTTCGAGTAATGCTTCATCAGGCTTAGTCATTCTTTCCGTCACTACAGAAGTTGGAGTCTTTTATCTGAGATTCCAATGCAGCGCTCTGTAGGGAGGAGTGGACTTGGGCTGTGCCATTAAAAACATTCAGTGCTGCCTTTTAAAGAGTTATGAATGATGCTGACTGTCAAGTGCTATAGGAGAGCTGATGAAAAGTAGTGTTGCGTGCCCCTCCCTACAATTAGGTTGGTTGATGTAGTGTTAGCTTCTGGCACATTTGCCCCTCAGACAAGACCCAGTAGGCCTTCATGGTTCTGTATTTCTGGATTGCAGTGGTAGAACTGAGTACTGATTCCAATCCTGGGAAAGAGAGGTGGTGATTATGCTGGAATATGTTCAGGATTGTTTCAGTTCTGCATCCTCTTATCCCTTCACATGCTCTCTTCTGTTTCTGTGCCTTACCAGCTCTCACATGAGGAAGAGTGAGAGCAGGAGCAGCATTAGGTGCTTGCTTCACAAAAGGCAGATCCTAAGAGCTCTGAATCACTATTGCTGCACACAATAGTGGCAGTGCTGTTTCTTACCTTACTGTCAGAGATGCTTCTGACCACACATCACAGGTCTGTTAAACTGTAAAGTTATGTAGTACAAAGCATCTCTGTACAAACAGGACAGATTGGTACTGCAAAGTAGATATAAGTAGTATAATGCTGTTGTAAACTTGAAAGTGTAATTTTCCTTTTGGGTTCTGAGTCTCTCAGGTACTTCTCAACTGCTATCAGATGCTACCTATTATTACTATCCACTTAGTCGGTGGGAGTTCCTCTTGATATTTAGTTATCCCGATCAGTTTTATACATGAGAGAACATAACAGATAATGGTACTTATGATAGTGTTTTTTAATTGAATTCTGATTTCTCTCTGCTCAGCAGCTGAGCCTGTCATTGTTAAGAATAGTTGATACAGCTATTTCTAAGTGCAGTGTGTGAAATACTCCAGTTGCCTTTAGGCTGTGTCTCTGGTTTTTTTTTTTGAAACTTCAAAAGCTACGAAGAGTGCTTGAAACTATTAATGCATTTGGAGGGTATTTTACTGTGACGAGAGGAGAAGATTGTCCAGGTTGGTCACTGAGGTTCACTTAATTCCCCAAGATTTCTTGTTAGAACCTACAGCAGTCCAGCCTTTCTAAATGCTAATCATCATGTTATCTTAGCTAAGGAAAAGTTCATTGCCCATGTAGTTACCCAAGATTGCCAGTTAAAATATGATGGTGGTAGTTAAAATAGCTGTGTGAAATTGGAAGGAGACCTGTCAAACTTAGTGTAGACTACTGAAATGCTGTCAGGAAGCAATAGCTTTTGTTTCCTGCTGGATCAGATCTAGAAGATCTGGAAACAGAAGTCCATGCCTTGTTAAATTCCTTCTTTTAAAGGAAAGAATAGTGTAATGGGAATGGTTAATAATTTTTAATAAAACAAACATTACTGATGGCTGGCATTTAAAAAACAAAACAAATAAACAACAAACTCAGAAAAAAAACCTGAAATACAGCTTTATCAGTTAACAACTAAAAGGGAAAGATAACTGCTGCATCCCTGAAAGGTTGAAAATGTTGTATTTGACATGATGTGGTACAGTTTTATTCTGTCTTTAAATTTCTTCATGTTTTTGTGGGAGTTCTCAGTGGAATGGGGCTTGTGTAGAAAGAAGCCAGAAGTGGTCTCTGGCAAGTTTGTGTGATGTCTTTCAGTTCGTGTCCAAACTCAGAAGTGTCCTGATCGACAGCTGCCTCTCTATGACACTGCCTTGTAAGGGGTAGATGTGTTATGTCTTGAAATGCACTTTCATATACATCAGAGAAGTCAGGTTCTCTGCCTTTCTTGGCAGACAGGGAGGAGGCATCATCAGGCAGCTTCTTAGTCTGTTACTCTGAGGAACAAGGGCAGCATGATTGGCTTTTGTTCTGTCCTACTCTTATCTTTGCCCAAATTAAACTCTTGAGTATCTGCTGCTGCTTTTTACCCTATGTGCTGGTGTTTCTGTACTGATACAGTGTCTTTGAACTTCTGTTCAGGTCACTGGGCTTTATAGTTAATACACTGCCTGTGAAATAAGATAACACTTCACCTTTAACTCTGTCTTCTGTTTTCTTTTGGTTGTAGGGTGGTGAGGGAGAAATCAAGGATGGGGTCACAGAAGGAGGACAACTTCATCAACAAGTCCATAGGAATCCCACGTATCGTCCCCGCTATCGCAGGTTTGTACAGTTTTCCTTTGCTCATCATTAAATTTGGATGCTTTTGTGGTCTGTACAGGCGTCATTAAGAGCAGGAAGCTGTATCCCCTGGCATTAATGTGTATGCAAATGGTAGGGGCAGTGAGAAGCATTATAATTACTAAGAGAAAGGTGAGCCACAGGAATAAGGAAATAACTGTAGAATTTGTTTAATGTGCTAAGAGCCAGGAATAGGTCAAGAAAGAGTGAAGAATTCTTTGTATCCTGTTACTTCTCACAACTGAGCAACACATTGAACTGAGCAAGTTGCAGGATCTGTGTCTTCCCAGCTGAACTCTTTCTGGACAAGCAAAGAATCCAAATCCCAATTGGTCTGGGACAACTAGGCCCACTATCTGCAGGGGCAGGGTGTGCTTTACAACTTTGCTTGTGGACTCCAGTTCAGCTCTGGACTAGTAGCTTGTGCACATCCAGCTCAGTCCCACATGTCACTCAGGCTTGGTTTTATGCACTGGCGCTACTTGTAGGTACTGAACTTTCCTCTGCATCCTGTCACTTCCAGGCCATTAGATTGTGTGGTAGCATTATAGTTGTCTTGTAGTATCCTGTGCTAGTGGAGGGTATAGCTATCAGTCAAGATTTAAACTTTAGGTTCTTCAAGGGCTCCTAAAGGAGAAGGTAACAGACTAGGATTATTAGTGACTTTTGCTAGAACTTCTGGGGAAAGGGAGTGCTGAAGAGACTGGAGAGCTTCCAGAAAATAATCTGAAGAGGAGAAGTGACTAATGATGCTGAGGCTGGGAGAAGAAACAAGTGAATACAGATTATAGAGGTCCTCAGAATAATGAGTAGCATGGAAAGGATGGATGAAATTGTTTTTGCTTTTTCTTCTGATAAAAGAATACACTACGAGGAGCCTTCAAATGAAGGAAATGGGAGACATAGTGAAAAACAAAGGGAGGTTCATAGGACAGTCCAGGTTGGAAGGGACCTCAAAAAAAATCATCTGGCTGAATCCTTCATGGGAAAAGGAGCCTAGATGAGGTTATCTAGCACCCTGTCCAATCACACCTTGAAAGCCTTCAGTGATGGGGACTCTACCACATTCCTGGGGAGGGTGTTCTGATTGTTCTCACTGTAAATCTTTCTTATATCAAGCCAAAACATCTCCTAGTGAAACTTGTACCTGTTGCTCGTATTCTCAGTGTGGCTCCTTGTGAAAAGGAAGCCTCTCTCCTCTTTGCAGCTGCTCTTTAAGTACTGAAATATTGTGAGTTCCCCCTATCCCTTCTCTTCTCCAGGGAGAAAAAACCTAACTTCCTCAGTCTTTCCTTGTAGGGCAGTTTCTCCAGCCCTCTGATCATCTTGGCCCTCCTTTGGTCTGTATCTAGTCTGTCTGCTCCTTCTTGAATTGTGGGGACCAGAACTGGACACGGGACTCCAGGTGTGGCCTGATCAGTGCCAAGTAGAGTGGGATGTTCAGCGCTCTGCTACTAATGCTTCTGTGGATGCAGCCCAGGATCCATTTTGCCTTTGTTGCTGCAGCAGTGCCCTGCTGACTCATGCTCAGGTTGCTGACTCGGGTCATTATACATACAGCAGATTACTGGAGCTTTTTGCCACAGGATGTTGGTGATGTTAAAAGCTTGCATGAGCTTGGGGGGGACTGGTCTAATAACTAGAAGAGAACACCACTGTGATATCTCTAAATAGGCAAACTATCTGGCTCAGGAAATCCCCAGTGTGGAAACCAGTTGGAGGCTGGGAGGCTATTTGGGAAGTAGGTTTCCTTGCCCTTATTTTTCCCTAGGGATCTGTGAAACTAAGAAAAATGGACACTTAAAGACCCAGTAGGCCACTCTTAGGTTCTCAGTAAAGATCCCTTGGAGTTCACATGAACATTGATGCTTTCCAGGGAGAAATGTGAAGTAAGTTGCCGAGTCATCTGTGTTAGTCATACCTTAAACTGGCCAGTATAGGATTGTTTTCTTCATTTTCCAGCCTTAGTTCTGACATGGCTGCTCCAGCTTCCAGCCTCTACACTGAGGGAACAATTCCATAGCTGAGGAATTTGATGCAGTTAAAAATATCAGTGTGAAATAGTAGTCCTCTGACTGTCATACCTTTTGAGTTGTTGCCTCAGTTTTTTTTTTACTTGAATTCCTTTAAGTGGAAAAGCTCACTCAGATTCTTGGCTTCTTGTGACTTGTTTTATCTTGGAGAATGAGTGACAAATTAAATAAAACACTGAATTACTTTCACTGGTGTTCTTCATAAAGCGTTGTGATATGGTCCCCCCCCCAACATCCTTCTCTCTAAGTTGGAGAGATGGATTTGATGGGTGGACTGTTTAGTGGATGAGGAATTGGTTGGATGGTCACATCCAGAGGGTAGTGGTCAACGGCTCAATGTCCAAATGAAGATGAGTGGTGTCCCTCAGGGGTTCATACTGGGACCAGTACTGGTTAATATCTTCATCAGTGACACAGACAGTGGGATCGTGTGCACCCTCAGCAAGTTTGCAGATGACACCACGCTGAGTGGTGTGGTTGACATGCCTGAGGGATGGGATGCCATCCAGAGGGACCCGAACAAGCTCAAGAAGTGGGCCTATGTGAACCTCATGAGGTTCAAGAAAGCCAACTGCATGGTCCTGTACCTGGCTTGGGGCAACCCCTGGTATCAATACAGGCTGGGGGATGAAGAGATTGAGAGTAGCCCTGTGGAGAAGGACTGGGGGTACTGGTGGAAGAAAAGCTGGACATGAGCTGGCAATGTATGCTCACGGCCCAGAAAGCCAACCATATCATGGGCTGCACCAAAAGCAGTGTGGCCAGCAGGCCAAGGGAGGTGATTCTCCTCCTCTACTCTGCTCTGGTGAAACCCCCACCTGAAGTACTGCATTGAGCTCTAGGGTCCTCAGCACAGGAAAGACGTAGGCCCAGAGGAGGGCCACAGAAATGATCAGAGGGTTGGAGCACCTCTCCTGTGTGGAAAGGCTGAGAGTTGGGGTGGTTCAGCCTGGAGAAGAGAAGGCTCTGGGGAGATGTTATTGCGGCCTTTCAGTAATTAAAGGGGACTCCAGGAAAGATGGGGAAGGAGCCCTTTATCATGGAGTGTAGGGATAGGACAAGGGGTAATGGTTTTAAACTGAAAGAGGGTAGATTTAGATTAGATGTAAGGAATAATTTTTTTATGATGAGGATAGTGAAACACGGGCACAGGTTGCCCAGAGGTGGTAGATGCACCATCCCAGGAAACATTCAAGGTCAGGTTGAACGGGGCTCTGAGGGACCTGATCTAGTTGAAGATGTCCCTGCTTGTTGCAGGGGAGTTGGACTAAATGAAGTTTAAAGGTCCCTTCCAATCCAAGCCAGTCTATGATCCTGCTCTCAAGGAGCTGATTTGTCTTAGTCTGCCACTCACTTGCTCCTCTTCATCTTGTCTTTCTATCAACTAGCTTAAGAGGTCAAGTTCCAACATTGAATTTAGCGAGATAACTATGAAATGGATGCAATTCCCACTTTTTCATATGCATGTTTGTTCAAAAGCAAATAGCAAGATGTAAATAAGAGTGCAAGAGCAACAAGAAGCTGAAGTTCATAGGAATAACAATCTTGTCCTTAATTGTAATGACTACCTGTTCCATGCAAAATGGATCTATCCTTCTGGATGCTGGGTCTAGAACCACAAGCCTTCCACCTCTACCCGAGCTTTTCTATCTGTGAATGTTTGTGTTAAAGTTGGCTCTCATCTAGGATTGTGGGAAATGGAGTAATACCTAGCAGCATCAGTATGAGCTGAATAAATTTTATTCCTGAAAGTCTTCATTAGCATTGGGCAGTCAGGAACAGCACCACACCAAGTACAATGAGGCACCTGAGCTTTTGCATGTCATGTGAGTGAATCACAAGCTGGATAATTTGCCCATGGCTAACAGGAATTTATGCATTTCTGATGCATTCTTCCTAGAAGAGGTATGATATATTATCCTGTATGAGTGTGGAATGCTTCTGTCTGAGTTAACAGGTAGGTATTGCTTACGTTTACATGCACTAAATCCAGTGACACTAGTGCTTTTATGTTAGATTGCTTTGGAAAAGCTAAATTGGCTTTTGGGACTAGATAGCTGTGGATTAACTAAACCAGCTAATAGGAACTAGATAGTAGGCAGTGACTTTGTCATCACTTTCAGCAGCATTTTGACAGTTGGTAAACGTACTTTGTTTATACTGGAGATGGGATGAAATGCTCTTGCGTACTTCAGGAACATGGACTTGATAGTGTTAATGAGGTCTAACTGGCCTGCCGAGACAAGTGCTATGCTTACATGACCAGGAGGGGCAACATAAGGGAAAGAGCCAAGATCCAGGAATGGTTTACAGGTGAAACAGCTTCCCAGGGATTGCACCATTAATTGTGAATAGGACTGGGCTCATGTGTGGCTGTGCCAAGGCTAACTTAGCAGAATCGGCCTGTGAGGCCACGACTGGCTTGTTTCTTCTCCTAGCCAGTAATTCCCATGGGCTAACGACATCTTTATTGTCAGATAGACAGTAGAATATGCTGATGTAGGTTTGACAGTGAAGAGACACCCAGGTTGCTTGTCTTTCCCTTCCAGCTGTATGCTAGCCAAACTCCAAAGGGATGGTTTGCTAGCATTCAAAATTGTTAAAGGTGGTACTTGGTTAGAGGTCTTTGGGCTAAAATTGTGGTAGCTTAACCTTCTCAGGCTTCTTTCATACTTAACACCTATTTCTCCCCCTGTTCAGAGGGCCGCCACGTCCACGCCCTGCCCCGGTGGCTGGAGAGGCTGAAAACAAAGAGAACCACCATGAGGCCAATGCTATGAGCCAGCAGCCACTTCGCCGTGGGTATAGGCGCCCATACAACTACAGGCGTCGACCTCGTCCACCCAACGCTCCAGCTCAGGATGGGAAAGAGGTAAGTAAGCACGCTCCTGGCAGAATGTGGCAGAGACCAAGTTCTGATGGGGTGAGTGCTCGAGACCTTCTGTCCTGTGGGAGTTTTAACAAGTGTGGTGTTGGTGTGCTGGAGGAGTCTGATGGCCAAGTCCAAAGTGCTGATGCCTGGAGGTAGCTGGTTTCATTCCTTTTCCTTCTGACCTTTGAGAACGAGCAGCCTGTCTTAAATGGGACCATCAGTGGGATGGGGGTTGCTTCTGGATAGCTCTTGTTTGGGGCCAGACTGTAACGGGTATCTCTGAAGTGGAGAGGAACAGTTGTGTGTTCCAGTTTCCGCAGACCTTCAGTCTGTATGTAGTAGAAGAGTTGGATTTGAAAGCTCCAGATCCATTTCCTGACCTGCATGCTTGAACCAGATGATTTCAGGGAACTGTTTATAAACAGATTATTTCTTTTTACCTTAATGAGGAAAGACCTTCTCATTCTATATGTACTTGAGGTAGTTCCCTGACATTATCTGCTGTGTAATACTTAAACTTTAGTGTATTTCCCATAGTTAATATTTTTTTCTGAGGATTTGTCTTGATTAGTTTAAAACCTGGGTTATGCTGGCCCTACCACAGAAGTGAGGAAGGGGCTGGCGGTCAGTCTTTGCCTATAACAAAGCTTTATTGTGTCTCAGACAAAGGTGACTGAAACACCTGCTGAAAATCCTGCTCCAGTGACCGAGCAGAGTGGTGCTGAGTAACATCCGGCTCCCTAGGCACCTTTACCATCCCTCAGGTAAGGAATATAGACAGCTCCTGTTCTCCAGCTGAAGCAGCGTTGTGTATGCTTCTAGGACTTGGACTCCGGGAACATCCTCTTATGTATGGCTGCGTATTTATCATAACTTCTGAGAGTGCCCTGCAGGCAAACCAAGAACAGTCTGCTGCTTTTCTCTTTCTCTCCTCCGCCTCTGTGTTTGTATTTGTCACAAAGTAGACTTTGCTTTACAGTTCTGATTTTTCAGGGAGATCTATCTGGTCTGTATAGCAATAGCATCTGCTGATGTGTTAGTAATGTTTTGCTTTAGGAAGATACCGTACTCTCAGCTTATGAGAGGATAAGCCAGTCATGCTTATCCTGTCTGTTATCATAACAGCTCCCTCTCCACCTGACATCTCACCTCTTCAACAGGAAAATGAAAACTTAAACTGCCTTTTTTTTAAATTTGGCTTTTCAACAGGTGTCCTAAAATACAACTTAAAAGTAACACCAAAGAAACACAAGCAATAAATTGTCAACAGTGATGACTAAAGTGAAGATTTGAAACATCAGAACTTAAAAGAAAAAAATTTACCAGCAGCTGAGATCCAGGGAACGCCTGCAAGATAGATGCATGAAGAGAGAAAGAGAGCGAGATTCAGAAAGAGCAACCTCCCCAGTTTCAACAGCAACTGTGGGGTTTTTTTTTTTTAGAATTTCACTGTTTCGCTAGTATTGAATTTTTCAATTTTTCTTTTGGTATCAAACTGAAAAGGGAAAAAAAACCCAACCAAAGAACTGAAATTGAAATCAAATGCTTTTTTTATTGGATGCTGGTGCTAAACCTCCCAGGTGTGAGTTTTTTTTTTTTTTCTGTGCCACTCCTGTTCACTGCAGGACACGGGGAGGAGAAACTTCCGCTTTCCTTGGTAAGATCTATTTGAAACTGTGCAGCATGGGTGACGTTCCTCACAAATAAAAGTGATTTCAACTACCAAAAAGAAAAACGTTTCAGTATGTTTGTTCATGTTTACTTTTAAAATAATTCATTATTTTAATCTTGATGCGTCAGCGTTTGTATGTGAAAATGAGAGCTGCCTCTTTAGTATGTGATGTATCTTGTCTAAAACCATGCTGGATGATATATGTGCAAGGATATGGCTAGGTTAGGTTACTTCAATCCAAAACTTCCACAAAGAAGTTGTGCAGTAGAGCTATAACCTACTCTGTCCCCTCTGCTCTTCTGGCTGAAATGCCGTTAATGGTTGTGTTTTTCTGTTAACATCTTGTGGCAGGAGTTTGGGGTATTTGGAGGGGGTTACTGGGGTATTTTCCCCATCTGTTTTGCTAGGCTGTTGTGTCCTGTAAGCAGTAGAATCCAAGTTTTGAGGGTCCTCTGCTCAAAGTGGGCTTAGTAACTCCCACTTTATTCAAGCTTTCATTCCAAATAACAGCAGTATGTTTTATTAGCCTCTCCACTTTTCCTTATTTGAAACCAGTAAAATATCTGTACCTGTGCATCTTGTGTTAATGAGCAGAGTACTTGGCTGTCTTAGTAATGTGTGTGTTTCTAACAGTCCTTCCTAAAACTTGGATGTCTTACAAGTGTTATCAGTCTACTTCCAGCTGTTGAATATGGGTGTGTTTCTTCAGCTATCTTGTCCTTCATTCTGTAGTCCAACATTTCTCACGTTCCTGTCTAGCTGTTGCTGTTATCCAAACCTTAGATAGTATATTTGCTTCCTTAAAACACCTCTTTCTGTTCTTAACTATGCAGTCTTTACCCAGCCTTTGCTGAATAACACTTCATGTAAAATCCATTGGTCTGGAGTAACACTGTAACTGTACACATGTAGAACTAAATGAGAGCAGATTCTTGGCAGGTACTTTCTGTCTCTGATTCTTCTAGTTTCCATGTTCTTGCACACTATTAATAATTAAAACAGTTATACAAGGTTCTCTGGAGACACACATCCTCATGTTACTCTTCTGGAAATGAGAAGTAAGGGGAGTGTAGGGGATAATTGCACTCCAAAGCACTTTGCTTCCAGCTTCTGGGAAGGTGAGGAATGGCCCTGGCACCCTGTTGCCTTTGCCTTGGCAGGGCTAGAGGAAGGTTTAGTGATGCACGAGTTGCACTGCCCACAGCTGACTGTATTGGGGATTTCCTGCTTGCTTTTGTAGGGAATTAGGAACTTTTAATGAGGTGTGAAGCGAAAGCTACAGGCTTGGTTCAGGAAGGAGGATGTTTCAGAGTCCCTTGAGTACACCCAGCAGCTCTGAGAGTACTTTGGTAGAAGGATTGCTGTGAGGCTGTTATCGCACCAGTAAGCTGTAGGCTGGGAAAAATGTTGAGGTGGATGCAGTGGTATTCCAGGGTCTTTCCTTGGAAGATGAAGAAGATGACTCTTGATACAGAATAAAATTTAGTAAGAAGGAAAACATAATTAATGCACCTTTTAAAAATTCTTAAGCAGGATAATCCTTAGTAGGCTTCAGTTGTGTTCAGAACTAAATCGGGCAGATTGGGGTGGGGTTGGCAGTTTTGTCATCATATAAACAGGTGTAAGATATAAATACTGGAGCATTACTGCAGAATTTGTCATAAAAAGTACTTGAACTGTCTTCAGTTGTTCAAAAGTGTTTTTCTTAAAGTGTGATTTGATGGGCCAAATAGAATTTACTTAATCTCTGCAAAATGTAGGTCAGATTGAGTCAGTTTAACAAGAGTACCTAACTAGCCATCTTTATTTTATCAAAGGAGAAATCAAGGGAGAGATGCAATTGGTGTCTTAGTGTCTGGTTCTATTTCTGTTATTTCAGTCCTACCTTTGTGATAAGAAGAATCTTTGCAAAAAAACCAGAAGCTCGTGACTGACATAACCTTCATCCCTGAATTCCTGCTTACGGAAACACAAGCTCAACTCTATCAAGTCTAAAGCACTCACTTGGAATTACGTTTCAGATGTCTTAGGCTGGGCATATATTGTTCCCTTATTAGGCCACGTATTCTCTGGTTAACTGAACTTTGGCTGAGGAAATATAAAACTGTTGCTCAAGAATGAGGGTCAGTTCTCTTGGGAACTGTGGTGCTTGTGTACCTGTAAATAAGACTGTGGGTTATTTGCCTCAAGCAGAACTCCAGGTGAGTTTGTGTTTTGGTGGGGTTTTTTTATAAAGACTTAGCTACAAGGATTTTGAATTTGCAGAGTAGTTAGACCTGCTTGGAGCCACTGTTTATGTGCTATGTTGATCCTCTCATTCCAGCATTCTTCCCTTTCATGGGTACTTATAACAGCCTACATTTGGAGTAGCTTACACTTTTATAGTGTAGTAATTTTACAGTGTTTTCATGATACTCTGTCTGCCTGATTCTAACCAGGCTTTTTGCTTGTGAAGGCTGCTGTCTACTGTTACTTGGCTGCAAAAAATTCCCTGTGGCTTGTGATCTTTTGAGGAGGATAAAGAAGGAAGAAACTTCTGTTGGCTTTTGTGTACTGTTTCATTTAAACATAATAGTCTTGCAATGACAAGAAGTTCACCGATTCAGAGAAATACATACCAACATCTGCATTGAACAATATTATGTCCATGTGCAGCCACTTCTGTGGGAGGACTGTACACAGGTGCAACAGGTTCCTTGGAAGTGAAACAGACTTTCTGCTGCAGTTGGAAAAACTTTGGAAATAAAGCCTGTGCTACACAGAACTTGATTTCACAGCCCTTATGGCAAGCTATATGTGTACTTATTTCACGCTGGGGTGCATGCTTGAGCCTCCCTCATGGAATACGGGAATGGACTTGCATGTGATTTGGATAGCAAGCGTTGTAATGACCCTAATAACTCTAGAACTGGTTTTCAAACTCTTCAATTTGTAGATGCGTGGAAATATCTGGTGAAGATGGAAAACTATCCAAGTCTGACACTTGGTTATTTGTTGCGGCTTTTTAGAAAGTCTGTAGATCCCAAGTTCAAAGCTATGGCCGTGGACATTATTATGCTTTCTGCTAGTTTGTTTTTTTGGAGAACCACCTAGCCCTCAGCACTGCTGGGGTTCTGTAGAAAGAAAGTGCATTCTCTGCAGACATAGTTGGGGGGCGGGGGGGGAACAGCTACACGAGCCAAGTGGCAGTGGGACCCTTGGTCAGGGATAAACAAGATGAAAGTCTTGGAGGCCATGTCAAACAAGTGGCAGCTTGAACTCTTCATTTTGTGCTGTTGACAATAGTGGAGCGATGTGGCTGTGACTTGATTTTGAGTCTTACAGCTAGGCTTTGATGCACTGAGCAGAAGATTGATCCTGATGACTTAATACCACCAGCTGATGAGATGAATAATTACTTGTAATATCTCAAAAGTTTTAAAATGTGATAGGAAAGATCTACAGAAAGTTGTTACTGAGTTCAGAGTTTCACCATATTTTCTAACTTGTCAAAATGCATCATTCTTCAGTGCTTGGCTATTAGTCTGGAGTTTTGACTTGTAAATTGTGACTTTTGTAGGACCGCATAAGGCCTTAGAATTAGTCAGGAATTCTAAGGATGATTTGCCATAAAGTGTGTGTCTGTAGAATAGAAAGAGAGCTGTTCTCAAAAAATTCAGTGTGGGTTAAATGTGTGAAGATCCACACACTCTTAGCTCAGATAAGCAGCTTGTATTAGTGTCAGCCTAATGTGTCTTGCCTTGCATCCTCTTCAGTCAGTTTGACTTTTCTGAAGAGACACAGAGAATTTTCTAGTTACCAGCAGAACTCAATCTAACTGTAAAATTACATGTCACCTCCAAAACCTTGTAATCTTACTGCCTGTGTGTGTATTCCAATGATCCAAACCCAGACCACCTACAGAAAACCAGGCAAGTAGACAAGTTTATCAGATACAGAAAAAAAGAAGGAATACACTAACAGGTTTTTGTTGAAAAAATGTAAATGCATTTTACAGTGGTGCAGAAGCAGGGAGGAGGCAGTGCTATAAAAAAAAAATCAGTATTAATAGAATATACACAGAAAAGGCACTGCCACTTTCATGCTGATAGTGCCTAGGTGATACAGTCCTTGCCCGAAGGAAATGACTGACTCGGAAGGAATGTTGTTCACCCCCTTTGTTCTCAATAAGCTCTTTGCTTCTCTGTGAAGAATGCCAGCAAAAAACATTATTTTAATGCTAGTATGTGTAAATAGGGCTGTTACAGAGTCAATCTCTCCACACACATTTCAGGAAGAATTGCTGCAAGGATCTGGAAATTTTGAAACCGTTTGTGCCAACAAGTAAAACAGCTAGCATGAGTTTTCTTCTTGAGCCTTTTTGGGAGAACCTGAATTGGGGCAGTAATCAAGAACTGGAAAGCACTAGTACTAAATTAAATAAATATTCTAAACAGAGCTCTAGGCCATGTTCTGACAAGGATCAATATGCTTAAGTGGACGTGTGAAATGCCTACAGCCCCTTCTCAGTTGTTCTACACTGAGAGAAGGGCACAGTTTCAACCATCAGAATTTCCAGGAGGCTGCATATTGGCCTTCCAGTGAAGTCACAGCTGCTTCCTGGTGAGAAACTGTTAATGCAAACTCTAAACAGTGCTGAGAATCTAGGCAGCTCTGAGTGCAGTAGTACCCGAGCTGCTAGACAAAAAGGGGCTGCAGGACACCTTGCACACCTCTGTTTTATAGGAAAGAGTGCTTTACATTCAGAAGAGGAATGCGCTTCAAGTTGTGCCGTTGCAGGCTCTTCAGACCACACAAGGTATGGCTCACTGATGATAGTTTACTCCTAGACAGTCAACTCTTGCTGGTTAAGTTCATAACTAAGATTAGTAAATTTCGTTGTGACAAGGATGGTGTTAAACACCAGAGCATCTACTACCCTTAATAGTTTGGGGGTTTTTTTAAGGGTGAAGTCCATAAGCTCTTTGCTAAGCTTCATCTGCTTCTTGATTAAAGCTGATACCCAACATTGGAAACAAGACTTGGCCTGTCTACTCATGCAAAATGAACCAGGGTAAATAGAGTCCAGTATCTGTCCAGGTGTCTGCATAACAAGAAATTAAAGATTTCAACTGATTTGTGACTGTTTATAAAGTGTTACTTAGTAGAGGCTGAGGAATGAATAACTAAGGAAATGGAATTCCTCACTGCTCTGTTTGGCACACAGAGTGGCAGTGCACCGGTGCCCATTTCTCTTGCTCCCATAGCTGTTTTGCAGAAGCATGCTTTGCCTTAAACACACGTACAGGAACCACCTGCAAATAACTGCTGTACAGCCTCAGATCACAGAAGTGGAGTTCACTGAGAACAAACGTAAAGTTGTGCTGCTGCTGCCACTTCTCATTACAGAAATCTTGGGTGATGAGGGATTAAGAGATGTGAACCCAGCAATTTGGATTAGTTACAGTTTTAAATGACGGGATCGCTAGATGGGGCTGTTGCTCCACATACTTTTTATTGAAATTTTATATGACGCACCCCGGTGATTGAAACACCTTGATTTCCTATGTGGGCTATCTGGTTTCTGCTGCAAATCTAAAGCCTGGAGCTGGGCTGAAATGTGGTAGAGGGTGAGATGCATGAAACAGAACTCACAGTCCCCACAAGCAGATCCTCAAGTTAAAAAATAAGAAAACCAACCTAAAATGAACACAGATTATTTTACTACTAAAGTATAATCATCTTGCTGTATAGTTTTTCAAGGAATGTGCACTGTTCCTAAGCTGGCACATATCCCTAACTCCTCCAGTTATCATCACACAGCTGGGAACAAGATCTTGGGGAGCAAGAGGCAGACCCAGTCCCATTCCCCAGGCAGAGTCCACGCTGTGCTCCCAGTTCTCTCTTCCCACCTTCTGTCCCTACACCCTTAGGTGTTGGTGGTCATATGTGTGAGAACTTTCAGGAGCAAAAGGGTGGCAGAGATGACAAATGTTCACAGGTATCCCCAGCACCCCTCCTGTGAACTCCTGTTCCTTCACAGCAGGGTGGCCCGGTGCCAGTGTAAGCACCTGTCCTTGAGGCTAAATTGGTGCCTGATGGTTAATTGCCCATCATTTGTCTGCTGTTTGGTGAGGAGGAAATCAAGGTGCTCTTAATGCTGTCTGTTGATGGTGCTGTAATGCCTTCTGCCTCAGCAGTTATACAGAAGAAAAAAAAAAAAATCCATTTTCCAAAATCCAGAAAGGAAAAGTTGTGAAGTGTTGAGACTTGAGGACTGAAAAAAATATTACCAGATACCTCCTCATAGCTATGCTGTCTGATTGTGGACCTTCGCTCTGAAGAAACAGTGTTCTGACAGACTCACTTATTGTAGCCTTCTAATCACAGGAAATAGGATGCAACTTTATATAACAGATGCAACTTCCTTGAATGTCACAATTAATTAAAAGACATATTTTTTAAAAGTGTTGGTTTTGAGCAGTATTCTCTATTCTCAGTGGGACTCCTGGATTCAAGAAAAATCCTTTTTTTTTTTTTTTTTTTTTAACACTGGCCACTTGGTTTAAATGTCTAAATGAAAACTGAACTTTCTGGAAAATCTACAGTCAATCTATACTTAGCACTTTATGTCCCAAAGGTCACCCAAAATCACAAAATTCAGTACACTCCTACACAAGCTGTTAAAGACAGTGCCTCTTCAAAGAATTTCGGTTTTAATACAAAATTAAAGAGTGAAGACAATGTAGTCAACATGCCATTAAAAATCCTCCAGAGATTAATCAAAGTTTCCTCGTGCTGCCCTGACATTTCGCCTTACCTTGGCTGGAAGGAAGACCTACCCGCTGGAAAGTCAAGAGTGCAAAGTTTATGTTCTTTACTATTTGTACCTTTATAGCATGGGGGGGGGGGGGGGGGGGGGGGGGAAGAAAAAGTGAAATTACTCACATATTTTTCACTTCTGTGGGATAAACATTCTGTCTGTGAATCAAGATCAACCAGTCTCAAGAGGATACATAGTCTACAAATTAGGAAACTTTTGACAGATTATTGAGATGTGATTTAAATCATTAAATGCCTCTTCAAAGGAGCTGGAGAAAGGAGCTGGAGATGCTCTCACTTCCTACATGGGGCATACTTTCTAGTTAAAAGAGGCTGATTTTAATGAAAGGGAAGATCCTTCTCAAAACTTGCACTGACTTCCATCTCAGATAAAATACTTATTTATGCATTAACTGCAGGCCACAAGGTGGTGCTCCTAATCAACATCTTGACTACAAAAGAAAAGTAATTTTTTTTCTTCCTTTTTTAATATTGCACAGTAGGAACATACGGAGAAAAGCATGTTTTCTAGCATGGTTAATTTGGCTTCTGCAGCAATCCCACAGAGAACACCACACACAGTGCAGTCTATAATGGTAAACAATTTTTTCTTAAATGAGACATGGTACCTTCAGAGGGTTTGAGAAGAACAATCTTTCTGGGAAGACCAGTCCAAAGAAATGGTTAAAAATCCAAGGAAACAAAATGAACCAACTACAGATGAGCTATCTGAATAATAAAATTCTATAACTGAACACCTAGTTGGCAATCCCACATCAAACTAAATCAATCTATCCGCAAATCTAGAATTTCACCTGTTTTTGATTTGGAAAAAGATGTAATTTTTCAGTTTTCCTTGAAAGGCATGTGCTGGTGCAATACCACGGCAATGGTCCACTGCACCTCCCCTGCTCCCCGCCCCCCCATTTGCTCAGGTGTCAAAGAATTCCACGTATATTGATGACAAAGTGAGTATGATCTGGCAGGAAGAAAGACACAGAGGGCAAGTAACTTCAGTATGCACACACACTACAAGGATTACTGATGATCATAAAAATAGACACATTGTTACCTTTTATCTTCAACAATATAAATATATATATATGTGTAATCTCATTAAAATACTTCCATAGATGCACACACATAAGTAGTTCCTAGCAAGATGAAAGCCAACCCATTTTCCACAGGGTTTGTGAAACCTCCACAGCTGGAAAACAAAGACTGGAGTGGTTTTCCAAGGGATGTAGTTCTGCAAGTACAACTGAATTAAATTTATTCTTTTTCTTGCTCTTCACCTTTAGATTCCGTTAGCACCTCTTGCCATTTCTTCTCCACCTCTTCTTTGCAACTCAGGAAGGCATCTTCCAAACGCCTCATGGAGTTGGCCAGGTCTGGGTTGGTACGTGTGACTACCATGTCATAGGCCATCCAGGTTGCCTGCACTACAAACCCAACAGATACTACTAAACCAGGAATTTTGGCTAAATAACAGCAATGGCTGACTCAATAAATGAATAAAGGACATGAATTACTATCAGTTCAGATCTTATGTCAGAGAGGGCTTGCTGTAAAATAAAGTGGAAACTGCCCACAGTAATACTCAAGATTAAATAAAAGACTGTTGAGTATTACTTCTTTATAAATGTCTCAAAATACTTTAGAATGGAAGTATACGGATATAAATTACAAAAGGGAGATAGACACTTTACCTAAAAATTACAACAAGTAATAAAAAAAAAGGTTCAACAGACTGTTCTAACATAAATAAACCAAAGAATCCTCTCTCTATACTAGTTACAGTCAGAAGGCTTGTGTTAGGGGAGGAAGAGTAAGATCAAGGAGGCTGCAGCATAGAGATGAAAGATTTTAAGAACAACCTAAATAATTAAACTGATTTTGAAATAATGAGTATCTGATAAAGCAGAGCAACTAGTTTTAGCTCTTACTTCATACTTTTCTTTTTTGTTTTACCATAACTTGACTGTAGTTTTCTCAATGGCACTCATAAATTGTGTTTAATCACAAATAGTATAATTAACAGTTTTCCATCTATTCTGGTTAGTTGCACACAGTTTCTGATAGAATTGTTGCAGAACATGGAGAGGAATATGCAGTCCTCTCCATACATACAGGACTAAGATTAAATTTGCAGAGGGGTCTTTATTCTCACTGAGGAATTAAATGTGTCATGCACTGACCTGAGAGGTACTATGTATCCCACCATTTTCAGAATTAAATCTCATTTTACATACTATGTTTTAACAATTGCACATTAAATACCTTAGTATTATTTCTGTTTTCAACCACCACTCTGAACTAAGCATCTCTATTAATTTTCAATTCTAAGCCATCTGAAACTTCTGGATTATTTGCACACTTCCTCCCGATTAAGATTAGGGCATTAGTTGATGGTGATTGTTTCCACTTACATTTCTATCACACAGAAGTTCACAGCATTAAATATAAATTTTCAGTCTCTTCACTCTAGTAGACAAATAGGTATCATTCTTAAAGACCTGTACCTGTTTGCTTTTCCATTTCCTCCAGAAGTTTTTCTAAGTCCCTGTTCAGGTCCTCCACCATCTTTATCATGTTATCATAGTTTCCTTCCTGAGATTCTGATTTGGCCATCTAAAAGGAAACCAGGAATTTCATACTTTATTTTACTTTGAAGTGAGTTGATTTTCACAGCTGAAAGTAACATTGCAATAAATTAAAAAAAAAATGATATGTATATAAATATTCAATTTACATGTGAATTCATTAAGAATCTGACCTTGAAGTTACTGGTCATCAGCTGTATGCTGCATACTATTTTCAATTCACTTTGTTAAGTAGAAAGAATTACACTCAAATATGCTGTGTTTGTGCCAAATGATGATTTTGGCATCAGTAATAACAACGATCACCATGTCAAACACTTCATTGGAAAATTTTATCCGTTATCCTGTTACAGTTGTCTTCAAGCTCCTCTCCCAAATACTCTGATGTAGGGCAATTCCTAATTTTCAAAGTTAGTTGTAAAATCTCCATTTACATCCAGTGTTTCACACTTAGATGCTACTGCTGGGTAACTGCATGCACCACGTTCTGTCACCATATAAGCAGGTAAGTGCTTATGATTTACTAACCTCTGGTTAAGTTGTAGGTAGTAAAATAGAGGCCAAACTTATGCAATTAAGTTTCAGAACCTTGATATTGACTGCAAATGTGACACACAGCCTTGCCTTTAACTTCCTTTTCTGAAAACCACCAATGGATGGGATGAAACTATGAAGAAGGAGATGAAGAGCTTCACTGTAGTGACTATCCACATCACACAGCAGGCATAGATTTGTCATCTTTTTTTATATATGATTCTCAAATTCAATTAGTGAGTATCCATTTTCCATTTTTTATTGATGATAAATGTGGAAGGAATGCAACACTTTATAACGGCTTTACAGCATTTTAAAGCAATGCCAAGTCTTATCAAGAAGCTGGGTGTTCAAGAGTCTCTTCCCACAACCATGAGGTAACCGTGTGCCGGCAAACCCTTTACCCCAGAGCCCCCAAACAAGCCCCAACCCTTTGCCGTACCACATGACGGGACGCTTTAACTGCCCACCAGGCCCGCGCTGCGCCCGGGGGACGGCCGGGCCCAGCCCGGAGGCCTCAGAGGGTGGTCGCTGCCCAGCGGTACCCAGCCCTCACCCCGCTCCCTCCCTCGGGGAAGGTCCTTCCCCCGTCCCCGAGGCGGGGTGTCTGCCGGCCCCCCCCAGCGCCTCACCCTCCCCTTTCCCGCCGACACCAACCGCTCCGCCCGCCCCCCCCCACCCCCCGCCTCAACCCCCGAGCTCCAGAGGCCCACACGCTCTTCCCGCCTCCCGCCGCCGGGGACAGGAGCGGGCGGGCACGGGACACCAAAAAACCGCCGTTCTGTCCCCTCCGTCCTCTCCTGCCCGCTCTGCCCCCGAGCTCACGCACTCGATTAATTCTGCGTTTCACGAAAACGAGCGCTTGGGTGCGGAGTTAGGCGGCCGAGGGACAGGAAGGGGAAGGGCACGGGTTCGCCCCCCGGCGCCGCGGCAGGGAGGCGCTCCGCGGCTTTGGGCCCGGACTGCGGCACGGCTCCGTGTCCCGCCACCCCCCCTCCTTCCAGCGCACCCGCAGCAGCGGCACGGCGGGACCCTCAGCCAGCCTGGCCACCCGCCCCGGCCTCTGGGGCAGGCCGGGCCTGCTGGGCAGCGCCGCGTCCCCTGCCTGCCGCGGTGCCGTAGTTGCCCTTCCCCGGAGGCTGGACAAGAGGAGGTAACCCCCTCCCCCTGCTTACGGCCCCCCTGGCTGTCCCCGCGGCCCCCCGCGATGTGTAACACCCTTACGTTAGCCCGGTGCGGGGCCTCCCCTCGTCCACCTTCGCTGCCCGCCCCTGACGCCGTGGCAAGACTGGTCGCACCAGATAGCCTGTCATTTCGGGAATTGCCCTGAAAGTAACCCAAAAGTTGCGTCTTGAGCCCAAAGTTTGAAACTTGGGTGGTGCCTCAGCTGTTTCTTTGTGGGGTTCCATCTCCCTGCCTGCGTGGTGGAGAGAGACTTAAGACCAGGGCCTGTAGTGACAGGACGAGGGGCCACAGTTTTAAACTAGAAGAGACTGGGTGTAGGTTGTCCAGAGAAGCTGTTGGTGCCCCGTCACTGGAAGTGTTCAAGGTCAGGCTGGACGGGGCTTTGAGCAACCTGGTCTAGTGAAAGATGTCCCTGCCCATGGCAGGGGGGTGGACTGGATGATCTGTGAAGGTCCCTTCAAGCCCAAACTGTGCTGTGATTCTATGGTCTTTGTCATATCAAGAGAGGGTGTTTGCAGCAGTAGGCAAAGAAGGGTTAGAAATCTTCTGATGACTGAGCAACACGACTCAAAGTTTTGTCAAGAGTTTGCTGATACTAGGAATTATCTGGTATATAGCAGAGTGAGAAGCAAGTACCTTCTCTGAATTGTGTCCCATTCCATATCTCTTGTTCTCCTTTTCATCCACAGTCTTGTTTTTAAATGATTGAGTATATTAGTATTCTCATCATGCGTGAAACTTACTCATCTCTTGCTATCACCACTCATTTCACTGCCAACTGAGTAGCTGGTTTGAAGATGGCAATCTGTCTTCAAAACAAAACAAAATGAAGTATTTATTCACCCAAGTTATATGAATGCTGCAGAATTTATCGCAGCATTGTGTTGCTAAAGTTCTGCAGGAGTTCAAAAGCAGTTGAACAAAATCCTTCAAGGCGTATGAAAGACAAAGTTATATCCGGCTAAATCTTGAACCACAGGCTGGTGGAGGCTGGAGAAAGTGTTAAGGGAAGTATCATTTTATGGCATTACCGTCTTTCATTTCCCTAGGCACTCTCACTGCCAGCTCTCTGAGGACAGGACTAAGCTGATGGACCCTTTGTTTGAGGTGACAGAGGTGGCACAGTCATTTCTTAGGTGACCCCTTTAAGCTGTCTCCCAGATGCTGCTTTCCCTCTGTACATGTGTGTTAGGAAGCTGATTTTTGGTCTAGTGGCGGTGTTTTTTAGTACTGCTTCATTACTCTGAAAACCTGGGCAGCAAATATTGTATGTTTGTGCGTGTAATTCCAGTAGCTTAGCAGCCACCTTGCCACTGCATAATAATAAATGTGCTAGAATCTATTTCCAGTGACACTGGCAGACAGGAGCATGTTTTGTTTCAACATGACTTGGTTTATTTGTGATTCTTCTCTACTGTAATTAGGACACAGCAATGTGTTAGAGAGTGAGTTACAGGTGTAAAAATTATTCAGTGGAATAGTTCTTGAATGCATTTTTATGTAACAGTGATACAGCTCTTGGTGATACATACTTTCTAGTTTTGTTGAGGTCTCTGTGGGCATCCTTTCCAGGGGATAGCTGGCTTCTCTGCTTCTTTTTTGTATGACACCCTGCAATTTATTCCATCCTGAGACTGGGTGTTTAGGTCACTATAGCTCTGTTCACGAGCTTCTAGGTTTTGCCAAGAGGAGCTGTTGGATTCTTACTGGAAAATGGAAACAGTGTAAAAATGCGGTGGCAAAGAGCAGGAACTTAAAAGGAAAATTTATATATTAACAAAAAGAACATAAGAAACTGAAAGAGAAAAGGTAAAATACCAGAGGAATATGCATACATACGATGCTCAGGATGTTGGTTGCTCAGAACAAAAGCACTTAGGAACTAGACAGAGCAGAACTGAATGCATGGGATACGTGCTGCACCTAACTTAGAGTGTAACAGTTCATCTGTCAGCCCTGGAGTTCAGGGAGAGGCTGTGGCCAAGCTACCGAGTTACGCTGAGGGTAAGTACTGATTGTGGGAGCCCAAAGAGCTCCTGCTCGGGGCAGTTACTGCTTTGAAGAAGAGGAAGACAACAGAATTTATCCCAAATGTATGGTATCTAACTTCTGACATTTGACCAAGACATGTAAATCAGGAGCTAGGTTACGATTTGGACCTGTGATGTCAGTGTAGGGCGAGAGGATTTTAGTACTTGGAGTTGCTTTACAGAAATTCTTGTGACCTTGTATTAACTATGCAGAGAACCTAGGGCAGCTATGACCTTAACTTAGTTTTTCAGCTGTGTTGAATGAATCCCAGCTTCAGGGCCTGGAAAATCTGCCAGAGAAACCGAAGGGGAAAACTGAACTGTAGCCTACTTAAGTCTGTACTGTAGCCTACTTAAGCATCTAACCAACCTCCAGGATCTTTCTTTTGAGAAGAGAGGGCTGACCAGACCAGTGACTGCGTGAAGCTGTGCAAATGAAATATCCATTTCGATTTAGGAGAAGAGTTGGAAATGATAAGGCCTAATTTGGTAGGAAAGTGAGGTAAAAAGACTATTATTAGATGTGCCTAACCCTGAATAGAGGAAGTGGTGGCAAATTACTGGACTTTCAACTGGGTGAAGAAGATTGATGCATAATCCTTAAATCATTTCATTTTTATAAGGAGAAGCTCTTTTTTTTCTTTATTTCTTTTCATATAATGCCACCCCCTCCTAGCCTTTGTGCCTTTGGAAATTTTAAATAACAAAAACTGCAGGGATGAACTGAAAATCACACTAGAACTACCATTTTCAAGAAAAATCTAAATATTAAATAGGTAGATTAATTGTTCTCAAGTCAGAAGACCTGCTATCTTGGGAGGCAAAGCTGATGAGGCAGAACAGGCTTGGGATAATGATGGGAATTTTTCTTTCACTTCTAGATCATTTGTTCTGATTCTTACCCCATTCGGGGATGAATGCCTGGCTTGCAGAAATAAAACAGGTACTGAGCCTTTCAAGCTCTGTGGGCTTAGGCTGACCGAAAGAGCGGTCACAGTCTATCAGCTATAAACCACAGTTTTAAACCTTACATTAGGATGTGAAAGTAGTCAGAGACCTTACCGTCTCTAAATTAATGCAGAAAAAGTGAATACCACAACGACATTTAAGAAGGGAATCCTTTCATCTGAAGCTTGCTTTTTCTGGTCCAGAAGCAGTTCCTTGGAGTATGCTTAGCTTATGGAAGCTGAACTGCAAAATTAGCAGCCGTGTTAAGGGCTCAGTGAATAGGACAAAGACTGAATGGTTTGTGGTTGAATTGCTGCTTAGGCCCAGAAACAGGTCTTGAGGCTACTGAGCAGCTGCCGGGTGGTTTGGATGGTTGCTAGGTGTGCTATGGCTGTGTTGGAGATAAAGAGGATGTTTTTGTTAACAAGACTGCCAGTCTACTGCCTTTCAGTGTGCCTAATCATACTTGCTTAAGTTAAAAACAGAGAAGGGCAGAGGCATTTAAACATGCAGTGTTTTCTTTGTGGTTGTGCACACAATACAGGACATAGAGCAGGAGAAGTTTATTTTTCACAGGACAAAACACGACAATAAATGTCTGCTATTCCTTAACTAAACAGGGGGAGGGGCTTGTGGATCAGTGAGGAAGTTTATATAGTCTGTGGCCTGAACTCTGAAAGGTTAAAATATCTTCTCCAACCAGTCAGACTGGGAGCACAGCAGAGAGATTGGGGAAACTAAAAGCAGCAGGTTGCTCTTTTTGCATATGCATGCCTTGAATATTAACCCCTTGCCTTTCCCACTCTTTCTTCTACAGTTGGGGGCTGTAGAAACTGTGAAACAAAGAGCAAAAGGAGGAAGATTTTCAATGATCATATTTTTAAACAGGAATCTGAATAGTTTCCCCCAGGTGCCCCTGGGGAAGGTGCCTGTGGAAAGTAACACATTTCAGTAAAGAACTCGTTTAAATGAGGAACCGTCCTTTGCATTTTAGCCACTTTTTAATGGGGAATGATGTAAAGGACAGATCCCCTGCTCCTTCATGGAGAAAGTACTGCAGAGAGTCAATGCAAGTTAGTACCAGAATAAGAGGAAAGCTGAAACCAATCTGAGCCTAGACTCTGCAGCTGTAGTGATCTAACTCAAGATAATTTTCAGTCTAGAAGATACCCCTCCTGGTTTCTCAGGGGATTAAAGTCCTCAGAGTTATTTCACTAATACTATTTTGCCCACTTCTGCCAGTCTCTGTAGAGAGATCAAGCAGTGAAGAAAACCACTCCTGGTTTTCACCATTTTGTGCACGTGGACAGTAAATGCCAGCTGGAAGAATAATCCCAGAGAGAAGTTTAGGGTGTAATGGTGTAAAAATATATTGCTATGCAGTCTCTCTTCTGGATTAATTAACTATTGTGTTTCAGTATCTAAAGCTATTGCCTCTACCGCAGCTAAAACTTTCCCACAACAAAATAATATGTGCAGCACCAAAGTGTTAACAGGAGTAGGTAAGTTTTGCTCAAACACTTGGCAGAGATCATATCATCTTCTACATCTTCCCAAAGCTACCTGTGTCGTGTTGTTGATTGTGAAATGAACTTTGCCTCTCAACGATAGGTCTCACGTTGTTTCCTCTTGTAATGCAACTGCCTCTCACTTGCATGAAGTAGGTAAGCAAATAATCTTGTACGGACTCGTATAACCAGGAATCAGGAATCCAAAACTCTTAACACAAGATTTTTCAGTGATAGGGAAGGGCAGGCCAACAGCTGGGACTTGCATATATGGGTTGGGTGGGAAGAAGGTCCCCAGAACTAAAACAGTGAGGAACTGAGGTGCAGTGAAGGTTACGCCACACAGCTGCTGTGGACTGAGGGCACCAGCAGAGCACAGCAGTGACCCCAAGGGCATCACAGCAGTTAAAGGTCACAGGGAAAGTTCAGGAATATTATCTCACCTGGTTGGGGAGCTCAGGATGGATTTTGAAGGGGTTTTGTAAGTGAGGGTCATTGCCAGGGCAGTGTGGGAGCTCTGGGCTGGAGTGGTGGGAGGTAAAGGTCAGGGGAGAGCTGATGGCAGGGTAGGAAAATGGACAATCCCGAGCAGGAGGGATACGAACGAGCAAGGCAGAATGTGAAAAAAGCCTGCATTGCTGCTCTCTGTTGTAGCATGTTTTGGTATTATTAATCTTTTCTCTCTTTCTTCATTTGCAGATTGTGTTCCTGGTAGGAAGCTTTTTCAGCATCTGGAGTCTTAGGGGTTTTTTCTGTTCCAAGAACCCGTTTTTTCTAAACGTGAACCTGCAATCTGAAGTGTATTGTTTCTGTTTATCACATTAGCCTATCCCTCTTGATCTGTGTTTGCCTGTCTTTCAAATTATGATCCAGGTCCCCGCCCGAGGACTCTTTGCTTTGTCTGTCTCTGTCATCAGCGGGTGAGCAGCCGGTTGGTGGAAGCCAGGCAGACCCGTTTCACAAGTGTGTGCCTACCTGTCAGCTCACGTGTTGGACATACACGCAAGGGACCTCCCTGGAGAGACAGCTGAGAAGACCTTGAGGTCTGAGAACAATTGAAGCTGGGCAGGACTGGGGCTAGGAAAATCAGTGAGAAGGAACTTAGTCATAAGAATTACAACCACACAAGGTAACTATCAGCGTTATCAGGAGTGGCCTCAGACAAACTGGGAACTGGCAGCAGGTGAGCTTCAGGAAAAGACTACCGCAGGGCAAGAGAAGTGCTGTAATTCAGGTAAGAGAAAACACTGCTGGAAGATTAGCTAATGAATATTTAGGTTTTTTGAAAAGATTTTTATTAGCATAAATGTGACCCGAGCTGTATAGCTGTACCATAAAGTCTATACCTCTGTGTATGTATGTGTATACATCTGTGCATGTACTTACTGCTTGTATTGAAGTTACTTATAGTAATAAATTTCTGTGATCATAATGGTATTGGGGTTTGAGAAAAAAAAAATACAAAGAGATATGTCCTCTACACACAGGTTGATTTAAATGAAATAACTTCTAGGCACATTTTAAAGAGGAAGAAAATAACAAAGGAAATAAGTTTCGTATAAAATTAGTCTCAGTTCACTGAAACGATGCAGGGCGATGCTATGCATGTATGTGTAAGTATGTCCAGTGTTTGGTTAAGCAACGCATGCCTAGGGCTGGATTCAGAACTAATTAGCATTTGAATTCCATCGGTGTTGCTTGATTGTAAGGAAGCTAACTCTAATTCAAAGTGGTGCAGATAACTAGATTTTTCTACGTGTTTCCCTGTTTGCATGTATCTGTGTGTGTGTGCGTGAGCTACTGATTAAATTATAAACAAAATCTATGTTAAATGCACCACGAAACATCCAAAAGTTGGGAAATTATGTAGCTAAAGTTGTGCACACAGCTTCAGCTCAGTTTCCTCGTGGCTGTGCATTTATGAAAGCAGATTCATGTTCCATTTCTGAAGCCATTATGCAGCAATGTGATATCATGCAGTATTTTTATCACACAGTGTTTTTTACAAGAGCTACACGTATGCATGGTCCTTTGAAAAACTCCTTCATTCTTCTTATGTCCTGTCACAGCTTTTGCTGTCAGTTTTTCAGAATATCTGTATCCAGTTTGTGCTAGGTTTTGATACAGGCTTAGTACTGGCAGTTACCAGCAAAATCAGAAGTCAGTCAGTGAGAAAGAGACCGAATGGCTGGCATTTTCAAAAGTAGAGTGTGATTTTGACTACACAAAAGTAGGTCATAGGTTGGAGTGTGCTGTTGATAGTTTGGTCTCTAGACTTTTCATATTCCAAACAGCCTGCTCACTAATGTCTTCAGGTTAATGTATTCCTTGCTTTCTAAAATTTATTTTAACTTTTATTTTGCAGATTAGCTGTGAGGAATTACTTTTCGTGGCCTTAATTCAGGGGGAGTGTGATCAAATATATGTTAATTTTCAGAAACTATAGTAGGCCGTGTCTGCATTAGAAAAAAAAAAATTTGTCTTAATCACCATTCGGTTTCTGTACTGTTTCACACTTCTGTACTCAGACTTCCTCATGCTGCACAAATAAATTAATTTTTTTGAGATGATCTGAGTTGAAGCAAAACTTAGCACCATGAGAACTTGCGTATCTCCACTGATAAGGTGCCAGTTTGGACTAACCTTGTTAGCATGAAAGCACAGCAGTGCAGAGTCCTCCTGACTCACATTTCTCAATGCAGTACCGACTGCTGACTTTGCCTATTTATTCTGCTCCCTTGAAAAGAAGCCAGGTTTGCCCTAAGTAATTCACCTGCTCAGATAGCAGCATGGACCTCATTATTTGCTGTTTTCTCCATGGTCTAGCTTTTCAGAAGTGGTCAGCGTAATTTTCTTTCACTCCTCTAATATGCTTCAGTAGCAGCTAGCCTAGGTTTGATGTTCAGGTACTGCTTCTAATTTTGGTCCAAGTCTTGAGTCACTGTATGTGATTTTTTGAAACACTTTGTTTTCTTACAGGGTGTTACAGCTACCAGCTGTTGCAAAAGTGAGTTAGAGTACCAAATCTTTACAGCTGAGACATTATTACAGCCGGGACAGCAAGCCACAGGATATTATCAGTAATTCCTGTTCAGGACAGAAGTGAGGTGTCTCTGGTATGTTATAACCTGGGCTGACTGGTGAGAATTTCCCATTCTGCACAGTTGGAGATGTGCTTGGTAACCTGCAGGTGCCTTACAGTGAGAGGTGAGATGACTCGATGGGCCAGGGAAACCTTGCAAAGGTGTCATGATCTTCCAGGCCATTGGAAGTAGTCACTAAGGTCTTCTGAAGGCAAAAGAGACAGGATATGTAGTCTAACAAATACATAGCTTTTTGCAGTGGCATGAAGTTCTTAGGCTTGAAACCTATGGGACTTGTTTTTTATTTGTTTTGGATGCTGCTTTTAGTAAAATGGTGGACATTACAGGGGAAGAAATATCTGGTTTGCTTTTTGCTTTTCCGTGGTGCTTTTCTTCTCCCTCTTCACTCACATTCAGTGTCCACAACTGCTCAGCTGACCTGAGCCCACACATTGTGGTTTCACTGCCGTTTTGGTTCCTGGTAGCTCCCCTCCCTTTCAGCTGCACAGCCAGGGCTTGTGCATAACTGTTGCCTAAGCCTTTACTGGTGTCCATGTTCAAAGGTCCCTTTAAAGAGGAGGAAAATAATAAAAGCAGTACAGAAATGGTGACTGGAAAAGCTTGGGAGTGTGGTTCTGCCACTGTAAGAAATGAAATAGAAGGCATTATGGTTAAATGATTTATTTTGCCTTTTATCAGTCAGGCAGTATGCTGGACTGAAGTGAGTAATTACTCAGCTATTCTTTACATGCCTGTAGTCAAATTACAGTTGATCCTCACAATTAATGCGTGAAAAACACCTGTAAGAATATTTTTATAATAAAGTGGTGTGCAGGCCAGGAAGTCTGGAGAAATAACTACATTAATTCCATGTCAGCTTATAGCACAGCTTAAAAAGTCTAATGAAGATCCAGATGAGTCTTAGCCTTTATTTTTGTCATATTTAGTTAATTTAATCAGCTGTTTCTTCAGACAGAATAGATAATCAGTACTCAAGGATTTACACATTTGCATTGATGATGGGAACTGATGTTAGTTCCCAAGTCAGACATATTCACTGACAAAACTGTGTATTTACCACGCATATGTACAACATCTTATTTTCATGAACATGGCAGGAGCAAGCAGAAGGCAGTTTCTCTGCATGCAGTTCTCAAGCTGTCCCCATATATTCCAAGGACACATAAGACTTTATATTTCTCTTGCTTTTCAGTTTTCACCACAATGTTTGTCACTCAGGCTTCTTTACTCTTATGTCCTGCCACTTTAAATAGCATAATTTGAGCCTGATGAGAAATTTAAGTCCATAAAATGTGAGAGAGGATTAATTATTTTAGGACAGATCACCTTCCTGGTCCAGTCCATTCACTGCCATGTGAATGCTTGTGCTAGCACTAAGGGGACAGTATACATGTGGGAATGAATGACAGGGCACTGGAAAAATCTTAGTAGGGCTTATGCTGGCACACAGCGCTTGTGGATCTGTGCTGACACAGGGAAGGTTTCACAATACAGCTTTAGGCGAATTAGCCACCCTGGGTGTCAGGAGCTCCATTTTCCCTGTTCCTACTTCTGGATGTGTGCTCCTGCCACTTCCTCAGGCCTGCCCTGACATTTTTTGAATTGCTTGGTGAAGTAACATCACACACTAAAATGGCAGGAAATTACCATGGCAAAAGAACAGTGAAATTTTCCTGCCAGGTTGGTGGTTTGAGTCACTTTACCATGTGATCGATTGCACAGCTGGAAGCAAAACAAGGAGTGGGAAGAGAGCAGAGAGGAGAGATACTCCTTTCTTTTAGCACTGGTGAGCACCTAGTTCAGCTCAGCTGCATTCACAAAACCATATTCACATTCAGTATTAGGGCCTCCTGGACTGGTTTAAGCAGCCCCTGCAACTGCCATCTTTTAGCTACTTATTCCCGTCCCAGTTGCCCTCTGTGCTTTGTCTAAATTGCCAGGGCAGCAGAACAGTTTGGCCAACAAACATGGCTGAAAACAAAACACCACCTTTTCCCCCAGTGTTCATCCTGTTGGCAAACATGCACAGAGAAGCAGTAAGTGTCAGTGCAGGGTGGCTATGGGGGCTAATTAGCCTGACACTGTCGCCAGGCTGTCAAACTGCTGCGCCACATGCCATCCACCATGTAGTCTGCTAGTACCAGTTTGCAAATGTTGTTGACTGTAGGTTGGCTTCTGCTAAGGTTTTGCCTTGTATCTCTCATTTTCTATGGGCAGCCACTCCTGCTGTTTCTAGATACCATGGCCTTTGCTGTATATTTAGCTTGGACATGGAGCCTTGGATTCAGGTATTAGTCAAAGAAAGGCTTGGCTGCCATCGTTATTGCAGTCTGCTTGGAATTGTGTAGTATCTGAACATTGTTAATTGAGCATTGTAAATTGAACATTGTAAATTGAGCAGTGTCCACTGTATCTGCATTGAATCACATTTATTCATTTCCCTCTGCCACAGCAAAAGCTCCCACATCTCTCCAGATCTGTTTAGTGGAAACCCTGTTCCCTCCTTCTGAGCTCTAGTCAGGGTAGCAAGTACCTTTTCAAAACTCATTTACAAAGACCTTCACAGCCCCTTGTTGCTCCCATTCAGTCCCTTGTGTTGAGAAGCTTTGTTCTAGAAAAGCTCATTTGCTTTCTGGTCACTGTTGTCAAAGGGAAGGTGTCTTTCAGGAAAACCTTGGAGTCTGAAACTGAGTGGGAACACACCACCCTTACCTTGAGCCTTGGCATTCTGAAGGAAGAGTGGCGTAGTACTGTGCTCGTTACCTATCATGTTTGACTTTTGTATTGCACTGCCAACAAGTTTTCTTAAGTCACATTGATATGCTGCACAATAGAGAACCTGATGAAAAAAGATGCATGTCCAAGAGAAAAAGGAAAGTTCCAGGTTTTGTGTAAACAGCAAAAATAAATGAGTTTCAACTGAAGAAGGAGGAAATCAGAATAATCTGAAAGATTAGATAGGGCCAGGCAAGGAGAGCAAACTGTTGAAGCAAATATGGTTTTGAAAGTAAACAAAAAATAAAAATTAATTCCAGTGAGTGGATTTCAGTTTATGTAAAAGAGTAATAGAAAAACAGTGGAATAACTAAGCTGATGTTTACTTGCAATTGCACAGATTCTAAATTGAAGTAAGACAGGATATGTTCTTCTGTGCTCATGATCTAGACAGCACTGGTCTTGGTACAGCATAACACACAGACAAGGAAAATCAGAATGCCAGTGAGGTATAGGTTTTGAACCTCTTAAGGTATTTTTGTCTCCCTTATCCTGGCTTGGTCCTGGAAAACTGTCTTCATATAATAAAATAAGTACTTGAGCACTGCCAATATGCTTTCTGCTATGTGGTGAGTATCACTTGTACATCGAAGATGTTAGTTCCATGTAACCTCCACGTGTCTCCTACAGGTAACTGCAAAGTATATTTATTAATTGTATAATAAGAGATCTGTGGATTTTTGAGTTACCACTCTTGTGAGGATGGAAATGTAGGAACTGCAATAATGTTACTGTTAGACAAGTAAGCTGCAGAAAGAGCTAAGTGTGAGAATTCATTTGGTCTCGGTCTGGAAAGCAGCACTGAAAGGCACTTATCTTGTTAAGTGCAACTTCTTTTCCTGCTTCCTGAGTTTTGCAAGAGGATGGACGTGTGGAGTGTAAATGGACTTGTCTAATCCAACTTTTCCAGTGGTAACGCCTGGGCAGCTCCATAAGCACCAGCAACAAATGGGAGTGCCAGTGCAAATAAAGCACCAATGGCTGCCAGTGTTTTTAGTTCTGGATCCCATAGTTCTGCCCTGAGTATCGTTAGAAAACATGGGTGCCACCCTCTGGCATCACTGATGGGAGGTGCATAAGGCAGTAGGTAGGAGTCTTTTTTACAAACAAGGGACCAGTGTAGACCTGGTTGCTGCGTCAGTGCTTTTTATCGTGGATCTTGGTGACTATATGAGCATGTTTCTGTGTAAGTACAAGTTGGTATGTGTGTGCTTATATATGCTTGTGCATGCACATCGTTTAAATAAATGTAAGTGTGCATTTGTAGTGAGCACCTGTACAAAACAAAGTCTTTAACTAGTGTTAAGATGGAGCTTGGACTGTTTATGACTCAGATTATACAACATGATTGCTGGCTAATGGTCCTAAAGTCTATTTTCCTGTGATACCATCATGTCTATTCATATGTGTCTTTCTTATCTGTGTGTATCTGAAAGTGAAAGAAGCTAGGGCTGTTCCTTTTATGGTGATACCTGTGTATTTGTGTATAAGTGTGTGTATGTGTTAGCTGAGGTTGACTTAGTGTGCTTGCTTTCAGAGCGTACCTGAAAAGCTTGATGTTATTGCTGTATTATTGCTCCCTTGACTGCATTCATGTTATATCCACACCCTGCAACCAGGTGAATTTGCTAGCATATTAAAAATCAAAGGAAATAAAAAAAGAAACGGATGTTCTGTGATACCTTAAAGTGCAGATATAGTCCGGTTTTGTCTTTCTGCTGCCTCTGTTGTGATAAAGTATAATTTCACCTGTTAATTTTTAAGCATGAGAATGAACTGTTCAATGTTTCATCCATCACCAACTTCTATAAAACCATATTAATATCAATAAGAATCCCATTAACATTTGCCATTGAGGTTAATTGCCTTGAACTCTTAGCTGAAAATAAAGTAAGTACTTGCAGGATAAAAGTCCCAATGCCTATAAAACATTTTAGATGATACTGTTTGAGAAGCTGTTAAATCTTACTTTTTTGGCAATGTTTATAGGAAACAGTGGCTAAATATACATGCCTTGCCTTTCTGTCAGTCATCACTACTGATTTTTGTAATTTAGAAATAATAGTCCAGCTCCTGTGCTGATGTAAATCAATGCAGCACCACAGAGCCTGTTCCTGGCTTATGACTTCAGTCCTCTGTAAAGATACTATACTTAGTGTAGGAGTGGGGCATCTTCTAAAATGCTTTTGTGTCCTCCAGAGCATAAACAAAACCACATACACCGATTCCACAGAATCACAGAATAGTCTAGGTTGAAAAAGACTTTGAAGATCATCCAGTCCAACCATCAACCCAACAATAACAGATCCCAACTACACCATATTCCTCAGCGCTATGTCGACCCTACTCTTAAACCCCTCCAGGGATGGGGACTCCACCACCTCCCTGGGCAGCCCATTCCAACGCCCAACAACCCCTCTGGAAAGAAATACTTCCTAATATCCATTCTAAACCTTCCCTGGTGCAATTTGAGGCCATTCCCTCTTGTCCTGTCGCTTGTTACTTGGTTAAAGAGACTCATCCCCAGCTCTCTGCAACCTCCTTTCAGGTAGTTGTAGAGGGCGATGAGGTCTCCCCTCAGCCTCCTCTTCTCCAGACTAAACAACCCCAGTTCCCTCAGCCGCTCCTCGTACGACATGTGCTCCAGACCCTGCACCAGCTTCGTTGCCCTTCTCTGGACACGCTCAAGTCATTCAATGTCCTTTTTGTAGTGAGGGGCCCCAAACTGGACACAGGAATCGAGGTGCGGCCTCACCAGGCCGAGCACAGGGGTAAGATCACTTCCCTGTCCCTGCTGGCCACGCTATTTCTGATGCAAGCCAGGATACAAATTTCCTGGGTGATCTCCCCCTGTAATGCAGAACAACTGAAATTCAACACCAGGGATGTGTTTTGGGAGGCCTGCAGCTGATCTGCAGTCCTGGTGCAATCCAAAGACACTGGCATGCACTGGTGAATCTAGCCCTGTCTGAGCGGGGTTGTACACATGACCAGTGCACTTACACAATCAGAAGGTTTTGTAGGTGTATGATTGCACCCTCTAAGGGATTAGTACTAGCTGAAATTACAGCTGGAAAAGTGCATGCTTGCGCAGGCTCTGGATTTTTAACTACAAATGCAGAAAAGTTCCAGATGTTGTGCTTCAGATTAGTTATAAACCCGGCAGTGTTAAGGAGTCCGTACCAGAGAGCTGTAATTATATGTCTTTTCCTCTCCTTGTCTTTGTGGAGCAACAGTATGAGTTGTGGCAGGGTCTGTAGTCAAGGACAGACATTTTGTACGCATGCTGCTGATCTGTTCATTTGTTATGGCCCAGAAGATAAAAAGCTGAGCCATTGTGGCATCTAAGAAGTGTGTTAGCTAGAAGTGTATTAACTGTATTAGCTATTCTTTAAATATAATTAAGTTCATGACTATGAGTTCTTGTGCATAGGCAAGCCTTTAGGCCTAGGGGTAGCCAACTGCTTGTGAAGCACGGTAAAACAAGCTTAATCTTAAATTCTCTCTGGTCATGAGTCTACCATTTGTAGGATTTGATAGTGGATGTCCTGTATCAGTCCCAGTGCTTCTTCTTCACACAGTCACTGATCATAAGAGGTTAGAAAGCTCCATACTCGGCTCACTTGTTGCTTCATAAATCATCCTTTCTCCTAATAAATTTCATTAATATTCTTTGTGTCTATGCAGAAGACAGAGATTGGAGACCCACTTGCTTGTAACTGAACATGGCAGGGCATGTAAAAAGGTTCACACGTATGCTACTGGAATGTAACAGCAATGACAAGCTATGTGGTAAGATTCACAGATTCCTTTAAGTAATAAGCTTTCACATGCTGAGCAGGAAGTCCAGCTTTACTAAAAAGTGGGCCAAGCCCTTTCCCCTCCTCCACCTGCATCCCAGCCCACACAGAAGGATTTGACTGAGCTTTCCCTGCATTGTGTCTCGGGAGACACTTTTAAGGGGATGCAGCCTTTGTGGTGGGATTTATCTCACAGAATTTTAGCCATTTTAGAGTATTTCTACTTTGAATGAGATATAATATAGTAATTAAAGATCCCCTACAACTTCCCTAAGGACCAGTCTTGTGAGATTTTGATTTCATGACTTTGTCATCTTTGAGAACTGAAATGTGATCTTGGTCCATGTAGAAATAGCACCACCTCTCAAATCTGGGGACATAAGAGATTTAGTTACCTGCAACATCCTTGTTAATTGCAATGTCTTCTGATCAAATTCCAAACCAGGTGACTACGCCCTGTTTTCTTTAAAATGCTCCCTATAATTTTAATGGAAGGAGCTGAAGCTGTGATTGCATGTGCATTTGTGATGGCACAGCAATATCCAGCCCTTCCCATCTCCCTGCTGTCCCTCTGCCAGGGCCAGTTCTCTTTCACTGGTGGATGATACTTACACATGGCTACAATTCTTAGCCTCTGTATTAAGGCATCTAAATAAGTGACCTTAGGTGTGGGAGTCCCACTGGTTTGATGCAGTTTAAATACTGAGCACCTCTGAAAAACAGGGTGGCAGCACTAACAGTGTTCAGTTGCTGTTCCAAGGAGCAGAGGATAGATACACATGCTTTGGGGGTTGAAAATTACTGAAATGAGTTATTACTACTTTGTTATACAGAATGAATGTGCACCAGGCAGTGCTGCTTATTCCTTGGTTTCCCATTTTCTTTTTCTGATGATAGTTGTGCGTGAATATCAGACTGAAGTGATTGTTGTCCCTGTTCTCCTTGTGGGTTTTTTTGTCATCGTGCTAACTGTGATCCTTTGGCTCCACTGTCGTGGCTTGCGAGCAAAGCAGGAGCAGTCATCTTCATCTGGACACAAAGGTAAAAAAATGTCTTTCAAACAGAGAAAAGAGTGTTGGTTTCAGTGGCTGGAAGTCAATCCCATTTCCTCATTGCTAGAGCTGTTAAGCAATAGCATTTATGAAGAGCCTGAGTGGTATTCAACAATCCAGTGAACTTTAGAGAAACTGGGAACCCTGATTTACCCCACTTGCAGTAGTAGTAGTGGAATCTGTAGCATAGATGGATCTGAGAAAACCTAAAGCTCCATACCGTATGGGCTGTTTAACATACTGTGGTAACATCACTTGAGAGCTGGAAAGTGTGTTTATGTAAGAGCCTTCTAGAGGCTACTGCACTGGGGTAATTATGAATGACAGTTGTTTCGATGTAGATCACATCTAGTTAATCCATTTTCTATACTGTCATTAAGAAATTTAATTTCAAGCTGCTGTGTCCCACTTCCTATGGAGACAACAGAAAATAGAACAGGGACTGGTGAGGGGTTAGGGAAAGGTGTGTTGGTACTGGAAACACATGTTGCTGTGTGGAAATGAAAATCCAGTTCCGAACTGAATTTGGTTGTGTAGAGGAAAAAGCCTCTTCAGCCTATATTAAGGGAAATAATTGAGAACAAAGATAAGGCCTTTGTGGGAACACCCTGTGCATGTCGCTTTCGTAACAACTGGTAGCTGGTAATAAAAGAAAATGGTCATTGCTTCTGCACATGGGAATCAAGTACATATGGGTCTTATCATCTAGAAAGTTTACATAGTTAAATATAGTAGAGATCTCCAGACTCACTCTGCCTTTTCATCAAATACAGTGGGAGATAAATCCCTTCTCCTCTTCAAGAGCCAGGATAAGTCACATACCATAACAGTTCCTTACTTTGTCCTGATTTCCAAAACAGTATGGAGCAAAACTTAAAGAGGATAGAAGGATGGGCATTGCCACCGACTACAAGAGTTCATCTGTCTGTTTTTATGCATCATGTGTATTTGCTTTTGTCAGTGAATGACAAGAATAAGCAGGAATCCAGCTCGACAGAGAACTGCTATATCCAGCTGAGTGAGACATCTGTGGAGAGCCTGCTAAACTCGGCATCCTTGACTCTGAAAGAACTGGAGATACCGCGAGAGAAACTCTCAGCAGGCACCTTGCAGCTGCTAAAACATGGCCGCTATGGTAGCACTTACAGAGCACAGCTGGAAACTGGGAACCCTGGGAAGACTAAGCCTGTGGTATTGAAAGCCTTACAAGGTAAGGCACGTGGCCAGGACCTGCTTCAGTACAGATCTCTGTATCAGAGACATGATGCTGGGCAGAACTTTGCAGTCATTACGGGGCAAGAACAAGCTGTGTTCAGTATCATGTTAACTAGTCAGAGTGGTGTTTTGGTAGGAGTGTCTTGGTAGGACTAAAGAAGGTTGCTGTTCATATTGATTTTAAGCTACTCACCGTCCATTTTGGTTCTTTGCTGCCTCCATTTGGTTTGGTTTTTTTTTTTTTTGAAGGGAGGTTGTTTGTTTTAATGTGGGTTTTGTTTTGGTTTAGTTTGGTTTGATTTTGGGTTTTTTTGTTCTTTCAGACCTGGCTAGTCCCCAGGAAGTAAAGGATTTCCTGGGAAGGATTAAATTCCATCAAAAGCTTGGCCATCATAAGAATCTGGTTGAATTGGTTGGATGCTGTGTAGACCAGCTCCCACTTTATATGATCATGGAAGATGTGTCTCTTGGTGACCTGTTGACATTTCTGTGGACATGTCGGAAGGTGAGACAAAAGAAGTGATGATAGAATACCTTCTTAAATTCCTTAGGTACATACCTATCCATAAGTCATAGTCCATAAGTCATAGATGATTCTTTTCATCCTTCCATGCATCCCTCTATATCAGTCTAAACTATTTCCATCCCCCAAAGAAGTTCTACACAAGTCTAAACTGGAATAGAATTAGTGGATATCTCAAGTGATATGATATAATTTGGAGAAGTTGACATACTTTTGTAAAGCTAAGTCCTACTTTGCAGACCATTGGAGTTCCTTGAAGGGTATAGCAGACACTGGGATAAGAGTGATAGTTGATACAGCTACATGAATTTCTAAAAAGTTTTAAATAATGTCTCATTGCAAATCCTTTTAAGAAAGCAGAGCAGTTACACCAGGGAGAAGGTCATTGAATGATAACTAATTGATTAAGAGACAGGAAACAGAGCATAAGAGTGAAAGGCTGGTAGTTGCCCTGGAGGGAGGTCACCCACCTAAGACCTGGTGCTGTTTGTTTCATGTATCAATAACCTAGAAAATGGGATGACAGTGAGGTGATGATGGTTGCCGATGATTCCAGCCAGTAAAGGCAAGGGCTGACCCTGAGGAATCACAGAAGGGTCTTCCAATATTGAGAGACTGGCCAATAAAAAGAACAGATGAAATTCAGCATTGTTAAAGATGAAATGACGCACATGTAGAAAAGCAATCTTGGCATTTGTAATGATGGCCTCGTATCTGCCCATTGCTGGTGGGGGGTGAAATGATGTATCTGATAGTATGAAAATATGGAGTCTGGTGAAAATGTTAAGCCAAAAAAGAAACCGAGTATCAGGCATTATTAAGACAGGCGTAGAAACAAAACTCTGTCATGTCACTATATATAAATCCATCATTCTCCTACATCTGGAACACTAAATACAGAGAGATTGCTTGCTGTCTTCTTCAACAGAAGGTTGAGGTGGTAGCAAAGAAAGCCAGTAAGTGTCATGTTCAAAACAAACAAATGGAGGTGATTCTTCACAAAGTGGGGAGTTGACTAGTGGAGTTCCTTGGCACCCACTGCTGTGGATATCAAAACTTTACATGGGCTCAAGACAAGACTTACTGGTTACTGAACATGTTGAAATCAGAAACATCTCAGAACGTCCTTAAATTGAAAATAGTTGGGGAGTGGAAAATGACTCAAGAAAAGCACTGTGTGCTTACCCTATTCTCTTTCTCTCATCTGGGCATCCAGCTAAGGTCACTGTTACAGGCAGGGTAGTAAGAGAGGTGGACTGAGTCTCATACCAGATAACCATTTGTATGTTATAAGTGTGCTTTTCTACTCATCATTCTAATTTATAATATATCTTTCATTCATCTGTATGGACTGTCATTCTCCACTGTCATTCTGCCCATTTCTATCCTATTAATCTCTTCTCCACCCTTCAGTTTACCCACCAGTTGTCTCTAGTGTGCTTGTCTTACCCAGCACACCATCCATCCATCACCATCACCCACCCATGTACCCTTATTTTTCAGTCAATTTATGACCAATTGTGAAAATAGCTGGGGGAGCATAAAGTACTCATTAGATTAGAAGGAAACATTCCCCAGTACCCTACAGCTATGGCATTTGTTTGAACCAAGGTCTGCTCTTTTGTCTCTAGGATATTATGACAATGGATGGTATTCCCTATGACCTCACTGAGAGGCAAGTATATGAAGTTGGACAGCAGGTTGCAGCAGCTCTGGTAAGTCTGCTCTCATTTGCTCTATTTTTTCTTTCTTGCTTGATTGCAACACAAGTCTAGATGGTGCCCTGAGTCTTCCTGGCCTAAGCACTAAGGATATGCTTTGTTAAAACTGAGCCAAAGATGCTTGCATTATTTTGGTGAGCCTACGCCTCTATTCCGCAGCGTGAAAGACAGGCATAAACTAAGTGAAAATTTATATCAATTAAAATTCCTTCTAAAATTATCACGGCCTCTTTCTTTTCCAACTTTCCAGGCTTACCTTGAAGAGAAGAAGTTGTTCCATGGTGACATTGCTGCCAGGAATGTCCTCCTTCATCACAACTTCACTGCTAAACTCTGTGGTCTGGATCTGGCCTATGAAACTCACACATACGGTGCCAACTCAGTCACACAGATTGTGCCAGTCAAGTGGCAGGCACCAGAGCGGCTCCTGAAGAAACCCCCCAGCATCAAGGCAGACATGTATATTTTTTTTTGGACTAGAAGTTTATCTGTCAGGCCTATCTCTTTCACTCCTTTATGTATCATTTAATGTCCAGAAGTTCACAGTAAGGCCTATCTAGTCTCAGCATAATGCTTCACTTTACAGCTCATACCTTCTCATTTCTGCATGTCATGCCTAGTTGTTTTCATGTATTTAAGCTAGCTAGCTAGAATGGAAAGTTAACATCACTTTGTTTTCTTTTCTTGCAGATGGTCTTTTGGAATTCTACTGTATGAAATGATTACATTAGGTAAGAAGATTTAATGACAATGAAAAAATATGTAAGGAAGCAGCAAATTAACAAGACACAAAATCTCAAATACTAGAACGTAAAGTTGGGCCATTTAAAGAAACAACCTGTTTTTTCCAACTTGCAAAGTCTGAAAATTCCTTTTAGACTTTCTGTCAGTGTGAATTGTGGTAGGAAAAAAAGGATTTTGGTAGGGACTTACACAGAAGCTGCTATCTGCAACCATTACCTTATAGTTTTTCTATTGTTATTCCTTTTACCCTTCCAGGTGCTCCACCATATCCTGAGGTGCCACCTTCTGACATTTTATCATACCTGCAGAGACAGAACATTATGAAGCAGCCCTCAAGCTGCCAGCAAGCCATGTAAGCCACTTGCTTTATGGACAATTGAGATCTGCAGAGTGAAATGGAAGTGAGACATACAAAACTAGATCTTACAGAAGATCTCTTAAGTCTAGACTATACAAAACAGTAACTTGTTATCTGAGGAGACTTGTTCTCACATATCTGCCACATCTCCTTACTGGATTCTGCTACATGAAACCTTGATTGCCAAAACCTTTTTTCCTGCTTTTGAAAATGGCTCTTGTTTCTGTTTCCTTGTCTGCTCTTGCATTTTGTTGCTCCACTGCTTTCCTGCAAGATGCAGGACTATTTTGGAGTAATCTTTCTCCTCTAAGTTTTGGGATTCTCCCTGAAGTGAACAAAGCATCCACAGGGAATATCTAAGGCATTTTATTTCCTTTTGTGAAGACATAATTTTTTTTTAATGTTCAGAGGTTTTTCTTCCATAATGCTGTTTCAAAAGGGAATACCAGTCTTTTTCCCTTTTCCCATACAGTTGACATCCTGGTGAACAACTGCAAGCCTTTGTCCCCACATATTATATTATGTGGTTGCAAATTTCAAAGGGTCATTGAAAGAATTTTATACGAAGAAGAAAAAGAGGAGGTCTCTAGTCATTTTAAATATGAGATGACTTGACTGTAGTAAAACTTTGTGTTGGTGCTTCTCATTCCCAGTGCTTCCCTCCTTCTCCACCTTACAGGTATGGCATCATGAAGTCCTGCTGGCAGTGGAACGCAGCTCACCGGCCTTCTCCAGCAGACCTGATCCGGTCCCTACAAACAGCTGTAAAGACCAGCAATGACCATGCAGTTCTGCAGGTGCCTGAGCTAGTGGTGCCTGAACTCTATGCTAATGTTGCTGGTGTCGATGTGCACAGCCTAGTGAGGGAATACACTATACTCTGAAGGACCGTTACACGTGTTGGTGAAGAAGTCTCTGAGTTTGCCCGTTCTAGACACTTTGCAAGCTCAGAATGAGGTGTGTATGCTGGGAGGGATCCCTCTGTTTTTCAAACACATTATACATATCAGATCTCTCCTCCATGCCAGAAACAACTAACTGCTATCATTATTATTAAATCAACCTGTTGATATCATCCTGCCAGTGGTCTTTTGGAAGCAGAGTGGGTTTAGGAAGCTGTAGAAAATGTAATGAGAAACTTGAGTTAAAGAAGTGTATTGGGTTTGCATGGCAAGATTTTGGTAGCTGGGAGGCTACAGAAGTGGCTTCTGTGAGAAGATGCCAGAAACTTCCCCCGTCTTTGATAGAGCCAGTTCCAGCAGGCTCCAAGATGGACCCACCACCGGCCAAGGCTGAGCCCATCAGCGATGTTGGTAACACCTCTGTGATAACATTTAAGAAAGGGTTAAAAGTACTGCAAAGCAGCAGCTGGGAGAAAGGAGTGAGAATATGTGAGAGAAACAACTCTGCAGACACCAAGGTCAGTGAAGGAGGGGGAGGACGTGCTCCAGGCGCCAGAGCAGAGATTCTCCTGCAGCCTGTGGTGAGAGGGCAGGCTGTGCCCTGCACCCATGGAGGTTAACAGGAGAGCAGATGCCCACCTGCAGCCTGGGGGGGACCCCATGCTGGAGCAGGTGGGTGCCCGAAGGAGGCTGTGACCCTGTGGGAAGCCCGCACTGAGCAGACTCCTGGCAGGACCTGTGGCCCTGTGGAGAGAGGAGCCCACGCTGGAGCAGGTTTGCTGGCAGCACTTGTGACCCCGCGGGGGACCCATGCTGGAGCAGTTCGTGAAGAGCTACAGTCTGTGGGAAGGTCTCATGTTGGAGAAGTTCATGGAGGACTGTCTCCTGTGGAAGGGTCCCCACGCTGGAGCAGGGGAGGAGTGTGAGGAGTCCTGCCCCTGAGGAGGAAGGAGCAGCAGAGACAATGGGTCATGAACTGACCACAAGCCCCATCCCCTGTTCCCCTGCGCTGCATGGAGGGAGGGAAAATCAGGAGTGAAGTTGAGCCTGGGAAGAAGGAAGGGGTGGGGGAAAGTGTTTTAAGATTTGTTTTTATTTCTCATTATCCTACTCTGATTTTGATTGGCAATAAATTAATTTCCCCAGGTCAAGTCTGTTTTGCTGGTGACGGTAATTGCTGGGTGATCTCCCTGTCCTTATCTCGACCCTTTCATTATATTTTCTCTCTCCTGTCCAGCTGAGGAGAGGAGTGATAGAGCAGCTTTTGTGGGTACCTGGTGTACAGCCAGGGTCAATCCACCACAAGGAGGTTTCTGGAAATCTCTCCCCACCCTTTCTGTCCCAGGAAACTGCATCAGTTGGGTACTCAGAAGAGGAGATGTCCTGGGGAATATGTCCTGAGGCACAGGAAAAAGTACACAGAGCAGGCAGTACAAATGGATAGTTTCCTGTCCATTCACTAAGGACCTATTCAAGACAGGTGTGTTCTTGCCTTTTAAGTGTTCGATAAGTGTCTGGGATTTCTCCAGTCGTTTATACTCTAGCTTCCCATGGGAGAATGGGTACTGTATTAAAAAAAAAAACACACTAAAAACATGCATATTTGTGGATACAGAGGTTGTTACGTTAATGCAATACATTTTCACGTAGAGCATACCTCCCCTGTAGTAGCTGTGAGGTCAAGTGAGTACTCCAAGGCAAAAGGCATATTATCCCATGTTTGTCTGAGGAAAAACTCCTTACAGAGCTGAATTTCTCAGGGATGGTTCTCAACCAATCATTCCTTTGAGCAGAGCAGGACATTTGTTCACGTGCTTCTCTTTTGAGTTGCTAATTGCTGGGTTATTTATTTTGTTTTTTGGGGGGACATCTGTCCACAGTTACAACAGCTACTGTGAAAACAGTGTGGAAATGTTAAGAGTACATCAAATACGAAAGGTTGATCTACAGTAAAAACAACACATGATGAGAATAAGCGTGCACAGAGACATGGTTGTGTGATTATAGTGAGAATGTACCGTAGACTGTATTTATCTCTGTGGTGACACCTTTGCTGTCTGACTTCTGCAGTGAGGGTCTGGATATTGGACATTGCCTTCTTAGCTACCCTGTGACAAGGGTGACAGTGTGTAGCGTTTTGTGAATGCTGTGAGGATAACAGAGCTACTTCAAGGTCTCACATACAAACAACACAGATCACTTTGGTAATCATATGGAGGATACGAACTTGTGCCCAGTGAGCTGCTGAATATGAACTCAAAATTCAACTTAAAATAACAGCATGAGAAATTTTAGGTATGTAGTTTTCTTGTAAGCCATTTATATGCCACGCATTGATCAGCAGATACATTTTAACATGCGTTCCAGACTTGTTTCCAGTAAAGATTTCAATAACTAGGGTTGCTGCACTGGTGATTGATGTCAGTGCGTGTGATTTGACTCATTGGGTTATGAGCAGGCTCTGGCTGTGCCAGTGCTATTGCAGAAAAGTCAGTAGTGCCTGAGCTAAGACTTGCCCTAGGACATCTGAGGGGTTGGAGTCCCAGTGGGAATACACCTGTATGTCTTCAGAGTCTGCCTGGAAGAGGGGCATGTCTCTTTAATGGAAAAAAAAAAAAAAAAAAGTGGCGTTTTTGTTTGTTCAATATTTATATTTTATAATATAAACTGCACAAAGCTTATCTGAAAAGATTTGGTTGATTTAATGAACATGCAAACTTTGTAAAAAAACCTGAACATTTTTCCTTCATTTCAAAAGAAGCAGAATCAGTCTGTGAAACAAATTTTCTCATTTGACTTCTACTGTTAAAGGTTTCTAAGTTGACAGTGCCCTCATTTTTTTTTTTTTTTCTAATTATTTTGGCACTGTGAGCAATAAAGGTTCTTGTAAAAAAACCCCAAGAATAAATGCATATTAAAGGAATAGTTTTACTGTTCTGTGCAAAGAGTGGATTCAATGTTCACTCAGTATCCCTCCAATGAATGACCCTTGTATGTGTTTGAAGTTGAAGGGCACGGCGACCCACAAAAGGCTAATTGCGGTCAGTTAGATTCGTTAGGTTTCAGTCTTTCATGTAGCTGAATCCCTGATAATTTCAGGACAAGTTGCAGATCTGCAGCATCCTATGAGGTCCAAAGTAGGTGTTAGCCATGCAGGATGCAAGGCTGAAAATCAGTGTTGTGAAAAAAACCTAACGATGGCTCTTTTAAAGGGGAATATTTAGCCTGAAGGAAGACTTCCACCATCACTTTAGATATTAAACATATATAGCTGTAAAAAGCAGCTTAGATTCTGGTTTCCATCAACATTTTATGAGAGAATGTTAAGTTTTCTCTTTTAAATGCAACATAACATGAATGGAATGGTTGTTTTTCCTATATCACTTAGGCTTTGTAAGAAACTATGTTTCCATCCAGAAATAAAAGTAAAGTTAATTCATACACACATATATCAGCACTATATACCAGAACATTGCAAACTCCATGAAAGAATGCTCCGTTACCTTTCTAACTTTTCTTATAGTATTGGCTAATTGCCACCTTAACGTCCATAACCACTGTTGGTGTAAATCTGGCTTGAAGAATTGAAACATCTTATTTTCAAAATGCTGAAATAACAACATCCTCCTCTCTCTCCCTCACTTGAAAACAGGTTCAAAGCTACCCGGTAGATTTATGTCAAATTCGCAGTTACCACTCAGCTGATATTTTTTTTTCGGTGAATAAACTATTCATTAAAAAAAGACCCCAACACTTGCTTGGTTCAAACCTCCCACCCAAGAACGGGATATTCTCGAAGGCCTTGCCGGTGCGAGGTAGGTGTGTTTCAGACGTAACACAATCGCAGAACTGTGAACAGCATCCACAGCGCTGCTGCAGACCTGATGAATAATGCACAGTGGTTCACAGGGAGCTTTGTTAAATGGAGAGATAAATGTGACAAATGCATCACTGTTCTCAAAGCTCCCTATCTTGTTACATCACAGAAAGCAATGTTCTGGTTTACACCAATCCTCATATTTTGTTTCTGTTATCAAAGCCCTGATCAAGGGAATCCGTGGGAATTCAGGATGCTGAGCACCTCACAGTCTCTAGCCAAAGATCTGCTTTAGTTTCCCCTGAGAGCAAATCTGTGCCAAGACCCTCCTTATGAATTTGCCCAGAGAAAGAGATTTTCCTGCTATATGATAAGGTCTAAATTTAATTTCCTTTTAATAAAGTGGCTTGATTCTCAATGTGAGCATTCTTATTCTGGTTGGACTGCCTTTTTCCCAGGTTAGCTTATGTAGGTCTCGAAGTGACTAAATCTAAATCAGATTAAGTTTTACAGAGGCATAAAAGGAATTATATGTGTGGGGTTACCCTAGTTTAACTAAACTTCATGCTAATTAAAGCAGTCTATATAGAAATCTTTTCCACGCAGCAGTCTCTGTTCATCCACAGGTCTATATTTTTAGGATCAGTGTAGACCCATGCATGAATTCCTCCTTAGTGAATCCACTAAGGGCTTGGTGAAAATTTTTCAGTTGTTTTGTGGAGAAGCATGGATTTTCAATGGCAGACTTTATTTTATTTGTTTAATTGGAATATCTTGTGAAAAGTGTTGACTTTTGATTATTATGTTGAATTTTTCTCCGAGATGGCAGGGCCATCTGTATCATTCCGTCAGTCCCTGTGGGCTGAGTGTGAAGCAGAGGAGCCACAGCTCCTGCAGAACTGCCAGAATGGACTTTGCACCCGGACTTTACCTCTCTGATTTGCAATACTTCTGACAATTTGCCATCACCGAAAGCATGAGTTTACTGTTTCTTTGAAACAAGCTTTTTACTTTGCGCATGGTGATGTCCTAGGCTTGGGGTGTAAGTCTGGAAGCTTTTTTAGAACATGAGAAAAGAATTTCTCCATCTGGAACAAAGCAGAGAACCAACACAGCGGTTGCATGGCTGTCTTTTGTATATTTGAAGCTGTGACAGTGAGACCCGGTGCCTGAGCAGATTAGGTGTGCTGAGAGGTAGCGTTAGGGTCAACAACGTCTGTCTCGCCTCACTCTACTGCACTGAGAGTGAGTTTGCCTGGCCTCGCTTCTGACGGGACAAGGAAGGAGCAGTTTAGCACCACAGCGTGTAAATTATATGCATCTGAGTCTTTATTTGACCAGCATTCAATGTATCTGCTTGTCCAGGGTTGGAGACTGGAAAACAGTGGATTGTTTCACTGCCCTTCTCAAATGTAGATGAAGCACGCCTTTCATTACAGATAAAGTTCATCCCTGCTACCTGCCCTTTTCAGCCATTTGATCATCTTTTCCATGAGACACTGAATGAGCACCAACAGCTCTCCCAAGGATGAGAAAGTTCTGTCTGGTGCAGGCAAAGACAAAAAAAAGGGTTATGGTCCAAAAAGTGGCAACAGACAGGATGCACAGACACTAAATATTCATGGTGTGGTTTGCCTTCACCATGCTTGGAATTTCCTGAAACCACAGATGTGCCATTAGCTTTCTAAGAGACTGTTTGAACGTTCTAGGCCTCCATAAATCTTTTTCCTGACACAGTAGGCATGTAGCAAAGATTCTCATTTAAACACACAGAAGAGAGACACGGCAGTTTCTCTCCTGTGGTCACAGAATTGCTTTTTGGTGAGGGCTGTGGTTTAGTCATGAGGATGTGAGTGCTTTTGTTTACGCTACCTCCTACAGCTTGTGGTTTTATTTATAGCAGATACTGCACCACCAAGAAACAGCAATAATTCACAAACATACCTCACCCCCCCAAGCTCTCCAAGACGCATAAAGGTGCTACATTTTTCACGTTAGTTAGTCTCATATTTATAGAATGCTTCAACGGGTCTTTCTATCTACGACAAAAGGAGGAGGTGGCCTGGGGTTTTCCTCTTGTCCTGATTTTAAAGAGCTCCCACCATCATCCACTTCTGTAAGAGGCATTTTACTTCTGTAGCTTTCTGTTTTACATTAGAGGTGTCGCTCTTCTGTTCCCATGTCAGCATAGCTTCACACAATGCATGTTATAGCTGTGGCTCAGAAGATACAAGCTCATTCACTTTGCAAGCTGATTTCCAATTTTTCACCAGTACTTCAGATCTAGTTTACTTTCTCCTGCTGCTGTCACCCTGCATATTTTGCTCTTTATTTGTCTTTGCTGGAGCAGCCCTTGCTGTCAGAGCTGCTCTGAGGTGGGGTGGCATCCTAATAACAAGGATTAGTCATGCTTCACTGCAGCAGCTGCTCTCGGTAAGGCAGGGGAAGGTTCTCAGATGTCAGACCAAATGGATGTCAAAAAAATCCTTGTTACAGGGTTACGGGTGCCTTTACTTCACACAGGTTCATAAAGGATGCCAGCATGGTTTCTGAGATAAGAAACAGGCAGCAATGTGACAAAACTCAGCCCTGTCCCACAGGCTGCAGTGTTTGCCCTCGTTTCCCTATAGTTGCTGCAGTCGGTTGAATGCCAGGACTGACTGGTCTTACCACATCTGCCCTCTAGTAGTCTACCTTAAAATTAAGAATTAATGCTGTGATGCAAGAGGAGGACTTGACTGTACATCTGATTTTATTTAGATGCAACTGTGAATCTGAATACAATTAAAACAATTCCATATGTAGTTGATTTATACATTTCAACTAACAGTTGTAGCTGTACTGGCTTCTCATAGGTTTTGAGCTTTCACATGAAAGCTTATTTGAATTACAGAATCACAGAATCATTCAGGTTGGAAAAGACCCTTGGGATCATCGAGTCCAACCATCAGCCCTACTCTACAAAGTTCTCCCCTACACCATATCCCCCAACATCTCATCTAAACGACCCTTAAACACATCCAGGGGTGGTGACTCCACCCCCTCCCTGGGCAGCCTATTCCACTCTCTGACCACTCTTTCTGGGAAAATTTTTTCCCTAATGTCCACTCTGAACCTCCCCTGTTGCAGTTTAAAGCCGTTCCCCCTTGTTCTGTCACTAATCACCTGTGAGAAGAGACCAGCACCAACCTCCCTACAATGTCCTTTCAGGTAGGTGTAGAGAGTGATGAGGTCTCCCCTCAGCCTTCTCCTCCTCACACTAAACAGTCCCAGCTCCTTCAATCGCTCCTCACAGGATTTATTCTCCTTTTTGCTGTAAGAATTGAGATATTCCTGTTTCTGGGTTATCCCACATGCATACTGACTCGGTGGAGCCTTTTCTAACCAACCCTTTGGGCCATTGGTAGGTTTCTACTCAGCGTATAAAATTGATAATTCATATGCCAAACTTTAAATTGCTAGTTTGGTGATGTTCATGAAAATGTTTGAATCTTCTGTGGCTTAGAGCTTGCTATCCAGTAATTTTTTTCCAAATGTTAATGAATGCTGTCTTGGTTTTCTTATTGTAAATTTTTTAAGTTTATAATAATTATATCTCAAATTCCACCTCCTGTCGAAATTATTTCTGTGCAGGATGCTGTACTTCCCTTTGCAGGTTTGTTCCACCTCCCCAATTTTGCCCTTGGAAACTTATTTTCTTTCCTCTTTTTCTTGCAGTTCTCTCCTGCAGAACTCATTCCCAAGAATTTCATATGTGTATGTAGCAAGGTAGCCTGAGCTGCCATCACTGGCTTTTAGCAACAGTGCCTTGAATACTATATCAAAACCATTCTTGATTTAATATCACACACAAAAATACAGTAACTCTTTCTTATTTTGCATGGCATGAGCAAGCCTGTGGAGTGCAATGGAGTTATTTAATAACCACTAAAACAATTGGATTTCATATAGCTTGTCAGTAATCCAAGGACTTTTGAATATGGCTTGTACAAAACACCAGGAAAGCAAAGATGACCAGGAGATACGCTTAGTATAGTCCATGACTGGACTGATGCATGTTAAAATAATTACATGTTTTTGGAATTTGTTCCAAAAAAGAAGTGAAGGAAGAAGGCTTGAAGGCCTTATCCTCTGGAGAGGTGGTTAAAATAGACTAAACACATATAGGCAGAGTTGTGCAGAAAAGTTTTAAAAGGCTTATAAGGTAGTTTTAACTAATATTTTTTAAATACTTTGTGGGGTCAAAATGTGTTCTTGCAAGGCTCGTTCTGTGTGGCAGTAGCTTTTCTGTTCAAAGGTTATAAAAGCTGCTAGATACAGCTAATGGCTGTAGAGAAAGAGCTGACTTCAGCCAATGTAGGTGCCTGTAGCCAGGTGAAACCAGGAGAGGAGGGCACAGTCTTTTATTTAAAATGTGCTTTTCTTTAAGACATGTGCACACAGCATGGAAGATGTGGGTGGCTATGGGTGACTTTTCAGATCTGTAAATGCAGCAGCGCAGTTTTGAGTCTGACTCAGGACAGACAGATATCAGGCAAAAAAAAGAATGCTTGGAAAACACTGCCAAGATGACATCAAATCATTTGGGACCGACAACAAACACTTATTTTTTTCAGGCCAAGTGATATACTGGAGTCAGAGAATGCTGTTTGGTCTTACCCACCATGGTTTTGCTGCTCCTGTTAGGAGTGTTGATAATTTGGTATCATTCCCCTATTGCAAGTTACTGTCCATTCTTGATGGTTCAGTGTTAGAATGGTGTCTGACCTAGGCTTTGCAGCTGTGAGCGATGGGATACATCTCAGTTGTGAATAATTGTTCAGAAAATCTTGCTGTGCCATGTAGCTGGTTTTATAATCTCTTTAAAATTGAGTTTGGTGGTTGTTGGTTTGTGAGTTGTGAGTTCCCTGCCCTGTAGATGAGCAGCCAGTAAGCAGCAGTTGAACAAATGCAGTGTGGGAAGCACAACCCCAGTGTTTTCTTCTGCCTGCTTCTGCATGTTTAGAGTGAATCCGACGTGGAAGGTAAAAAGATGCAATTGTCATATGAAATACCATATAATGTTAGATAAGGTGACAAGGTCTTGAAATGTTGGCTCGTAGTAAGGCTGACACATATCTGTAGATCCTGCAGCCCGTACTGTCTCCTTTAAAGCTGAAGCAAAAACTTCCGGACTCCAGCTGTCCCAGGAATCTCCAACTCACTTATCTTCCTTCTTACTTCTTTCTTGAATTTGGGAAGTGTTTCTTACCCAGCACTGCTTTTTTTCCTATTCCTGTTGGAGGCACAGATTCATCCTGGACTTGTTTCTGAGCTCTTAAGACTGTGTGAGCTTGCAGATCATGAAGTGTGAGTGGGGAGGCTTAGCCTTCACTGGCAAGGGAGTGGCCAGGTAAGTGTTATTTAACCCGAAAACTCTTCTCCCCTGCTGCTGTTTTACGTAGCAGTGCTGGATGTTTTTCTGAGGTGTCCTGGGTTAGAGATTCTTTCTGTGTATTGAAAATGCCTCTACCATGGTATTTACAACTGCTGTCTCATCAGGCACTGAAGCATGCATGGGGACATTTCTTCACCCTTTGCTTCACTTACAGGAACTACTTCTGACTTTGGGAAATTTATAACAGACCTGCGGTGTGAGGAAGCAGCGTTTAATAGTGCTAAGCTTGAGCCGCAACACTACCAACAAGATATGTGATGAAATATTTATAATCCTCTTTAGATTAGAATTTAAATGGGTGCACATGAGCCAAGGAACGATTTCTGTCCAAACTCTAAATTTGAAGTTTTTCTTCTTTGAGCAGTTTTTGGTAGAAGTAAAGATGTCAGCATCCAGGGTTTAAGAGCAAAAAAGCTGTTAAAGAGGAATTGAAGAGCACAGGTAGGATTAAAGAAGTTGAGATGTCCGTGGCAGAGGAGGAAGCTACTGAGTCTTCTTGCTGCCATAGGATGGCCCTTGCCTACATCCAGCACCTCCATAAGGTGCTGGATCTGCTTATCAGGAAGCTTCTTGTTCACATGCTGGGTGGTATTAAGATGATAGCAGAAGACCAAGCCCTGTCATGAGACCCATGCTGCGTGTTTCTTCCTGCTTTCTGCCAGTCACTGAAGACTTATTCCGTATTTCTTCATTAATAACACAATGCATGTTTGCTTTGTGAGATACATTCCTACCTGGAATGACACCTGGAGCCCTTCAGTGCAGCGCTCAGGCAGAATTTGATATGTCAGAATAGGAGCCCGCCAGTGTAGTGGAGTAATGTCGGGATAGTCAAGCTAAGACTGTGTTGAATTTGTTCAAAAATCAGTGATTTTGAGCACGGTTGCCTGGTTTGAGATTGTAGAGCAACGCCAGCATTGGAATTGTTATTCATGCTAATCTTAAACCAGGACATTATATTGAAAATGCTCTCTCAGTTCTTAGTTGTTAATAGCTGGCTTCTTCATCTGTTTTTGCTAGCACATGTTAGGATATTTTATCTTCAGGGCAACATTTGCTATGATATGTCTGACTCCTCCAGGAGTATTCAGAGTAGGAAGAGGTGTTAGTGTGATTCATATTAGTTAAACCAACTTTTGTTTGAAGGAGCTGCTGAATGCAAACATGGTAACTACCTCTTCAGTGAGAGGAGCTGTATGTTTTTTCTGACTCAGGGCACATCCAGAGTTATCTGGCCACAGTACATCCCTGTGATTACTCAGTGAGCTGCTTTACATCAGAAAGGTAAGGGCAAAAGCGTTTGAAACAGGTCTGTTCTGTGGAAGTCTAAGTCAAAAGAAATTAAATTAGAAAAATAGTCCCCTAGCTGATACTTTATTTTTTGCCAGGCACCACACTGTAATTCCAATGCAGGCTACCTTGTTGCCTGCTTTTCGCTTCAGGGGTACAGCTGCCAAGTTGCCTTACGTTGGCCGAAGCACCTGCCTTCACTGGGATCCTGTCCCGTAACTGGGGTTCCTGGTGACGGTGCCAGGGAGAATTGCTGGAGGACAGGCACACTGGAAGCAGGTCTGGCTTATGGTTATGGATGATGTAACCAGCACCAAATGTATCTTTTCAGCCATGGTTGGCATCACTTTGGCAGAAGATGGGACCTGCAATGAAGCACCATTTGTGAAAACAGGGGGGTCATGATGCCTGGTGATTGCTTCCTGTCCAGGCTTGTCGTCCCGGCTGGCACAGTGTGAGCATGCTGAGATACTCCAGATGGTCTGTTTGTGTCCTGTAGGCATCTGTTGGTTTGGTTTTGTTTGAAGTGGCATTGCTCAGTGTTTCTCTTGTACCTGACAGCAGCAAGACACGAGGCCAATAGTCCTGCCATTATATCCTACCTGCCACACAACTGCGGTGCGTGTCCCCCAGTACGCTGGCCAGGGCTGTAGTCTTCTTGCAGCAGCAGTTGCCCATCTCTGACCTTCAATTATATCTTCTTTTGTCTTCTCCAGAGAACAGGTCTAGGAAAACGTAAGGGATGAAATAGTGAGAGGGTTGTTTTGTTTCACTTAAGACTTGGAGTTTTGTGTCGTGCTGCCAAAGGTATGTTTTACAACCAGGCAAGAATATATGTAATATTCTCATTCGTGCCTTTCTGTGGACATACGTACTCAAAACCCTAATGCTCATGTTAATGGTAGGCAGAGAGTGACTGTGGTTACTGCAGTTCATCACCAAAATCAAAATAACAGAAAGGAAAATCCTAAAATGAGAAATAGAAAATCATGGGAAGACAGACACAGAACTTCACATCAAGGTAAATTTTTATATGGCTTCTGCTAGCAGCTGTGTTGTGAGCACATTTTGGAAATCCATGACTACCACCTGTTTTTCCTTCACATACATGTGCATGTAGCCTTGAAAACTCTTGGAAATGACTTGCAGGTCATGATGACTTATGCAACGTGCAAAATGCAGATGTTAAAAACTTGAGTAGTTACAGTTATACAGAAGCTTCTCTGAGATTTTGGAATTGGTAACAATATCCCAAAATAAGCTGAGGCTTGAAGGCAGTAGGCATCACAACTCTGAGAACAATCGTGGTCAGGACAATGTTTATTCACTGCGTTACACCTCAGTGTTTATTTAAGTTGCTGAGTGAGGAGTGATGCTAAGCTTTCCACCTCTGTTGTTTTCTGCCCAGCCTGAAGGGCTGCATGCAAGACAAGACGTGCAAATCAAGCGCTCACCAGGTTTTTTTTTACTTTTATATATATATATATATAAGCATTAATATGTTTTTATACAGTGAGGGCAGCCACATCTGGGTTCTGGTCTTTAATCTAAACCTGATGTTTCAGGAACAATAAAGAAAACCTAGGTGTTGGATGTCCTAGCATAGGAGCCAGGCTACCAGAGGACAACTCTGGAAATTGGTGTTTCTCCCCCTCCTGCTGTCCCAGCTCAGCTCTGAACCCAGGAAAATTTGGGTTTCAAGTTCTATTATAACAGAGACAATACTGCAAAAATTTCTTAGGAAAGTTTCGCAATCAGCTTCAAGGTGTAGAGCTGGCCAATTCAAATTACACTGCAAGTCTCAGACTTCTCTCAGAAATGCAAGTTTCTTCCTTGATGTGAACAGCCACGAAGGCAACCTGTTTATAAGGGGAAAAATACTAAGCAGAGGAAGATGTCTGCTGCAATGCCAACAGAGACAGTGCCTGCCAGCCTGGGAGAGAGGCCTGGGAACCAGAAGCATCCTTGAGCAGCACAGCTGGTACCTTTGAACAGAGACAGTATCTGGGATACCATCGACAAGTACAACAACAAATGACTGTAACAGCAATTTATCATCTGGAAAGGTGAAAGATAGTCTGGCAAAAGGGGAAAACACCCTGAGAAAGTAAGAACTGGTAACTGCCATTGGCTGCTCCAGCTGCAAGAACAGGAAAACAGTCTGGAAAAACAAGAATTGGTCTGAGAGAATGGAAAACGTCATCATCTTTTGGCTGACCCAAGTGAAAAACAGAAATCAGCTGCCTCTACTGGCTGCTCCAGGTGGTGGTGTCCTACGCCCATTTACATCTCTGTGATATAAAAATGAGTTATTTTTGACACAAAACGAAGCCTCTGTCTCTGTGAATTTCCCATGCTGCACATACTTTTCCTCTTTCTAAGCAGGTTGAACTGCTTGCTCGAACTTTTCTGTGAGATGTCTCCTGGACAAGTTATTAGGCCATCGCCAGAGATGCCTGGTTGACCCCCATCTCCGTGATGTGGATCATCTCTGAAGTGTGTCGATGTCTGGTATTTTATTGGTCCCATTCTGAGCCCAGTTCTGGGGCTGATTTGATTTGATCCCACTTCTGGGATCAGTTTGATGCACTTGGTACTGGTAATATTATGAACATACTTTTATATGCATATAAGTAACCTACCATAAGGATATTTGCTGTTATATTATTGATGTTTGCTTTATTAGTGATGAGTTTGTAGTAACCTGAAATATTATGTATATACTTGATTGATGATATGATGCTATTGATTGCTGATAATAATGTGTAATAACTTGATATATATGTATTCACTTTATTAATCATAGGTATACTTGCTTGTAGTGATTCATGGTGATCTGTAGTAAAGTAGAGAAAGCTAGAGGATGCACTGTGTTTTACAGAATCCTGCAAACCCATGTTTGTGACTCTCTACATACCCACAGGCTGGGTAACCCTTTAAGTTGTGACATTAATTGGTGTCAGAAGTGGGTTTCTGTGAAATACACAGGTCATGGATGCTTGGGAGGAGGCAGTAGAAAGATGGTGACATGGCAAGAAGATAAGGGATGGAAAACACGTAGGTGGGATAAGAATTAAGTAGCTAAAAATTGTTTTAATTGGGAAACACTAAGAGCAGAATTTCAGAGGTGACAGGAGAGTCATAAATGTAAAGCAAAGGCAGGCAAGGGTCCTTCATAGGGCTCCTTGCAGAGGTGTTAGTGGCAGCAAGCTCAAATCTGTGAGGCAGCAAACTCAAAATACTTTATAGTGAGCTAGAGCAGCTGCCCTTGAATCTCATAGTCATGGCAAGAACCAATGACTCTGACAATTAGAAACTAACCTCAGACCTCTGGCTTTACAACAGCCAGAGCAAGAGCATACACGTCCAGTCTCAGGGCATGGGACTGCTGAAAGAACAAATACCTTGAAAACTGATCATGAAAAGGATGATTTTGATTCTGAGAGAGGGTATTCCACCTCCACTTTATTACCTGAGCATCATACGGGTAAGACAGACTCCTTGTACCCTTTCATTAAAACTTCCATGGTACAATTCCTGGCTCCTGCCAGAGACAGAGGCACTCCCCCACCTCAGGGGGTGAATTTTAATTCAGAACAGCTAAGCCAGATGTCCTCAGAATATGGCAAAAAGCTGAATGAGGACTGGATAGGAATATTCCTGAGAGGAGGAATAAGAAAATCTTTCACCTGCTTTCCTGATCCTACTATTTGGAAACAAAGAGAGAAAATCCCAATTTCCAGCCCATGGAGTTCTGCTGATCTGTCCCAAGTGGCTGAAATTTTTTGAATTAATACTAGTGAAAGCCCTTGTATACCATTAATAGTAGTTGATTTATTTTGTGTCTCTTTTTTAAGGATATGGGAGCATCAATATCAATGGTTAAAGCTGAGGATGTCCCTGGATTAATTTGGAAAACCCGAGAAAGTGTTTCTATAACAGGGACTGCCAAAAATGGCAGGATCTCCTCGTGGCCAGGATAAAATTGATTTTGCCTCATGGAAGAATACTGAGATCTCTAGTGGCGGTAGGACCTTAATATATGGTAAGTTTGGATATATTAACATCTCACACTATTAAGACTCCTTTAGGCACTTGGATGCCAAACCATCAAACTCAGATTTCTGTAATTTCTATAGATGAAATACCAGCTGGAGGTTCTAATACTTTTCTATTACAGACCACACCTAAATTACCTAAAACTACCTCAACCTGTGTATAACAACATCATATTTGCCCTGAAGCCTCACAAGGTGTAACTGCTCTCATTCAGGATTTAGAAAGACAGGGTATTTTTTAGAAAACTCATTCCCCATGTAACTCCCCTATGTGGCCTGTCTGTAAGCCTAATGACAGCTGGTGTTTGATGGTGAATCATTGTAAATTGAATGAAAATATTGAATGAATTGTATGAAAAGCAGCCCTTACATGCTGCTGTCCCTTCTATTACGAATCTTACTTTTGCTATAGAACAAGTGACTCATCCTTCAATAACTTCAACTTCAGGCATAAATGATTATCATCAGTTATCTCTTGGACAAACTAACCAGGTGAATCATCCACCAACTCCACCTTGACTACCTGACAGGATGACTATGATGCCTTTTTAGTGACACTCCGGTGGTAGTTCATGATGGTATTTCTTAAAATACTGATGATTATGTTGTTAGGTTCAGTGCCCCTAAGGAGTCACAAAATAAGTTATTAGCATTATCTGAGAGGAGGGTGTTTGTTACAACAGCTGTTCTTTACCGATAAAATTGCATATCACCCAGGATGCTTGAGATGACAAAACAGTAGCTGTTGCCATGTTTACCTGAAGAACATTTCTGAAAATCTCATCTCTAGCACCCCTTTGATGTTCAAAAAACATAAGGTTCATTTAAATTTATGCAAGAGTAGTAAATGTCTTTTCCTGTATTCTTCACAAGTATTTTAAAGAATGTTAAGTTTTTATCATACTTTAGCTTGTATTGATACTAATTTTTTTTTAAACCACTCCAGTCGTGATGAGCTGGCTCACCATAGGCTGTCCACTCCTAACATCTCTATATCCCACAAACCCTACTGCCTTTTTCCCAGGTGGCATGTCCAAACACTACCCATGCCAAAGGCAATCCCCTTTTCTGTGCATCTTTACCATCACAGCTTTAATTTACTACTCTCTGCCCTGCATCGTTTTCTTGCTCATCTTTGAATGTCATGCTTGTACACCAGCTTGCAAGGTTATGGATTGTCAGTTGCCCACACCAGTGTGCTGGTCTTGAAGTCTTCTGCTGATCTTCTCTGGAAACTTACTTGCTCTCCTTTCGATGACTATGGGATTGTGCTGTGTTGGCAGAGAGGAAGATATTGATGGGCCTTATGGAGGATTAACTATTGAAACTGAGGTTGTATTGATGCTGCTAATTTAGTCGTCCTGTTGAGACATGAACTGTCAGTACTGCTGGTGGTAGTTCTGGAGCTTCTAGACTGAAATGTTGTCATATAGTCACCCAAGACAGGAATGAAAACCAAAAAAAATCCTCACATGCTCAAGTCCATTCCCTTGGTTTCAGTGCAGTGCTGTAGCTATTGTGCTCTATGCATTTCCCAGTGCTGTACGTGGTCATGGTTTTAAATTCCCTGTCTCTGGCCCTTGAGGTATTTCAGATACTGGACTCAGGATTTATGAAGACCGTATGCCCGTTAGCAGTAGGAATTGTTTCTATGCAGCACTTCTGTAATGTTTTGACCAGATGTTCTCTGAAATGTGCTATCAGGAGACTTTAAGGACGTTATTGTAAGGCCACGTCCATTCTAGAAGAATTGAATGTGTCAGGACATGTTCTCTGCCATCAAAACTGGCTGGGGCTCCCTAACCATGTGCTAAAAAACTTACTGTCTCTTAAAACAGGGTTTTGCCTAAATTGGAAGCTGGGTGGTTTGAGACCAGGTATGCGGGAGCAGTAAGGGCCAGCTGCTCTGTAGTGGGTGGGTGGCTTCCTGGGAGCTGAGAGCAGTAACAGGGCTGGCAGAGGCGATGGTCCGTGTCGACGTTCCTGCCATCTCTCCTCTCTTGTTTGTAATTGTAGGATAAGTTTTGGACTTACGGAGGGAAGCTCCAGCTTTTCCCAGCAGGCCTGGTGGATGCTGTGAATTAGGTGATACCTTGTCAGCTGCAGAAATAGGCCTTTTGCTTCCTAGTCAGAAAGCCAGATTAGTGTGGAGAATAAAAATACCAGCACTGTGGCACACAACATAGACATAAGGTAAGGATATAAATCCAATTTGTCCTAGAACTGTTCGATTGACTAACATGGATGTAGCCTAAGAGATCCAGTCTCATTTTCACACAGGGTTACCATCCGCTTGGACTGCTCTTCTGTGTTTCACAGATAGAGTTGCCAGCTCCCTTCAGCAGTCAAGCATTTGTAGTCAACACACAAAGTTAACATCCACACAGGTTTAACCTGGGACTCCACCTTAATCTACACAGGTTTATTCTGAGATTATACCTTTGATGTGGTGAGCAGTCTGGATCTCAGTAGCTCTTCTAGTATTTGTAGTGGTGATTTTCACTTAAAGCATCATTGAGCAAATGAATCTTCCTCTTTGCTTGCACAGAGCATCTTTCATCTTTCATCAAGGCATTTTTCCTGGAGGTTGATATACATGACAAAATCACATATGGTGCAGAAAGATTTATTCCAATACTCCAGCTTCTTCCTGGAAGTATATAGAATATGGCTGTGGCTAAATACTCTGTGGCTGAAGGAATTCCTCCTGCTGTTCTCGTTATTCAGATAGACCACTGTTGGAGGGAACTTCCCTGACAGCTTTCAAATTCAATAATTCAATGAAAAGACTTTATAGAAGCACAACATTGATTGCTTTGTTTATTACTCAGTACAAATGGCAGTGATGGGGCACTTACAGTTTTGATATTGTGTCAGTCCATCCAATGTATCTGATTTATACTTCTAAAAGCATATGTTGTGATAGCATTTCCTTTTGGAGAAATCACTGGTCATTTTTACTGTTCAGGACAGCATTTGGAGGTTCAGCATTACACAAGGAGTGGAGATGGTGAATACATACACAGAAGAGCAAAGCATGGAGATTCCCAAATTTTGCAGAAAATTATTTACCTACGGTTGGCTTTATCTTGCCATAGCTCTGAAACAAGTTTATAGCTGTGAAGTAAAAGAAATGGGAGCTGGTGGGGTACACTTATGTGAGAAAGGACCGGGCATTGATTCTAGTAATTATTCTGTCTCTTTAGCTTACTTTTGATATATATACATGTGTGTTAATAATTTCTATGAAAGGAATAAATAACACATTAATATTAAATGGGAAAACCTGATATTGCTAAAGACCAGGAAAAGATGCAAAGAATCCTACAGAACGTGAACGTGCAAAAATAATTGAGATGGGAATCATAGCAGAGTCTTGTTATGCCTTTCAGTGAAAATAATTAAAAAAACTAAAGGCACTGAATGTATACCAAAATATCTGGAAATCAACATTCTACCATTAAACAGAGCTGTAAATAAAACAAGTGCCAATAGAGACTTATTCGAGCAAAATTAACCTCTCAAAGCAATATACTATGTCTAGAACATCATATTTGGGTTGGTATTTCCTAATATCAGTTCCAAATTACATTTTACACTGCTTAGGTAGAAAAATGGAATATCCTTGATTAGTCAATAGGAAGAAAGCAGTAACAAATATAATTCAACAAAATTTGCAAATTTCTGTTATTTACACATTTTTCTACCACTCATTACCTGATCCTCCTACCACTTAAGCTGATGTGAAATTTCAGGTCACATATTAAAAGACAATGACTGGAAAATGGCTGGAAACCAAAAACTTATGTTTTCAGATTCCTCAGTGCATCAAGAAAAGAAATGATATTTCTGAACCTCAGCAAATCACAAGGTATGTCTTCCTAAGAAATTCTGTTTTAATTTCCAGAATCACAGAATCATTTAGGTTGAGTGGTACCCTTGAGATCATCTAGTCCCACCACCCCTTGCTGAAGCAGGGTCAGCTACAGCAGGTTGCCTGGGACTGTGTCCTGTCTGGTTTTGAATATCCCCACAGATGGAGACTGCACCACCTCTCTGGGCAACCTGTTCCAGTGTTTGACTGCCCTCACAGTATTTTTTCTTTTCTTCTGTTCAGATTGTAATTCAAGTTTTTAATTTGTGCCTGTAGCTTCTCGTCCTGTCAGTCATCACTAATGGGAAGAGTCTGGCTCCCTCTTCTTCATTCCCTCCCGTCAGGTATTTATATATGTTGATGAAATCCCCCTGAGCCTTCTCTTCTGCAGGCTGAACAATCTCAGCAGTCTCAGCCTTCCCTCATAGGAGAGATGCTCCAGTCCCTTCATCATCTTTGTGGCCCTTAGCTGGACTCGCTCCAGTAAGTCCGTATCCTTGTTGTACAGGGGAGCCCAGAACTGGACACAGTACTCAGTACATGGCCTGACCAGTGCTGAGCAGGGGGCAGAGGATCACCTTCCTTGACCTGCTGGCATACCATACGCTTCTTAATGCAGCTAAGTACTCAGTATTGACCCCTGGGGTACACCACTAATCACTGGCCTCCAGCTGGACTTTGTGCCACTGATCACCACCCTCTGGGCCTGTCTGTTCAGCCAGTTTTCAATCCATCTCACTGTTCACTTATCTAACCCCACACATCATCAGCTTTTCTGTGCATGGGAGACAGTGTCAAAGGTCTTAGTAAAGTCAAGACAAATAAAATCCCCAGCTCTCCCTTCATCCATCAAACAAGTCACCTCATTGTAGAAGGCTATCAGGTTGCTTAAACATGATTTCCCCTTCATAAATCTGTGCTGACTACTCTTGATCCTCTTCACATCTTTCCATGAGTCTGGAAATTGCTCCATCAACTTCCCAGGGGATGATGTGAGGCTGACTGGCCTGTAGTTGTCTTCATCCTCCTTCTTGCCCTTCTTGAAGACAGGAGTGACATTTGCTTTCTTCCAGTCCTCAGGAAAATATCCCAGTTGCCATTACCTTTCAGAAATAACAAAGAGTGCCCTTGCAATGACATCAGTAGAAATGGTTATAATATGAGCACTTTAACCCAATATGGAGTCTAGAGCAGCTAGATGTGTTTTGGACAAACTGTAAGAAGATACGAGCCCCAGTACTAATATATGGGAGTGAGAAACCCAGTGATCTAACAGAGGTTTATGAGCTGTCTCCCATAACAAGAGATTTTGACCAATTATTTCAAGGATGAAAAAATTACATTATTTATATGTAATGACTAATTAGCATTTGCTGTAGCGTAAATGCTTAGTGCAGAAATAGTGTGTAGAGTATACATTAAATTCAGCCTCAGTAAATACTTATCACCAGGGAGATCTTGGGTGTTGAATAGAACAGCATGAAACCTTGCATGACAAGACAAATCAAATACGAGCTTGCAGTAGGATTTTTGACAACATATACCCAAGTATCCTCTTATAAGGTGGAGAAATACACCTCTTTTTCCAGCTCTTCAGACACAAACTTGTGAAACAGTCTATGCCAATTAACAATAAGATATTTTTAAAATTTGCTAGGACAGAGGTCTATCTTCTGAACACTGATGACTGGATGAATACACAGTCACCCTGGAATAAGTCAATATTCTATTATACTCTTTCATCTATGTTCATAGTATAGAACATATCAGGAAAAAAAAAAAACAAAACCAAAGCAACAGTTTCCTTAGAATCATCTACTGAATTAGCACTAATGGATGTTTTGATCAAAAATCTTTTAATGACTAATAAACAACCACCAGTTATTCATTCTGCTGTAATTTGGTTTTATTAGGAACAAACCCAGGATTAAAAATCAGAGCAGGCTCTCAACCATTGTTCTGTGAAGCTTTTAAAGAAAGCTTCATACCTTTGAAAGTATTTATGAATGATACCAAAGCATTTAGTGCTTTGCCTGCAGGAACTTGTGTAATCAACCTTCTGCTATGTCCACTGGCTGCGTAGTGGAATGGCGAGTGCAAGTTTGGGGAAGATTATTCCATAAGCACAAAACCACCAGCGTAGCTCCAGCATGGCAGCAGACCAAGGAAAATACTGTGAAAATTTACAATATATAACCCATATGTATGAGTTTTTTCTCTACTAATTTGAAAGTATGAAGGGCGTCCTCTGCTACTCAAAATTAACACAGCAGCATCAGATGTCCCCATGTAAAGAGGACATAGTCCCTATATTTACGTTACAGTGGTAATGAAATAATAACTTTGTTAACTGCATTCAGAAATTAATGAGTTAAAAGAGACAGTTTTGTAAAACTGCAGTTTTGTCTCAGGTTACTTATTTTGCTGCAATGACAATTTGAAAGGTAGTTTTTCACTCCAGTGAGACTAATGCAGGTAGACACCACCTAGCAGCCCAAACTGTGGGAGTTTTCTGTCAATTTGACAAAATCCTGCTTGAGGTTTGCAAGAAAACAGACGGGGCTGATTTGAGTCTTGCAGGTGAGTCCCTCAAAGGCTGTGCAAAGGAAAGGTCAGTGCTGGGTAGTTGTCTTCTCCCTGGACACTCTGGCTGCAGAGATGCTCTCCAGGAAGGAAAGGTTGTCCCCAGCCTGAGAGGGATGGGACAGTTCCCAGCCCCAAACCCTTCCCTCTGGAGCTGAGCCACCATTGCAGCTGAAGTGCCTTCTTGTAACCAAAACCTCAGGCTTTCTCTCTGTTCGACTCTATTTTAACACTACTTCATCCACCAATAATCTTAATTCAGGGTTACCATAGGACTGCATCATTTATTCTAAGATATTTTTCTGCAGTCAGCTCTCATCCACAGTCTAATAGGAAAGCGAATAATCTTTCAAGAAATTCTGGCAAAATCCATTTAGGTATATATTCAACTCATTTTCTCCTGGATTCAGACACTTCCAGGCACTTCCAAAGATCATAAGGCACAGTGGTACAGTGCAGCATTGGTATCATTGCCATATAAATGATTTCATAAGTATAATTCATATTTCTTTTTCCACACCTCCAGGCTGTGGTAGGACCTTTATAAGACTTTTATAAAATTGGCTTTATAAGGATGTGGTTTTTTATAAGGCAGTTTTTCCACTGATTTCATTGAGGCTGTATTTCCCCCAGAATTTATTCCCTGAAAATTTTACTGCCTAGGAAGCCTTGGGCTGCAGGTGGTGGTACTGGTAAAAGCAGCAGTAGACCTGGATTCAGGTTTTGAAGTACTCTGTGTGGTTCTGCCAGGGAGCTGGGTCCAGGCCAGTGTTTAGTGATGCATAAGGAGAATGAGTCCTTCTCTTTGTTCAAAGTTCTTCCTCTGCTACAAAAGCAGAATATTGCAGGGATGACACCTTTATAGGACTTACTGGTTTGCTTGAGATGAGATATTCCTGAAAAGTTCTAAGGCAGATTTTATATAATGGGGGTTGCTATTAGTTGAGAATCATTAGTTAAATCAGAGGATCTGGTCTTTGGTCTGGACTCACTATTCATGGTCCATTCCCTGAGACCTAGTCACCAAAAATGAGCCCTGAGATGCAGTTTGTTTCCCCACAGGACTTCAGAAAGATGCTAGCATTTCCTTTTCCTTGTAAAGAAGTCAGCGTCTCCAAGAATTAGAAAAGTTTCAGGGACAGCAATGCATTCTTGTTCAGACTACAGTCTCTGAGGTGTGAGCAGCGAGAAATGGTGAAACCTCTGCAGAGAGTGCCATAGGGGAAATGTGGGGATCACCGTATCATAGATTATGATATGTGGGGCACTTTATCAAGTAGCTATCCCGCCATCCAAAGCAGCAACCCGAGGAGGTGAGAAGGGCACGCAACACCACCGATCCTGGTGTTCACTGACTTTACATAGAAGGTGAAGGCACACAGGCTATCGGAAGGTGCAACACATCATGTAGGGCTGAAAGCTTAGGCTTTGCTAGAGAGTTAAGTGAACACATAACTAGATTTCTGTATGTCAAACGGTTATTTGTTTGAAGAACAAGTCCTTGTTTCAGAATGCCTGGAGCACTCCTTAGACAGACTTTTTATTACCTTTAAGTGGCAGGGAGTCTAGAAATCTCTCCAATGTCTTTCTCAGTCCCAGACCTTCATACACCAATTCTGCACGATGTGTGGTCTCCGCTGGTGGCCTGCTGAAGGGCCATAGATTACAAGAGAGGAAGGTAAGACATAAAACCAGATGGCAGAGATGAGAGGACAAGAAAGACTGCTCAGTCACCCCATCCCTGCTGCAGCATGCTCAGTCAAGGAGACCCCTTCCCTGCAGCTGGCGCTTTTTCTGCAGCTGGCTGGACATGCTCAGCCTCCAGAAGGTGGGATGGGCGGGCAGGAGGTCACACAGCAAGGGAGAGCCCTGAAACCAGAGCAGAGCAAGGTCACCTGCTCTGGGTGCAGACCTCTAGCAGAGTCTTATGCCTTCTGGGGGGTAAGGGTGCTTATTGCTTATTTAATACAGGGAATCACTGAAAAAACTGCAGAACTGGACAGGGTAGAGCACTTAGAGGAGATTTTAGCCCACCCAGCAAGTGAAATCTGAGTTTCTTTTGTTTGCAAGTTTATCTTATCCTTGGTTTTTATTTTGTGCTTTTACAAAGCCTGCTTTGGGAGGTGGAGGCCTTTGGGCATGTTCTCTTCCAGAAGGAGGGAGGAGTGTTCTGCCTCGAGGCTTCAGCAGACAAAGGCTTTTATAACAGCATTTTGAGGAGTTAGAACAGTGTTACTCATATGGCCCTTGTCCTTATCTCTGTCCCTTGTATCCCCTCCGCCTTCCCAAGCTCCCAGTACAGCAGCCATGAGTTCTTCCTTGTGCTAATCCTTACCCTCTTTGTTTATTAGCCCCTGTTTCCAGGGCTGTGAAGCAATACTGGGATGTATTCATGTCTGACAGTGTAAACTACAGCAGCAACTACAGCTCTTGAGCTCTCTTATAGAAGAATATTAAGTGTATCTGCCTTGCTTTTTGCTTGCTGTATACAGACTTCTGTGATGGAGCAGAGCCTGGTATGGCTCACCCATCTGCCCCTTCCATGCTGAATCCCTACAAACTCCAAGACAACTATGGGTACCCAGAAGGCCTATTTCTTTACGTGCCTTTTATAGTTAAGATTAGAAAAGTTAACAATAAAAGATGTTTTCCAATTTCAGATTTCAAATAAAACAGGGTGGTGTAGGACATCAGGCTGCTTTTGGAATGGAAGACCTTTATTCCTTTGGCTATACATAAGAACTAGCTCATATTTGTGAATAAAGGGCTTTCTAAGGCAAGCCCTTCATCAGTGAGGTACAGAAGATCATGCTACTAAGAATAATACTGAGGGATATGACATACCTGAGGACAAATCCTACAGTAGTTGTAGCCTCTCTGATTTGCAAAATACTCAGCTTGATTGCCTTGGGAGGATTTAAAAATTTTCAGCAGCCATCGCAGCAATCTTTCAGGATTTTTTGTGCCTTACAGTAAAGAATAAACAGCAGCTTCAGCCCTACACTGCACCCTGCAAGCCACGCTCCAATCAGAGAACTCCTCTGTGACTGTGTATGCATACAAAAGGAGTTTATTTTAAAAGCTTAATCAATTCAGAAGCAATTAATAAACACTTTGCAAGTGTTACTCCTTTGTGTTCATTAGTTTTCTTTAATAAGTATTCACTCTAAGTTACAAAAACTAACACAGCATGTGAGAAAAACAGCAGAGGTGCTACAAATACCTTTTGATAAATACTGTTGTTTTCTGTATTTCTTCCTAGCAGAATGTAAAGTGAACCAGGCAGGATTCTGGGCACGTAAATTCTCATCTGGGTGTTGTTTCAGCCTCTGAGGAGCACTCTCCTGTTTAATATGTACTATAGCACCTCATGAATATATGAGTCTTTTCTCAGCACGTGAAAATCGTGCCCTGTTCTCCCTGTAGAAACTGAGGAATGAAGGGAATCGGTTTGGGTTACTTTTGCAGCTGTATCACTTCTGACTTTTCCATAATCAACTATTAGATCCATGAACTATACTGACAGCACTGGAGGGGTGGGAAATTATCTGGGCTCTGGAATGAAACCCAGTGTTTACACATTCTAAGACAAAAATAAGTATTTTAGCACAACCTTCTCTTAAAGGCACTGTGCATTGCTGAGCTGCTCTACTGGTTGTCAGAGGGATGGAAACAGGGAAAAAGTATGGCTGTGCTGAGAAGCAGTATATGACCCCCAGTCCCCAGTGCTTCAGGGAGCATAGAGATCAAAATGCATTTTAAGAAGGTTGTGGTGTGGGAAAGATGGTGTTATACTGAGAAAAGGTGCTCCTGACTCAGGGGAGGGTGGGCCACAAAAGCGGATTGACAGAAGTTTAGTTCATCTGTTTTATAAATTAGTTACATGGGTGCTATTGTTACGAGAATCATGCTACCACAGACATCTAGGAGATGGAAAATTGGTCTATCACCCACTTGCTTGCTATTTGTAATATTGCAGGAGTGACATCTAAACCCTGATATTTTTTGACAATACCCATTCAAGCATTATGCCATCTGACAAATTGTCCTAATGAGTGACTTGGTGGAAACCTTGTTAGCTTTCTGTTCTAGGCTACCTGCAGTGTGTTAAATGCCTCAAAGGGGCTGAGTTTTTCTCGTGGTATTTGATATAATTTGATGCAGTCCTGCTGTGTACATAGTGTCAGGAAAAAAAACCTGGAGAGGAAAAAAAAAAAGGTTTGAATAATCCAGTTCTTTTTTAAGAATTATTTGTATCTGTAGGCTATTTTGTTTGATAATATTAATCACAAAGGCAGAAAAGAATTTTCCACTGTGATCTGACTTCTTTGGACCACCTGTGATAATTAATGCTGTGATAATTAATGTGCAGACATGTCTGCTGAAGGGATAGTGGCTTGGAAATGTAGGGCAGAATGCTCTCAGGATGAGGTTTTGAGGGCTGTGAACTCCCTGACATGGTGACATATGTCAGACCCAGCTAAGTGTCTCATATCTGCTGCTTTCCTGGCCAATAAGACCTGTCATGAAATATCAGTTCAATCAAAACATGTATTTTCCATCTAGTTCCCAGCTTCCTTTCTAAGTCTTGCATCTTTTCCCAGCTGGGTCCACCAGCAGCGCAGAAGTGAGGAAGCAACAACCTTGTTTTATTTCCTTTCAAGCTGGCTGTCCCCAGTGGGATCTACCCAGTCTAAAATCCAGTATTAATCACCTCTCAACAACATTTTCCAGACTGACACACATGATGATGACTGAAATGGGAAGTGAAGGAGGGTGACACCATCCATAGGCTGAAGCATTCGTAATGGAGACTGCAGACAACCACCCCAAAGCTTTCTTGGGTTCATTTTGATTCCCACCAAGAAAGAAAGAAATTTTTTCACTGAATTTCAGAGAGGAACAGGTTTTCTCCTTGGAAACAAAGCATTTTGGGTATCGGATGGGCAAAATATCCACTTATTCCACTACTCATGGTTCTGGTTTGGGGTGGAACTTTCAACCTGATTTTCAGCTGAGAACTTCTGAGAGTAGGTGTTATTTTATTCAGCTATTTTGGAAAGAAGAAGAAAATATCATGTGCGTAAAATAACCCTGGCTTATCAACCTCCTACAGGAGCAGATGTGAACGAGCACCAGCCTGCCAGACCTGGCAGTTCTAAGCACTTTGAACCTTTAAATATGCTTGGCAACAGTAATTAACTAACAGTAAGAAGTTTATTTGAAATAAACTCCAATTAAACATAATATTTCTGCAGACTTGTATTTTGGTATTTTTAATTAATTTATTTTTGTTTTTCTTCATCTGGTTCAGCAGAAGGCTAAAATAATTCCCTTTTTATTTTTTTTATTACTTCTTGACAGGAGTCTTGTCACTTGTCTTCAAATATGTACACAGGTGAGTCAGACCTGCAATTAATTCTGTTCTGGTTTTCTTTGCAAATTATAATGAAATGAGCTCATTATGAAATCTATTGATATCTCCTTGTACAAAAAGTAAACTGAGTAGTATTTACTAATTATGCACAAGTTTGGCAGAAGAGATTCACAAGTATTTTGACACTAATGTATTTGATTATGTTAAAAAAGTGTTAAAGTCTCCAGGAAAAAAAATAAAGAGTTGCTTACAATGGTCTTTAACATAAAGGAAACCTGATTTTTATCGAATTGCTTGTTCTTATGCCAGAAAAAGAGAGAGATTTTAAGCTGGTGCTTACAGACAAGGCAGGATGTCACTGTCAGTTGTCTCTGTGCAGCTCTACCAATCTCAGTGCCACGAATGTAGCCTAAAGCAGAATCTTGTCTCCGCTTTCGGATGCAGAGTCTGCTCTCATAGAAACCAAACCGAAGCTCTTCAGTAGTGCCAGTGAAGGCAGGATCAAGCATCTAAGGTTTTTCTTCCAGTGTAAATCCTTTACGTCTCCCTTGACGCTCCTTCCTATCCTTTAGAGACTCATTGCTACTTCTTGCTCCAGAAGAGTTTATTAATTACTGTCCTTGTTACATAGGTGGAAGGATAAGGCTGTTCTCCTTTACACTGGGAGAGTCTCCTTACACCAGGAGAGTCAAGTTTTGGTTACAGCCTCTAAATTTCATAGCAGTGAATCCTACTTGATGTTGTGGTCTTGGGTCCTGCACTAACATCGCTGAATCTGTCCCATCGGATGACTTTATAATCTCTGTTCTACACTTGGGAGATTCACAACTCCTACACCCCATCAGGCAGACAAATAAATATCTTACATAAACAGTGGATATTTGAGTTCTTTGGCTGAAACATGAGTTTTTAATAGAAAATGTTTATGATAACAATTGTCTGAAAGTGGAAAACAAGAACAGCTGGGAGGTTTCTGTCTCACTTAACTGGGTTAGACTACTTCACCCTGTTTCTTTTTCTCGACTTTTTAAGAGGCAGTACAAAACTTCTCAGAAAACACACTATCCCCAAACTGTAGCTAGCATATATAATTTTTCTCTGTTATTTCATTATATAATTTAGCCTTCCATTTTTCTGCTTTTAAAACTCCCACACTATGTGTGGCTTACATCTTTCATATTTCCAATCAAAAAACATGCTAGTTGGAGAGTCAGAAAATAATTTTCAATCTAAGCTTATGAATAATAGTAAATTATCTTCAGTATTTCTGGAAGTGGATGAGTCTATGAAAGTGTTGACCCAGTTTTAGCCAAAAGAATCCCCCACCTCCTGCTTCAGAGTCCTAATGTCGTTCTGCTTTTTTTACCCTGTAGCTAGCTGATCTATGATTGTATTCTGCAGCAGAAAGAACAGCTGCCTTTCCATAAGTAGGATGACCATTTTAGTATCAATCTCTGTAGATTGGTTTGAGATCCTTTGGAAATGGAGGCTAGCTTGTCATGTGGTAAAACTTGCCCAAAACTATCACTCAGACAAAATGAGACCTGAACTGCTTTGACAGCTTTAACATGTCAGATGATTCTAGTATGCAATGGGAAAAACAAGGAAAGCACAAATAGCTGTAATGGGAAAGCTCACCCAAAGCTCTGAACCACATCTGCCCTGTTCCAAACGATTCAGGTATGCAACAGAAAGAAACAAGAAGCCCAGAGGAACTCTTAGTGACCTTACATCCTTGTAACATATTAGTGACTCCAGAAAAGACCATTAATTGGCTTAATATATGGAGAAAGCTAAAGCAGCCCAGGCTGACCTGACAATGAGGTAATTGGAGACGTAGTGGCCATCTCAGCTAGGCAGCAATAAATAGTGAAAACAATCGTCGCTGAGGGAAGGAACCACATTCCCAGATGTACAGCATTACACAGAAGGCTAAGCTTGAGCTGAAACTGCTACATGGGCCACCAGGCAGGTCTTGGACACTCCTGCCAGCTGGAGTAAGCATACTTGCCATGGCCCAAGCAGTCTTGACTTGGGGAATTTAATTTAATTTTATTTATTCCCAACTAGCACAACTTTTAATTACTGATTCAGATATTAAGAAAAAAAGAGAAAGTAAACAATTGAACAAACATTTAGGGAAACACCTTTCCTCCTCTTTCCTCCAGCTCAGCTTCAGTCAGACATGACTCTCACCCCCTCCTGGTCCCAACTTCCCTTGCTTTTGACATGCATTACACTCAGTTTCTCCCGATCCCTTCAGGGATGTGATGGGCAGTGCAGGAGGCTGAGGTTGGAATGCAACGGTTTCTCGCTGCCAGTCCATGTGTTTTATTCATTTTTCTCTGATCTGGCGTGGGTCACCCACGGGCTGCTCTCCCTTTGGGGTTGTCCCTGCTCTGGTATGGGAGCTTCATCTTCCAAGGGTGCATCTCCAGCCATGTCCCCAGCAATGTCTTCTTCCATGTGTCTCCTCATGTATCTCCTCTCCTTTGTGGATGCCGCTCTTTCTCAAACCTGTTTACTTTCCTTTTAAAATTGTTTCTTTTTGTCTTGTTCAAGAATATGTTGCTAGACCAGGTCACATGTTCAGATCCTCTCTGGGAGGCAGGCTCTGACCAGGAATCTTTTTCAGGGAGGTACCATCATGGAGATTTTTGTGGTCTGGATAACCCAACACCAGTTGCAGAAGGAGGAGAAAATGTCCATGTTGTGGGAGCAACAGACCTGCAATGCCTGAGTCCAGAGAAGTGTCAGTGTGTTAAATGAAATTGCAGCTCATGCTACCTGGGATGTACTACCTCAATGTGTTTTCTGCTTTCTGGAAAAATATGAGAATATTACAGTAAAAGAATATGCTAAAATAGACTGTAAGAATATGCTAAAATAGACTATAAAAATATGATAAAACATGAATATGCTTTAGCATTTTTGTGATTTTTTCAGAGCTCAGAAGTTGGTCCAAATATGCCCTTGATTCTGCCTTCTGGAATAGTTAAAGTTTTAATAAAAGGTATTTTCCCCTGTGATTGAGTTGGGGAAATGCCATTTTCTTACAGGACACCCTCGAGGCAGAATAAGATGAAGCCTTCTATAAGAAGCACAAATATCTCAGTCACTGCAGTGATGTTAATTTAATGTCGCTTCTCCATTTTGTTAGGTAGCTGTAGGGCCTTCAGTGTCTACCACTGGATTCTTTCTCATCTTCTGAGGCCAAGACAGTGGATGACATTTTTCTCTAACAGTGAAACAATCTAACATTCATCTCCATGACATCCACAGCAAATGTATATATTTTAAAATGCTCTTTTTTTTTTTTAGTGTCTCATGTTTGATTTTTATGTAGATAACCACAGATGCATATAGCTATATAGTTTCAAAACCAACAAGATTTCTTTCTGCTTTGTCATGTGACTATGTCTTTAAAAATGCTACAAAACAAAATATTACTAAATGTTTGTGGCTACAGTGTTGCATTTCTTTCAGCATTTTCAAGAGTGAGTGGGACTTCAGCCCTGAAGATCTGGAGCTAAATGTCTAAATTCTTTCAAAATGACATTTAGGCTTCTAAATCAGTTGAATCCTTTTTCAAATTTTATGAAAAATGTTCATAATAAAATAGAAGAGCAGATACTAAATACTTGTAAGCTGCCAGAAAATCCAACAAAATGCAAATAACAAGAAAACGCACATTTTTTTCCAGGCTTGCACTGTGATTTGTTTTTTGTTCCAGAGAAAGAAGGCACTGATAAATGTATCAATGAGCTCTGAAGAGAGCTATTGCTCAAAGGCAATTCAGCAGTGTTTTCTTGGCAGTATGTCAAGAGTAGAAGCTACCTTCTTGGCACTGGTTCTGGCAAAGAAATCAGAGCTTTTCCAGTCCACAAATGGCAGAACATCAAAACGTTACAATGCTGTGTTCCCAAAGATGATGAGGGGTTTCTTTCATTAATGACAGATAATATGAATATACAGAATTCACGTTTCAAATTTTACTGTGTAATGAGTATAATCCTGTTATTAGAGGTGCTAGAGATCAGAGGGACAGGCTTTTTTTCTAACTCTGCTTCTCATTCGTTGTATGGCCTTGAGGCAAGCCAGTCCACATCTCTGCACCTCAATTTCCCCAGCAGCAGGCTGGAGACAATAAGAATTATCACACTGGGATGCTGTGAGGCTGAATAGATCAGTATTTTTGAAAGGACTGAGACTGTCATATAGAAGTTGTTATATAAATGTGAAGTAATAAAATGCAAACTAATGAAATATGATCAGACCTGTCACCGCTCATTTTCTGTTGCATGCTCCTTGGAACAAATGAACTGTGAGTGAGACCTGAAATATTCCAATGTTACATCTGAACAGTCACAGTAAAATGGAAAAATACTTATTTCAGATTCTAATCTGTATTAGCATCTTCTCCATCATTTTTATATACAGTCTTACATAGTGCATCGCAGCTTGACTCCTCTCTTTCTTGGCTCTCATTCTGAAAGACCTGTTGTGCCCATTGTCTTCTAGCTGTTCTCTCCTCAATATTTGACTCTATTGCCCTTTGTATCTGCATGGTGATACCACTCCTTTAATTATATGTTTATTTTGTTCTTGGGCTCAGAATACCTCTTAAGAAAAGAAAGACCATCCCTGTGATAACTGTTTACTCCCTTGCCCTGCCACAAATTTCCTGTGTGACATCAGGCAAAGGCATTCAGGATGTCCTGTACCACTGTCCACCCAGGGTCAAAGAGGTTAATCGATAGCACTGAGGTAGCACAACAGTCACAGGGAGCTCGGATGGCTACTGTAATGACTGTGCACAAAAGTACTAGATAAAGGTAGGTAAATAACCATGGCTTCACCAGATACTCAGCTTTGCGGATGAGCCCTACATACAGCTGCAGTTCTACTGGTAGTGACAGCAGTCTGAGTGCACAGGTACCTGTTGGAGCCACCACCCACCTAATCTAGGAGGAGATTTTTCTGCAATATCTTTGGAATTAGTTTAAGATGTCTGTATCTTTTCACTCCTGCCTTGGAGCCACTCTCTTATTCCAGTGCTGGGCTTCCCACACAATCCTGCCAGGTTCACTCATATCCTGCTGTCCGTTCACTAGTCTGTTCTTACTCTCCTCCCACACCTTGCTCCACCAGGCTACTACCTCCATCTGCACTCCACAAACTACCGATACTCCAGTTTTGCCTCCCTCCTGTTCTCCCAACCCAAACCAGTCCCAGTCAGCAGGGTCCTGCTTTTCCAGACTCTGATTTTTACCTTCAATTGCAAAGCATAGAGGAAAAGGGACTGCTATTTCTTCACCTCTGAAATATGGCTGTAGGTAGTGGACTTCTTTCCTCCAAGGTTTCCTATGACCTGATGCTTTCTTGGCATGCTTTGCACTCCATAGATAAGAGGCAGCTTAGCGGCTGTAGATGGCAGTACCTTTTCTGAGCACTCCAGGTTACTTTTTCACTCCTACTTTTACCCTTGCAAACCTTTCTGTAACCACCTGAAGCCCATGACTGCATGTTACCCTGTGCATATTTTTCCATCCTGTGTTTCCCTATTGATTTCCACTTCTCAGTGGCCATTTTTGGCACATGGCTGTTGGCTCCAGTTGCACTGAATATGTGTTAGCACAGAATGTATGTTTGTCCATCGGCCTAAGGGCTGGGTGAAAGCCACTATGCACAGGCCTGTATTTCTTTTTTGATTGCCTGTATACACTATACTTGCCAGAGTGGCTGTACTACAGGCCTGTAAGGTGTCACGTTTGGTGTGCACACACATCTTCCTTTTTCTTTCCTTTCTGTGCTGTTTTCCAAACTTGCTATCTGTGTGGGGAGTTGAACTATACATGTCCAGTGTGTATCACTCTCTCCATTACAATCCTTGTGGTTCCATGTGCTTCAGGTGAACACTGTCAGACTGGTATGTTTTGTGTATTTGCTGCGATACAAGGCTCAGTATAGGAGGCACATGGTTTTTGACAGCATATCATGGGAATGCATACAAATTCACTGTTGCATGGGGTACAACTAAAGACACGGCATGGGTTTTGACATGTAATATTCATGATGTGGCCAGTACAGCATATGAAGATGTATGTGCATTTAATGTGGTGTGAGGTGTGGCAGAAAAGGTGCATGTGTGTGTACAAGTGTGTCGGGGGTGAGCATGGTGTGGTATTTCCACCATAAGGCGCAGGAAATAGCCTACACTTCTGTGTATGTTCAAGGTAGTGTGTTCACAGGGGTGTATTTGTTGTGGGAACGATATGCAATGACTTTGCCTATTTGATGTGAGGCATTTTCAGCCCTGCTCACGTTATGTTTGGCAGCAAAGTGTCTTTGAACCCCAGGTAATGGAGGTAGGTGATGCTGCTGCATGAGAGCACGTCTCAGCCCTCTGTCATCTCCTGTGAGAGAGAAGGTGGATGGGCAGGCAATGACATCAAAGGGTAAGGAAAGCTTTCTGTTCCTGCTAATCTTGGTGCACTCTGAGGGTAAAAAAAAGGCAGGTGCTACTGGGGGAATAATAGGATACTGGAAGAGAGAAGAGGCAGAGCCAGTCTCAGCTGAAGGTAAAGGGTTTACTTCAGGAAGGACTCTATGTCTGGAGAAGGATATATACCATCAACTCCCTGATGTTAGGAGACACTCTCAAGTTCCTCAGGCAGTTGCCACCCTCTTGTAGACCTCCCGTGCTTCTAGAGAGCTCCATCAGTCCTTTGGGAGCTGCATCCATAATGCTGAGCACTGGCAGAAGAGATCATATCTGGGGGAGCAAAGCCAGATTTCCTGCAGAAGGGAAACAGGCTGCAGATTTAGTGGCAGGTGTGAGACTTGCCATGTACACATTGCATGTGCTGGGAACACTGAATGGGGATGCTTTTGCCCCAATACACAGCAAAAAGTTACATCCTCTGCAAACACTAGGGATTTACATTCACTGACCTAAAGGCATGCTGCTACATGGAAGACTATTTCAAATGGGTCAAGTAGCAAGTAGCAAAGACAAGGAGGAAAGCTGTCTGAAAAGGTTATATGAATTGGCTCAAGGGGTGGTAAAGTACACCAAAGGCTAGCAGAATGTCCTGCTAAAGGTAGTAGGGACTGCTACCTCCTGAAAGCTCTCTAGGTTCCTGAGTGGTAGTGGACACTGCAGGAGACTGCTCAGATGATCAGAGAGGATTGTAGCAAAAAGCCAAAACAGGGTCCTGAGCCCTGGCAAAGACTCCTCTAAGCTGTGGGGGAAAAAAAAGTGGACAAGATATGAATCATATCCAGTACATTTAAGCTGAATGCAGTTCTAGCAATGTCCTCACCTGAAAATGAGGATCTTTATGTGCTCCTGCTGCTTTCACGTATCACTATTTATAGCATTTATTTATTAACAATCTTTTAATTCCCAGAGAACAATACAACATTCAGATGATATTGTCCAGAGTGCAAAATCAGGGAGAATTAGACCCTTACTTTACAGAAAGGTGCTTCAAGATCCAGCTTTTTCAGGAGAATATTAACTAATTCCTGTAACACATGTATATTCAGGCATGAGCTGTGCTTTGGGATGACTGCAAGCTTCGAGGAACACAAATACCATGGGACTTGCAACATCCTCCTATAGAGATTGGCAGCGCAAGCTGGGGCAGCTGCTGTTTGTGGTCAGCTGTGCTCTGCCTGGGTCAGTCCTGCAACTGCCGTGCCAGCAATGAGCTCGCTAGTCACACTCTGTGCCTCACCCCGGGGGAGCATTTATCCGAGATTGAGTGACAGGAATGAGCTGGAGTTTCTCCCTCTGGTAGTCTTATTTCTGTTTTAATCAGTGTTTCTTTCATCTCAAACATGACTGTTTTATGGAAGTGAAAACATGAGTCTTTAGCATAATTTGGGACCTTTTATGTTAGTCCAGATATCCTTCACGGTGATGTTGTCAGGCCTTAATGTCCTAGGCCATTGCTCTCCTTAGGTAGTCTCTGCTCCTGGAGAATATTTTCTTCCAAAGCAAGCATCAGGATGACTGGAGAGAGGATCCCAGGTGCAGCGATAGTGACCAAGGCAGAGTATTAATTACTTAACCTCTCTTAACCAGCTGAGCCCTCAGTTTCCCCCAGGCCTTGCTCCAATCCCATTTCCATAACCCACAGAATAAAGGTGACAGCCTTTGAGCGCAGGCTAACATTTCACATATGGACCAGGCAAATCGCAGTCAGCAAATGCACCCGCCTGCTGTTTCTCCCAGTGATGGCACTGACACAAACATGCAAAGCAGCATGACAGGTACAAAAACTGATGCACCATTTTCCTAGGACGGGTGAAAGGGGGAGTGGGAGAGGCTTGTTTAGGCATACTCCATAGTGGCTTTCTACTTAAGCCAGCTCACAATAATACCACAACCTAGACAGCAAAACCTGCACTACGTTTGGAGCTGAAATTCAAAATATTTCAGCTTATAGTGTAAGCTTTTAGCTGATCTCTGCCCATCTGGCTGGTGTCACAGCACCCTTCTGTCATTCAGTGGAAGCTCGTTTTAGTCCCGATGGTGGGTATGAGCACAGAAGCTGCTGCTGTGGGCAGGCTGAGTTTACACGGTGCAGGATGAATTACTGCCTCTCCCTCAGCACTGGCAACTAAAGCTCACACTGTGGCTCCACCCTGTATGCAGTGGGGAAGAGAAGATCCTATTAGGGCTAGGAAGTTTTATTCCTATGAGTTTCACTGTTGTAATTCTTGACTTCAGTGCTCCAAGCAACTCCCTTGCTCAGTGTGTGGCAGGGCGAGAGCTGACAGTCGCTCCTCGGCAGCACCAGCATGGCTGGTTTCTGCCGCTCCAGCCAGTGGCACCCACACCAACCACAGGTGACGAGGAGGAGGGGGAAGGTGGAAGAAGCAGCACGTCTCTCGTCACTTCCCCAGGTGACTGCACATCCCTTTCCTCCTGATGTGCTGCCAGCGCCTGACACGGAGTTATGGCGCTGAGCAAATGGCGGCCGCTGGTCTCACCAGTTCCCAAGACTCCCTCCCTCTCAGCGCACAAATACCTGCAAGGAAAAGCAGCCCAGATCTGCTGTTACTGCAGGCTTACTTTTTAGAGTCCCAGATTTCCTTATCTCTGCTCTTCCTATCTTTAGAGGGCCCCAAGGCATGGAAGGGCCTCCCCAGGGCCTCCCCCACACCCTCTGCCAATGGCTGGGAGTCCCACCTCAGCCTGAGCTGTGATGAGGCAGTGAGGGCTCCCTGAGGGACACGGCTGTCAGGGCACCATGGGACCCATCCTGCTGCACCCAACAGGGCAGCGGGGCAGGCCCAGGGGTGGTAGCCAGGCTCAGGCACAAAGCCCCAACCCTAAGGCTCATGGTGGCATGAGGCAGGTCAAGGCAGGAATCCCATCTGCAGGCCAGGGGCAGGATCAGGCCCAGTGACATGGGCATGGGGGTGGGCTGAGGCTGGGCCCTGCAGGGCTCATGGCTGGGCAGGGCACGGCTGTGGTGGTGCTGGGACAGGGGCCAACAGCCCTGCGTGGGCTAAGATGGGATCCTGGGCCATGGGCAGTGTGACAGGTAGCCCTGGGGGCCCACAGGGACAGTCAGGGCTGGTGGTGACCTGGGGGCCCCGTCATGTGGCTAGGACTGTTCAGGGCCTTAAAATGGCAGAGAATGCCTCAGTAAATCCACTACACGTCTTAATGCTTTCTCATGTCATCCAGGTCTAATTAAAGTTCATGTTGGTGGCACGGCAAGACACAGCCAGGTGTGTGTGACAACATAATCAAAAAAAGGAGAAATGACTTGTTCTGGTAGACAGGATAGAGTAAATCTGGGATTCTGGAAAAATGTAGCAGCAAGAAGTTCTGGCAAAGCAATCCCTTTATTTACAAGCCCACATCAGGAAGAAATGCCAGTCACCCATTTTGGACCAAGCCTGTGATTTTCAAATGCATCTTTATTGATTGGTTGATTTAGCTCAAGTAGTATGAACTTTATTTTACAAGAACCTGCAGCTAACCAACACAAAAAAAATTACCATCGTTACCTCGTACAATACCGGACTAGCGCAAAAACAGAAGTAAATGCCACAATCCAGTTAAAAGAACCATAAAATAACTAAATTAAACTGTAAACTCTACATGTAACAAACGGCTGAGATTAGTCCCACACATGTCACTTATCAACCCAGCAGCGGGAGGGGAGGGGAGGTCTGAACACAAAACCAAGCACCCCAGATGCCAGCTTTCTCCCCTGAGCATGCCTAAGCACGGGCTCATTTGAGACAACACACAACCACGTGCTTGGCAGCACGGTGTGAGCAAGTGGGACAGCAGCAGAGAGATGCACACCATCTGCCTGCATCTTGTCTTTTACCCTAGAAAGCCTCCTGGGTCTGTTCTCTGCTTCAGAACATTCAGAGCTTCCTAAAACAAGAGAGCGATGCAGATTTGCACCCAAAGGATATGAAAAATGGCTTGTAACTGGAGGAGAGTGGGCCAAAAAGAGAGGACTGAGCACTGCAGGCAGAAACTGAAGTTATCTAAGTTGGCAGTAGGTACAACTCATCCAAACACATTTATTCCAGATGAACACACGATGCAAGAGCAAACCTGAAGTTCAGGATGAAAAACTGGGGATACTAACCCACTCATTCCATCCACTGTTCCCCCATTTTCTGTTTGCCCGTTACGACTACTGTCTACATCCTTTGCGGTCCCTCCCTTCTCTCCCATTCTTCTGCTACTTCCCATATCACACGGGCAGTGACTCTCCTGCCCCACTCACTGCCTTCCCTGACCTTCACACAGTTCTTCCAGTGACTCCCACTTCACACTCCCAGCCTGCTCTTCTGCCTCGTGTACCTCTGCGGAACAACAGTCAGAGAAGGCTGAAACCTGATTTCCTGTCTTCCACAATCAGAGGAGCACTCATTCCTGAGGAACGCAGAGAACTGAGATCTAACTTAACGTAAACAGAGCAAACGCCTTCAACTTCTTTCGGAATCTGCCTGTCTTCATCCTTCTTGTCTTTTCCTCCCTCTTGGTCCATCTCTTAAATGTAGGAATGTTTACAGTAGTTCAGGTCCAGTTCTCCAATTTTTAGATAAAACCTCAGAACTTTCCCGAAAGCCAGCTCACTCCCCAAACCCCATCCCTTCATTAGAGTTATGGCAGTTATGGGAAAATCTGCTGTTTGTGCCACTGGGAAGAAACTGCTTTGGCATGACAGCATAAGGCTTACACAGGACAGCATCTATCTGGCACCCTTCTAAGAACAACATTGGCTTAAAGTAAAATAATTAAAAAAAAAAACCTACAGAGAACTATTCCCCTTCCCCTTCAAGTCTAAAAGCACCTCTCCTGTGGTGAAGAGTGGCACTGTTGTCCATTCACAAAAAGCCAGCAGAACACACGTGGGAGCAACTGATTTCTTCCGCTTGTGCATGTGGTGCAAGGGCTGTACAGGGATGAGACATGGAAGGAAAGGCTAAACCCACAGGACTTCTGCCATCTTCAAATCTGCAGAAGACTGATACAAGGACAACACTGATATATAATTTTCTGTGTTCACCAATAACAAGACTTAGTTGCCTTAATGCACAGCAAGGGAGACTAAAGTTAGGTAGCAAGAAAAGCTCTCTCACTTGTAGGCTAGCTAGGAACTGAACAGACAATCTCAGCAGCCTCCAGGATCTGCCTCAGTGAAGTCCACTAAGAACAAGTTTAATGAGCAGCCACGGTGGACATTTTTGGTATACTCAGTCCTGTCTCAGAGCTGGAGTGGGCTAGTCATTCTTTTGAGGTCCTTTCTAGACCTGTGCTTACAAGTTTATCGGTTGACTTCACTGAAAAGAACAAAAGGGTCGTCTCTAATTTTTCTGTCCAGCACTTGCAACTAAAGTAACAAAGGAAAAGAAAATAAAATCCTTCCTTCTTTTCCCCAACCTTCACATCTCACAGCTGAGGAGTTCCCAGCCCTCAGAGTTAGCCCTTCTGATACTGATGGAAGTGATGGGAAACACAATACTCTTGGAACGCTTCACAGGTAGCAGTTGGAGTGAGGACTGTCAGCACAGGACAGCCTTGTGTGACAGCCAGAGTGACGTATTTCACAGCTCACTGAATGCTCACAGGAGTGCAGCCCATGCCACGGGCTAGGCGTGACAGGGTCAGTGTACAATACATGGCATGCCTTCTTCATCCAGTGAAAGGGTTACACAAAAATGGCCATCCTGCCCAGTCACTCTCCTGGAGCTCCACCACATTGGCTTGTCTAGCAGCCTCCAGTACTGGCTAACTACTTCCAGCTGTGGCAAGAGAAGAACTATGAACAGTGGAGTGTCCCCATCCCTCAGCACAGAACCTCTCGTTCGCCTTTCAGTTCACCCTTTCATACACTGTCCCCCTACCCTCCCTCCCCTCAATTTAAAAAATAATGGTTATAATTAATGCATGGAAGGTGATGGCATTGTGCATGTGGTTCACTTCCAGTTCTCTTCCCCTCTTCTCAGGCATCCTCCTTCCTCCTCTCCAACATGCCCCCCCCCCCCCCCCCCAGTCCATTCCATCAGTCCATCTCGCCTGCATGCCTGAGGGGCTGGTGCTCACTTGCCATAGACACTCTCATCGCTGTAGGCCACATAGAGAAAATAGTCCTCCTCGTGGTTATCCTGCAAGGGGAGAAAGGGAGAGAGTAACAAACCAAAGCCCTGTAACTCACTACATGTGAAAAAGCCCAACCAAGAGATCACTGTAACAAGTGGGCGTAACCTCTCTTTTGCTCCTTCTCCTCCTTTACATTCATACCAAAGAGAGTGTATAGCAACTCCCTCTCTCTGGCCACAGCTCTACTTCTAAATTCAGGCATGTCACTTTTCTAGACACAGTGAATTTACCTGAAGAGCCACAGCCAGAGTGTGCTGCAAACATGCAACAGAAACAGCTCTGACTGTTGCAGGCTCTGCAGCAGAATCTCAGCACTGGTATGGCCTTAAGATCAAGAGGAGGGACTTGGAAGGCTTTAACAAGTCAAAAACCACCTCTAGATACTTCAGTATTAGGTAAATGTGGTTATATTTGTTGTTTTTCAGAACATTTTGAGAAGTGGCTGTATTTCTAGTCCTGTTTTACATATGGACAGTAAAGCTGAGATGTTAAAGTGATTACACTGACACAGAAAGTCTGCAAAGTGCCGGGAACAGAGAGTCCTGACTTCAGGTCTGGACAGTTAGATATACCTTCCTCCTCCATGTCCAGATTTGGAAAACTCCCTGTGTGCGTTAATCTTATATTACCTTCATCAGTCCACATACAAATTGTCCAGTTACTGTCAAAAAGTGACAGGTCAAACAAGGCTCATGGCACCATACTGGAGCTCTCCTATTAAAACACACTAACACAAGCAGAAGGAGAAATCAAGGAGAAATCAATCCAGGCTGCAAACCAGCCACGATATAATGGCTATATAATTGAGGAACATTCCTCTGATGGGCACAGAACACGCCTTTAAGGTCGATCAAATAACACTGCTCAGTAGAAATGCTGGGCAGCAATGCTCACAGTGTCCTACAAGGTCTTCCAGTATACAGGATGAGTGATGAAAATGTAATTCTGAACAAAGAATAAGTGTTTATTCTTGTTTAACATATGTAGAGACTCAGTGTCATACTATGTATGTTGCTCAGTGATACTGTGTTCTTTCACTGGCTAAAAGGAAATCTCTTTTGTATAAACATGAAAGCTAGTGCATATGTTCTGCCACACCCCCCTCACTCCAGACACAATCTTTCCTCTGAAATACAAATAATAAAGTGGTTTATTTCAATACTTTGTTAAAGTAGTAGGACCAATGTATCACTGCTGGGGTAAGTATTCGACACCTGATACGACCACCTTTTCAACTAGCAAATAATCAGTTGAAATTATGAGGCTCCCTGGGCTCCTCTTTATAACTGCAGGATGAAACTTCCCCAAACAGATGATGGGATATAGCCCAGGCCGAGAGGGTCCACGTTCAGGTGTCTGTGACCAAGCGGCACCCACTGCCAGTGGAGTAGTGCTCAGCTGCCCTTCAGTGAGGATATGCATTCTTCCAGACACTCCAACAAAGAAAGAAAGAGATGGGCCAGGCTTACCTCATACAGCTGGCCCATGGTAGCACTGGTGGGAGGGATGGTATTATTGACAAAGAAGAACAGGGCATCTTCTGGCCTCAGGTGGATTCGCTTTCGGATTAAGAAGTAGAACTGGCCAACTGGAGAGGAACAGAGGAGAATGCCTTAGATGCAGAAAAAACGCTTTGGTTTGGGTTTCTTTGTTTGTTTTGTTTTGTTTTTTTATCCTAACCATGGTTGTTTTCTTTTGGTGGTGGAAGTCACATGCTGTATGTAAAAAGTAGGGAAAAAATGAACAATGCAGGAAAGAAAGCAGTGACTTCATGTTTGTAACCACACTAGCAGCAAACCCACTTGGAGCTGGCAGTTTGTCAGGTACGTGCCTGAAGGCCATGTACCCTCTAAATCCACACTCCACCTACTACAGTATGACATGCTCTACTGTGGGGATTGGTGGGAAGAGCTCTAACTAGCTTAACCTTTAAATCCTATAGATCAAAGACACCTTGGAGAATTTAGCCTTGGTGTAAACGGTCATACCATTCCTGAAAAAAAAGCTCCTGAAAACAAATTCCTTACTATTTGCTGAGCTATGCTGCACAAGAAAGTATTCCGCAATCCATTATATACTGCAAGAAAAAGAAATGCTGTTCCTTTAACTCATTCATGTTCTCAAATGAAAACAAATGTAATCACACACAAAATGGCCATGACCATTCGGTAAAGGAACTCTGTAGCCATGACTCCAACCACAGGGGTGGAAAACAATGGGACTATTTCAAGAACTTGTCTCTTCCTGCAACAAGGATACAGCTTCTGGCAACTCTGCAGTTAGGTCATCATTTACTGATGATTATGCTACTGCCTATGATACACAATTCAGACATTTTCATCATGGCTAAAAGTCAGCTGTGACACATGCCTGTTAGTGAAGTCACTGCGATACCTCAGAAGATCTCAGAGAATTCTGCATGTTACAATCCCGGCTGTAAGGTAAAATACAGCAAGGACAGCCAGGTAAACCGGGGTAATGATAAGGTGTTGAGTCTGTCTGGATATTTTCTTGGTCCTGATCACAAAAAGCACTTCTGAGATGTTCTCAGTGAAAAATCAGGAAGAAAGGAGGTAGACACTGTTACCTGTGAGGTCAGAAGGCACAAGATACTTCCTTTTGTCTAGGTCGGGTACTCTGGCTTTTGGTGCTTTTTCCACAATTACCTGGAGAGAGACAGTGAGAGAAAGTAAGAAACAACTCATGAGTACCATAAAATGAAACGGATCAAAAAGCATCAGTGGAAAAGGATATTACACTTGGAGAGAGATGGTGCTACCAGGCCTTTAGAAATGTATTTAGTCTCTAACACATATAAAACATTAAAGAACAGATAGGTGAGAAGAAGACTCGCTGGCAATAGCTGTGCTGGGAGCCCAGGAGTGAGTAAAAAATGGGAGACTGAACAGACATAAAAATAAACCATAATGGTTGAGAAAAAAAAAATCAGGTCATCTTGATGGTCCCAATGCAGGTTAATTTTGTATGAAGGAGGTGCCAGGGGGCTAGTACATGAACCTAAGAAGTATCACAAGTAAGCTGAACTGTTTTCCAGGTTACAGTTCCAAACTGCCTGGCACAAAATCAGCCCTGCTCCCAGTAGTCCCACATCCTAATTTCTGCATTCACCAATACCAAGTGCTCTAGACTGAAGCAAAGATTTAAACTACAGCTCATTGGGGAATGGGGATTTTTTTAACCCCCAGTTCTTTAGTAGTTATGTTCTACTCTAAAATCCATATCCTTTAAGGTTATTTTCCCTACTCCATATAGTTATAGACATTTCCTTATTCATATAAATATCCAATAACTAAAACACAGGCTACCATCTGGGCAACTGGACCCACAGAGACCTTTGACACAAAATACTAATCCTCATTATATTCTAATGTCATTACAACATAGAAAAATACAAAGCTCAGCAGCTTTAAGGTCAAACAGACCAAAAAATCTTCTGCTACAGGAATTTTTTTGTTACCAGAGCTAGGCAAACTGTTTACCTCAGAAGCAGGAAGTATTCCAAAGTGACCTGATTTCCTTCCACGAAAAAAGCCTTGGAAACCTTTGGAACTACTGGCTTTGTGCAGAAAAAAATTGCAGGCAGTTGTTTGGTATTTGGGGTTTTTTTTGGTGATACGTATTTTTGAACTGGTAAGAGATAGATATTGCATGATTCAACCTATTTGGCTTGCTGTTCTGCAGAAGCCATTTTGACCATCTACACAAGAAGCTGGATTTTGTGAACCTCCTCAACTTTTTCTGTTAGACCCTATAATTGTAAACACTCCATCTGAGACACTGTGGGACTAATTTCTGAGGGCTCTATGCTCCCATAGCTCTTTGGCATCCTAAATCAGCAACCGTATTTGTTGTGTAACAGAAAAGGCTGAACTGCTGTGGACTAAGCCTTCTTTGGAAGCAAAATGGTGGCATCACATCAGTGAGACACTATGCCAGAGGAAAATGTCATGACTATGAGCTTGGTCTATTTAACCTGGACAAAGTGCCATGCTAACTCACCTCCTTCTAGATCCAAGTGAATATCTGCAAAGCATGTCACACTACAGAGATGCTACCTTGGGCATCTCCTCCCTGTGCTCCATTTGGATGCTGCCAACACAGAAAAAAACCCCTGAAAATGCTAAGTTTGATTTTAAAATAGAAATGTGGGTGTCTCTGCTACTTCAGGAACTTCAAGCACCTCAATTAGTACGAGGCATTCAAGCTCTTTCAGGCAGTTTGCAGTAGGACATGCACTTCTCTACAAGATGCAGTTGGTAAATGCTATGAAGGAAGGACAGGTCCACAATCCCACTGAACAGCTGCAGGCTGAACAGCAACAGCAGTTCACACATTTTTTTTACCCACACATCCAACAAGGCAATATCCAACACAATCAACTGCAGTGGAAACCTTCAGTTCTTGCCTCCAATTTTAAAAACTACTGACAAGCAGAACTGCTAGCTAGCAGCACTGGTATGACCACCCTGACTTAAAAGGGTGCCTTGTAGCTTGGTCATTAGATAATAAAGGAAAAAAAAAATCATGCCTATGAGGAAGAGGTGAGAGTGTTGGTGCTTCTAAGTCCCTAGGAAAGACTTAAACCAGATCATCACGGAGTTTAAGAGAGATCTCCCTCTTGCAAAGCGGCAGGGAAGGAATAGAGGTGCTCTGCTGATCTATCAACGGTAGTCAGTTTGCCTGATAATGCAGGTATCTCTTCTGAAGCACTAAACCCTTCACACACACAAACAAACCTATAAAGAAAATCCAAAGGGCAGATACAGATTATCTGTATGTCTGTTGTTGCTGGGTGGTGACTGTGGTAGTGCGGGACCGCGCCACAATATAATCTCAGCAAAATGCTGAGATGTATCAGGGCACTGCAGTGTAGGCAGCCAAACGGACGTCATCTTCAAGGATCCTGCTGTCGGGAAGGGCAGAGACAGAAGTGATGTAAAGAACAAGTTGTCTGCTGCATTCGTTTGCTCCGTATGCAGCTCTGACAACAGGCTACCCCCGACAATTCACATCTGGGCCTCCTCATGCGTCATTTTCATTTATCCCTAACTACAGAACACCTTGTTATCCTGGTCCTGGCCTTCTCCATAAAGATCTGCTGATGTCTCCCTACCTTGACCTCTTTTATCTCTTGCCAGACCAGGTCTGATCCCGGGCTCCCCACATGGCTCTTCCAGACACATCTCTCAGGATCTGCTGTACAATCTGCCATGTTAATCCTCAATTTACAGCTCGTCTCACTCCTGACCTACAGAGCCCTCTGCGGTCCTTATCACAAACGACAGAACCGCACACGCTTCACCGCTGACCCGCTGCGTGCTCAACCCGCTCTGCTATGCCAGGCCTCCCAAAACCAGCTAGAACAAATCCACCCAAATACTGACTTCCAAAAACTTTTGCAAGTCCAGTTGAGGGCCACTCCCAAGATGAAAAACGGTGTTAGCCTGCAGGGAAAACCTGTAGTTTAACTGTTCCCCCTTGTCCTTAGATTTACGGTGGAGTCCAAGTTATTCTGCATGCAGTACCCCTGGGCAGTAAATCTAGGACAGACCTCTCCAGTGGGGATGGAAAGAAAGAACATTCGCAAAACGTTTATTAAAAAGGAATCAAAAAAAAAATCACAATTAATTTGATTTGTCATTTCTTTTTCCCAATTATTATTAGTCATTTTAAAGCTAGAAGTTTTCCAGAGGCACTCCAAAGGGACCTGAGGATGAGGAAGCAAAGTTTAGCTAGAAGATGACCTTGTTTTCCAAGTGACTTTTTTTCCACAGGATGATTAAACAGGAGGGCAGAAAGACTGAGAAGTATCATTCTTCTCTCATACAAAGGAAAAGAACAGCGCAAGACTGTATCGAAAAGAAAAAAGTAAAACAAAAATAAAGGGAAAATATCAGATGACGCGGATGTTTTCTGTGAAGAGTACCGGGTTAACCCACTCATTGTTCTCCTCCATTTTCACAGAGCTAATGGTAAGCTCCTTCCCCACCCCCCAACCCCACGCACGCAGGCTGCCAGAAAAAGCCCAGCAGCGTTCTCGCTCCGAGTTACTGCGGAGCCCCGAAAAAAGGGGGGGTACCGCGCCCCGCACCCACCCCCCCACACACACCTTCCGACAGAATAAACACCCACGGCTCTGCGCTAGAGAGAAAAGCAGCCTGGAAATTGAAATCAGATCAAGATCGCCTTTACTAATCTCCTTCGCCTTAAGAAATAAAGCAAGAAGCAGGCGGCGGGGAGAACAAAGGGGCCGAGCGCGGAGGCGAGCCGGGCCTGCGGGGACCCCCGCCGCTGCCCTCGCCCCCCCCACACTCACGGGGACTCTGTCGGGGTATTTCTTCCTGATTTTCTCCCCTTCTTTTTTCCTGTACTCGAACGGGTGGTCTTCCTTGTACTGGAACTTCATGCTGCCGGGTTCTCCGGGTCCCTCCCCGACGGCCGGTTCCTCAGCGAGCCCCGGGACTCCCCCGCAAGCGCTGCGCAACCCCCCGCCCCACCGCCGGAGCGCACCGGCCGCTGACGGCGCTCTGACGTCACGGGGACACACCCACCCACCCGTGACGTCACGAGGCCGCCGGGGCGGGGCTCTCAGCCGCACCGCCCGGGGGAGGCGGGGCCGGGAAGGCGCAGGCCCTTCACGGATCGGGGAAGAGGGGGGTGTGCCCCTCTCTGCTCCTACATTGATTTATTGCGCCGCAATCATAAAATAAATAATTTAAAAGTAACAATTTTTTTTAATAAGGCAGCAAAATAGACGCTTGAGCAACGCCGCAAACACAACGCCCCCCCCCGAGTGACTCAGGGGTTATAAATACAGCACGAGGAGGCACATCATCCCCCCGAGCCGGCGGGTATGGCCGCCGCGCTGCCCCTTCCCTCTCTCCCGGGTGCCGTGGGAGCGGAGCTCCGCGTCCCTCGTGGGAGGCTTGAGTGCCTCTGCTTGGCTAAAACGGGGGTAACGAGCCCGATCTTTTAAGTGGCTGTGAGATACAAGACCAGAAAAACGCCAGTTTTTGTGACGGTGCCTGTCGCTGTTGGATCTGGATTGTTGCCCTGTTTATAACATCTCAGTTCAACAACAAGGGGCAGAAAGTGTGTGGCGTAATGTGCCAGACCAGATGCACGTTACAAACAGCAGACAGTCAAAGGGAACTGTCTGCAAACAAGCCAAAACAGCCGGCCAATTTTAGCCCAGTTACTCAGCTGATACATACTTGGATTGTGTTTGTTTTTTTCTAGGAGTAGTTGGGCTCACAATTATTTACTGACCAGTAAAAGGGAAGGTATGCTCAAATCAGGACAAGAATGAATTGCTGCTACCTTGGGGACAATGAATGGGAGTGTATCAAGTAATTCTTTCATCGCATGCCTCATCTAGAGAAGCAGAACTTTCCCAAGGAGGTACTAGCTGTAGTAGCAGGCACTGAGCAGATTTTGGATGCGTAAGGTGACCCTTCAAGGCCACGCCAGTGGCAGAGGTGAGAGGACCCATGTTTCCCATGTCTGATTCAACCCTGTGCCAGTGTGTTGATGCAAAATAAACAAGGTTAGGAAAAGACATGTTGCTGTTTCTCTGGCACTCTGCTCCTACAGCACGGCTAGAATGGAAAAAATCCAGACTATAGCAGAGAGTCAGCTTGAATCCTGAAGAACTTGAAGAGCAAGCTGGATGCTCCTCAATGATAAAAATAGGATCAGGGGACAATAAAGCCCTGGTCTTTTTCTAGAAGTACTCATATAAAATCCTTTAAGCTGCCCCAAGAAACTCATAGGACTGGTGGTTTTATCCCTATATATTGATACGCACACTTGAGCTGCCTGCAGGGTGGGACTCACGCCGACACCAGCCGTCAACTACAAATCCTCACAGCAGATCCGGGGTGTTAGCTTGTGCTTTCTGCCTTGTGGAGAGCTGTTTCATCATGTACTGGCCACCACTCGCCTTTGCACTCAATAGCACGCTGCTTCTTGAACTCAGAGGCCTTTTGGTAATGCTCCATCTCCAAGCCTTGGTGGACTGGGATCTCTCGTCTTGAACATAAGTGGGAGAGACATGGAGGAAATACATTTACTTAGTTGTAGATGGGCTCAGATGGTGGCAGCTCCCAAATAATCTTGCCTGGCACAGGAGTGTAAAGGGGCACGGGATAGAAATCTCACCTACACTTCTAATGTAGGCATGTACAGCTGAGCCTGTCACTCTGAACTGCCTTTGTGGTCAATGGCAATAAATAGGCATGTTGGGGGGGGATTTTTCTCACCTGAATCATGGCATCTAGTTTTGGATGGCCGAAGCGTGCCTCCAAGAACTCTGGCAAGTGCTTTAGTGTCTAAGCTCTTACTACTCAGGATGGTGTAGTGTGACCTCTCGCATGGCTCAGCTCCAGCAGGTGCGTGCCCAAATCTCAGAGGGACAGAGCAGCCCACAGTGGGAATGGCACAGGCCGGTGTGTCCCAGCCTTTACTAATTCATGTGTGTAAGGTTTGTACAGGAAGCATCATGTTTCTGTCCGTCCTAGGACATGTCAGCATTTCCCCATGGCTGCAGGGAGTGTCAGAGGATCTCAGAAGGGTGAGTCAGAAGGAAGGCATTATTTTTGTGCAGTACCATAGTGCACAAATAGCCTAGACTGAAGGAATCCCAGGGTTTAGAGCAGGGGAAAATTATGGTTTCATGGCATTGTGGTTTTCTGTAATACCCATGTTTGGCCTTCTTGACTCCTAACTGGCTGCATCAGAGCAGTTGCTGAAGTGTATTGAAGGTCTGTAGTGATGTAGATTCCTCTTCCTCAAGGACAAAAGAGAGGAAATTTTCTAGACTGTTTCACCCAGGCTATGAACACCTTCTGGCAATTTTAACAGATTATTTCAAACGCCCGTTGTCCTGTAAATTGCTGTTTCCATCTCCAGGACTATACACAAGGCAGCTGAGCTAGCATCTAGTTCTCCTCCCCCAACAGATCCCACGTGAGGATCACAAATCTCCGTACTGAACTCTTCCTGCCCTGATGATGCAGCCCTGGATGTGCAGCCGCAAGACTCACTCCTCCCACTTCCCTGCACTGAATTCCCAGCCTTCTCCTCCAGCTCAATAATAACAATAAAGTCACTGGCACAACAGCAGGCAGGAAGATGATACATGCAGAAGCAGTGACAAACAGCTAATCATCTGACTTGGAGCTCTTATTAAAATGTCAACCCATGGGCATGTGACAAATCCCACATTCTGGGTCTGTGTGCTAGAGGGGGGAACTGGAAATGGGGTTGGCTAGTTTTCCTACCCTGGACTGCCAGCAGAGAGTGGTCTTCCATGGAGTGTCAAAACAATATACTACTTCTTAACCTAGAGTGTCAGAGCAGCTCTGAGCATGTAGTGAATTGCTGTGTCTGCAGCTCATGTAGGCAGAGGTTCGCTCTAAAAGGGATTCCCCAAGCGTTGCCAATGCTGTAGCCATAGAAGCAGGAGATAAAAATATTTGCACAAATCTGGCAGCAGGGTTTGTAAGCTGTGCTGTACCACACAGTGCTCCAGGGGCACTGCTAGGAGATCTGCAGTGCACTGCTGTGAAGTGAAGCTAGCTTAGGTAGCTAACCAGCTAAAATTCTGTGAATTAAGGATAAAAAGATCCATTATTTGCACTGTGTTTCTTGGAGATGCCATCTAGGTAGATGTCTCTTGGCAACCCCTTGGAGCTGCTGTTCAGCTACCTGTAACTCTGGACTCCCTTGGGTATTTCTTTCATTAGTACCTCCCCTTGGGTACTTATTCCATTTGTGCCTCCATAAGCTATCTTTATTTTTGTTTTTTAATCTTTAGTGTGGATTCAGCATATTAAAGCCTCTCTTGTCATAAAACTTCCGCTTTGTAGTCTGAATGGTGATTAAGCCACAGATGGTGTACCTGAAGTCACTTGTGATTGTGCTCTGTTTGATGTCCATCTATGGCACAGTCCTTGCCTGGTGTCTCTCCTGCACCACTCGTGACTGGTCACCAGTTTCATTTGACACTGGATCTATTGCAGCCTCAGAGCCAGAACAGGCGCATTGGCCCTGGGTGAGGGCACAGGGTTAGTCACTCCCAACAAACAATGGCTAATTGTGTAGATGTTTTCCTTTCCTGTAGGAAATGGCTCAGTATTGTCTATGCTGAGCTGCTCTATTTTCTACAGGTTCTTATTTTTTTGAAAGAGCTACTCAATCCTCCCAAACTTGATTGCATGGCCCAGCCTCAGCTTGAGTTGCTTATGTGCATACAAATGATGTTATGAGGAGATTAAGGAAAATACCTTGTGTGGTGAAAAGCAGCAGTAACAGACAGAAACCCAGATCTGAATAACACAAGTCTGAGATCCCTTTGTTCCAGCCAATGATTCGGAGTTGCCTGTTGGGGACGTGTATTCTTGTTATTTACAGTCCTGTGAAAACAAAGGAGCAATGCAACAGTGGGGACAAAGGGGTGTTTCTGAAGACGGGTCTTTAAATACCACATGTTCTAGGGGAATCCAGGGGTGGCGTGGACAACTCCTTTGCAGCACCTGGTGTCGCTGTACTCTTGTTCCCCTCATGTGGCTCCAGCCCAAATTGTGCGCATGCTGAAGGTGGCCAGTGGAGACTGGTTGCCCTTTCTCCTTCCGTATCACTTGTCCTATGCTTGCTTGGGGCCCACCCTTTTCCCAGTGTTTGGTCAAGGGTTGGGTGAACAAGTGAGCTGAAACCGAGCCAAGGGTCAGGGACTGGGTTATGATATAGTTATCTTCAGTACTTTGTGCATCGTTTTCCCCATCTGCAGATGGAATACTAAGGGTTGTCTGATGCGTAGGCAGTGTGACAGCATGGGTAAAGTCTGTAAAGTGCATAGGGATCTTTGGATGCAGATACTTAATTATTCATAATGAAAGAAAATTGCTTTTGATGGTATTCTCTCCCTTATTGTGCAGGATATTGGAGTGCTCTGCAGGAAATGGGTACTCCAGTGCAGCACCTTGACACCAGTGGCTGTAAACAGCAGCTGAACAAATCCTAAAATTATTTAATGATTAATAGAAACCTTTTATTTTCCAATGTATGTTATTCTGTATTTGTGAGCAATTCATGTCCCTGTTGCTCTTAAGCATGGGAAAAACAGTTGCTACTTGAACATTTGTTTGTGTTGCATGAAAGTATTAGTTCTTTATGTTTAGTAATAATGTTTAATTATCAGTCTGAAAGCATAAAAGATTTCAGAGTGCTTATTTGGCCAGTATAATACAACACACAAAGTATATTCAGTGTCCAGACTCAACAGTGAGATGGAACCACCACTAATGGTGTAAAAAAATCCAGCTGAGTAACAGCAAATTGCAGTACCAAGTAGCAGTTTACCACTGTAAATAAATAAACTTGCTCTATTTTTATGTCCTGTCATCCTGCTTCTTCACAAAGTATATGTGATCTTTATGGGCTGTCCTCATTTTTGGATTGTTTGTGAGGAGAGAATGTTTTTGAATCATAACAGATCTGAGGGCAAGACTGAAGTGTCTGCAGTCACTGAGAGCTGGCTTTGCTTTCGTACACACCCTTCTGTGGTTAAATAGGGTGTCTGTAGGTCTGCTTCTGGTTTTTGTTTGTTTTAATCTGGTGTTTTATCATGTCCTATGGGCTCTGAGTGCTCATCTGAAGTCAGTTTAGTAGGAAACAAATCCCTGAGCAAGTGAAGTTACATCTATCATTATTGTCACTTGAAATATTTTGGATGTCTTGCCAGTAAAAAAAACTTGAAGGTATTTGCTCTAGCAACTAAGAACTGAGTGAGACAAGCAGAGAAGGATGTGAGCAGACGGGAAGGGACAGGAGAGTTAGAAAATACTGGCTCTGGTCAAGGGAAAAACGCCAAAGTCAGCAGGTAATGCCCAGCTCTGGCTATGACCTGTAATTTTTCCCCTTGAAACTGAGAAAGGAGATAGCAGAGGTGATTTGATGCAGCGGAGGGGAAAACTTAAGAATTTTGAAACTTCCCTTTTTATTGCACATCTTAGAAAAAAAAAATCACGCTCTAATTATTACTGCGAATTAATAATAATTGCGCATTCCTGGTTTGCGAGGCAGGATCGCGGCCCTGTGGAGCAGCGCTGCCATCTCGTGTTCAACGCCCGCACAGCTCGGGGCTCGTAGGCCGCAGGAAAGGCGGGGGAGGCGGCGGGGGAACGGTATGTTCCCCCTGGAAACGGTTGTGAAGGCTTCCAGGAAGTTTCTGGGCTTGATAGTGCTTGACGCAGGTTCAGCAGATCCAAATATCTCTGCTCCTTTCAGGCCTTTACCGTGGAGTAAACAAGAGCCTTCCAGGAAATGTTCTGCAGCTTGGTGGAGAAAACAGGCTTGAACTGGGCTTCAGAGCACAACTGATGAAATAGGTCACTCCAGTAGATGTTCCACAAACAGTTGTTATTATTATTTCAAGCGTGCTGTTTAGCAGAAGCGACATAACCTTATATGGCATTTATTTATCCATCCCAGTTTATCACTCACTAATGGTACAGTTAGGTAATGACTAGGCAATTCAGGAAGAAGTTTGTGTATGTCCTTGGATACAAAATTCCTGTGACTGGTCAAGGTCTGGGACATCATCAAAGATGTTTTGGTTGTTCAGTTTGGCTTTATGCTACACCTGAAGCTATCTTACCAACCTTCTCTAAAATTCTCTATGGCTGTAACTTCAACAGCAGCTAGGCTCCTAAACATATTTAGGGACCTGGTCCTTGTTGTCCTTATCTATAAAATAACTGTATTTTCTGTATTTCACAGGAAAGCAGATCAGCATCTTAAGGACAGTGAGAATTTGAGTACTCCAGTAGGAAGGGCCATGCAGGCACTTCAGAAAGATGTGATATCCGTGACCTGTGTGTTCATATCAACATTAACATATACATGCAATCCATTCATGGCTGCTTATCCTATGACATTTGATGTCCTTCTGCTTTAATGTTTTCAGTTGCTGAACCTGGGGTAGAGACAATACTGATGTAATCCAACAGTGCCCTTATGAGTACCTAGTCCAAGAAAACATTTTGCAGATTATCCATACCTATGGTCATCCAAACAGTTTGATTAATATTTCTGGGTGATTCAGTGTATTTGTATCAATCAGGAAAGATAAATTATTTCTATCTGAGAAATGGTTTAAATGTTTTAAATGGTCTTATTTAATTTGATCTGCTTTTGACAGCAACATTAGGAATAATTAATAATACAATATGAATGCAATTAAAATGTGATTAAGCTTTATTTTGGGGTAGTGTTCTTGCTCCTCCCCTCATTTGATCTGTTAGCACATACATCATAATATTTAATTCAAATGTAAGAGTTTGTGACTACTATTTCAGAATTGATATATATCCTATTCAGAACCAGTCTGTCTTCATTCTATGTATTCTGTAGGATATTTAGGGCATATATTGCACATACTACAAATGTATGCTGCCCTTTGCTTACATGCAGATTGTGTTCCTACACAGCTTTTTTTTTTTTTTTTTTAATTATAAGTGGTTGGCACTTTCCAGAAGTTTGGTGTTATTATTGGTTATTACGACCCTCTCACATGTCTTTTGCTTTTTCTTGTTGTGAAAACCTCTCTGCCATCTCCAGGAAACGTAGGCTGGAGGCAAGCAGAATGAGCCAGCATCTGCAATCTCCCTGCAGGTCACTAGCCTGCAAAGTGGCTCAGCACCTTGATCCTGCTGCCTGTTTATTCCTGCAAACTGTGGTACTAGTGATGTGTGTATGTAATAAATGGACATGGAGAATGCCAATGGCCACTTATCTCAAGGAGGTGTCAAAAGGAGCCATCAAAATATGCTGGATCTGAAAATAATTGGAATTTTAGTCTGTTTTTTTCCCTTTCTCATTAGACTAAGGAAGTTAATCTGATATTCCTAACCCTGCCCAGAAAAATGAGTCTCTGCACATATCTATTCTGTATTATTTGCTACTCAGTAAAAACAGGCACTAGTGTCCTGGGAGGGCTGGCTGGGCATCCTTGCCCTCAGCAGATGCCTGCAGTTTTTCCTCCGGCACTGGATCCAGGTCTGGCACTTTCTGCCCTGCCTTGGCGACTGTGAACCTGCTCATGCGCAGAGCTTCTTCATAGACTGGAGGAGTGTCTGATGCTGAGAGGGGTGGTGTTCCCTGCGCAGCGTTATGGGAGTGTGCCACCGCTAATATCCTCCTGGCAGCAGGCCCAAACACAGAATGGAGAGCTGAAAGGGAGCAGACAAAAGCTGTTTGCCTCAACCTGAAAGCACCATGCAATTAGAGGAGGACAAATATATCTGCAGTGCACAGGCTTTTCTCTCCCCACAGCCTGAATGTTTTCCTTTTCCTGCCCCTTCATCCTTCCCTAAAAGGGCAGTATGTGAAACCCTATCAGCAACATCCCACAATTACTCTTTCCTCAAATGCCACCAAGGCTCGTAGCTGCCCTAATTCCACCCAAACATGTCTCACAGCTGATTCACCATCTGGCTGCATTTGCTACATGAAGCCTCGTGAGCATCTTAATTTGTACTATGTACAGATGCTGCTTTCCCCACATCTGGCCGTGAACTTCCCTCTGTCAGCCTTTGGGGTGCTGTAATCTGGGCTTTTTGCAGTGCAGCCCCTCACTTCAGGGTGTGCTGAGGTCCCCAGCCTCTGTCAAAGCCAACTCACAGGTAATGGTGCTCTGGAGGGTGCTGTCATGATCAAAAGCAATGACAGTGACCTCGTAGGGCTGAGGACCCGATTCCTCCCCCGTCTGACGGCAATGAAAACAGCATCTCACGCAGACAGAAACCAGGCCACACAGGAGCAGCAGCCCACCGATCACCACCACCAGCCTGGAAAGGGAGAGGACACAGAATTAGGACAGAAAGGTTTTGTTTGCAGGAGACCTCTTAATGTCTCTCCCTGCTTAAAGCAAGGCTAACCTCAAAGCTAGACAAAGTCGTCTTGGCCCCTTGTCCAGCAGAGTTGGGACAGTCTCCAGGGATGGAGATCCCGTGTCCTCTCCAGGCACATGTTCCAGTGCTGCACCATCCTTGGGGGAAGCATTTTTTCTTTTTGTCTACTCAGAATTTCCCTGTATGCAGCTTGGCCACTCACCTCAGGTCCTTCTGCTGCACACCTCTGAGAAGGCTCTGCCTCTATCTTCTCTCAAGATCCACCTTAGGTAGTGGAAAACTGCGATTAGGTTGCCCCCTTAGCCTCCTCCAGGCTAAACAAACCTGGTTCAGCCCCTCCTCACACATCATGTCCTCTGGACCCCTGACCATTTTATTGGCTCTCCATTGGACTTGCTTCAGTTTATCAACATCTCTTTTGCACTGGGGGACCGAAACTGGACTAGATATTCCAGATGTGTCCTCATGAGTGACAAGCAGAGAGAAACCATATCTCTCCATCTGCTGGCTATACTCTTATTATTAATGCAGCCTTGTAAATATCCAACAACTACCATCCTTTTTAATCTCATCCTGGTGAGAATTACTAAGGAATCAGACTGAAATTACTTTTAAAATGGGCCTTTTAAAAGGCGTATTGTGCCACGAATGCTTTATTAATATTGTTCGTCTGACTAAATTAGTATGTGGAAGGAAAAAGGAGGCTGGCAAGTCAACATTTGTTAAAGACGACGTGATAGCTAAGGGGTTGCCTTGCTACTGTAGAGCATTAGAATGTCCCAAGAGAAAGCAGAGGGTGGCGTCACACTTGAGCAGGTCACATTTAATCCCACTCTTTACTACTGGAATTGTCCAGAGATGCAGATATTTAGAGTAAACATATGCCATCTTACCAGATATACCACAAACGGTCCCACTCCGTACCTGAACAGCTGAGGATAAGAAGGTACAAGAAATAGTTAGCCACAGAATACTAAATAAATGGGAAGATCCCTACTGTACCCTCTTCCAGCTCCCCTCACACTCCTCGCTTACTGTCCAGCTTCTAAATGGCAAAACAATGAGAAACTCACTGTGCTTAGTGCAGGATACAGTTGTCCAACATCATCAATCTCCCTGTTTGGTGACTTTCCGTTCTGTTTGGTGACTTTCCGTTCTGTTTGGCTTTATCTCTTTATTTTCTCCTGATATTTGTGCCTGCCGAATTCTGTTTGCAAACCTTAGGGATCTGCATTCACAATTGTTGTGTCTTCTTTTGTCAGAATATCATTTCTGTTATTCTGACACATGACATCACCAAAAGTAGTATTCACCAAAGCAGTATATTTGAAACTGATTTTTCAAGGAAAGGTCAATTCCAAATTCATAATCTCAGTCAACCAAAATTACACCAGAAAGCTCTTAGCTATTGCAGTTACCCAAATACCTGCCAGGAACACTACTGCATGATGGGTATGTTGATCAATAAAAATAGTAATACACTTCACATTCAAAACAATGGAAATTTTATGTGAGTTTTCAATAGTTGCAATTAAATAAGCTTTTCTGGAAGGTGTCAGTCACCATGTCATAACACTGATGTCTACTACTGCCTTTGTCCTACCCTGCTTTTGGAAAAGAGTGCAAGATTGACAAATACTCACAGTTCAGCGTTGAGGCAGCTTTCCTCACCTCTCACCTGGGGGAACTAGAAGGAGAAGACCAAACAAGGCACAGCTAGAGTGAATTAAGTCTTTGTCATACGCAACTTTTATCTCTGTTACCTAGACTATTATCAGTCTGAGTCTCCTACGGTAAGGACTTACTGTTATCTATCTTCCGTTGTTTCCATCATATATTCTGCTGTAGATTTTAAGTTACTGTGATACCAGCTGCATTGTTTCATATCTTAACTTCCCATAGTCATTAAAATCCTACTTAGCACTGTTTCCAGCACAGACCCTGGCTTACCTTCAGCCTCACCACAGGTTTCCCTTTCCCCACCACAAGCTATGTTATGCTACAGATGTAGATCCTTCTCCATGCTCAAATATTAACAATCTTAAATGTCCTGCTCCATATCCCCCCAGCACTCTTACTCTTCTCATTCCTTTTCTTTGAGTACTCTGATGTCTGTGTTACCATCCCTGGAATAGCAGCAAATATTATTCTCTTCTGTGTGTTTGCCTTTTATATGTCCAGTTCTTTTTAATATCAGGGAAATTATTGTGACTGTCAATTGCTAATGCCTCTCCATCTTTCCAAGGTAACTCCATAACTGAGCAGAGACCCCATGAAAAGGAACCTGAGATGTGACTTACCCATAAGAAACACCCTAAAACAATGCAGATCATGACTGGGCTGCGCATCCCCACAGGATGGTTCTGTGGCCTCTTGGTGTCTCAAGCTGCTCAATGTCTTCTTGTCCTTTTTAGTTTCAGTTCATCCTCACCAGTCCACTGAGCAGGAGAGGAGCAGATTCCTTGTTGTGTGTTGAATGCAATCTCTTCTTCCTGCTCTACCCCTTTCTGTCCTTCTTTGGGTCTATTCTTCTTTGCCCTTCAGGTTTTTGCTTTCTCTCTTTCCCTCTTTGTCACTGGCAATACCTGTTTGTTTCTGCTTGTCTCCTTTTGCTATTCTCTTGGCCTATTTCTCTCCCTCTTTTGAAGGGATCTCTAAAGCCTTCCAGTCAGATCAGGAGAAAAGCGGTGTCTACAAGTTCTTTAGATGTTGAACTAGTTTGGTGAAGGGCATCATGAGATCTCTGCAGACCTGCCCCTTCCCTTCGGTGAGCAGAAAGGGTCTCTGGGTTTGTTCATTCCCAATTATTCCTCTCCCCGCCCCTACCCTGAGGGGGGTGTTTTGAAGGTCACATTATTGACCTTTTTAAACGGAGTTCAGATTCCTCTCCCTTCTCCAGTACCTTTTCTGCTCTTGCAGTCATACTGTCCTACCTCTGTGGATTCAATCTATTGACTTTAGCCATATGATCAACATCCAGAGTGTATGTTACAAGTGAGATGTTCCTGCTGAAGTGAAAGCACTTGCAATATAATAATTATATAAAGCATTTTAGATATGTATAGTTATATGTGTATGTGTGTATACACACACACACATATATGCATATGCAATACCTTTTGTATCTCCCATCTCCCATTTTAAGGCTCTGCCACCATCCCTCCTACCTGGCAGTCCTGCAGCTGACATTCTGCTCACTCACTGGTCCCACTCCTGAACTTCCTGCATGGCCAGCCCAGTCCCCCCAAATATTTTGCATCACAGGGAATACATGTTGATTCTCCTATCCTGGATACTATTTGTCCTGCAGCTGGTTAAATTTGGAGGTTCCATTCAACAAGCCACTAATTTTCTCTCTCTTGTAAAACTGCTTTAGATTTCTGTTACTGCCTGTGGCTATTCAGAATGTTATTACAGGCATATAATTGTGTTCACCTTCTCTTTCTCTTTTGAATAGCTGAGATGATAGAAAAAATACCCTCAATAATGTGTTACTATTTGTGTTTGGGAACCACCTGGGACTGGTGCATAAATATATGTTAAGGGCAGGCTAGCAACTAGAGAAACTTGTTGCCCCATGTTGCAATCACAATGCATTCACATTAAACTGGTGAATCATTAGCCTCAGTGATGCATATTAGAGTTGCAGAGCAGAACCAATGGATTCATGAACATAATGTGTTCTCCCAAGGCAGGCTAAAAACCATTTACCATTCTATAATTATAAAAGTAGTGGTGCAGTATGAACATGCCTTAGCATAGGTCGGTCGGTCGGTCTGTCTATCTATCTATCTATCTATCTATCTATCTATCTATCTATCCATCCATCCATCCATCCTAGTCTACTGTTGGAAGAAGGTTTCTGAGTCCTGATAGACAAATAAGAAACATAGAAGCATGAGCTATTGGTTTTATATTTACATGGGAATTGTCCAATATTCTTTTTGTCTCTCCTTAAATTCTTTTGTGTATTATAGGAGTTTTAGAGGAAAAGACCCAACAGAACTGTAAAATAGCCTTTTGTGTACATACAACTTTTAAAACTGGTGGAATTCAATGTGGAAAACAAGTGCAAATTACCGATGTTTTTCAGGGGCTTTTTACTATCAGTGTGATAATAGATTATCACTTGGTTTTTAGCTGAAATTCAGGCTCATGAGAATTTCAAATTCTACAATGATCAAATATCAGATAAAGTGATAAAAAATTTCTCTAAAGAAAAAGCAGCAGTGTGACACAAAACAGTGACCCCTCCAAAAGCATATCATGACTCATTCTTGCTGAAACTTATTGATCACTTTTTTTTTTTTTTTCTATTTTTATGGCATTGCCATTAATACTGTGATTCCAGTAATCCACCTATGGCCCTGCTAGCCTGTCATTCAACAGTGATTTAAATTTCTCCACATGTTCTTGGTATTTTGCCTCAATTATCTCAATATTTTAGTTTTATTTGGTTTATGTTACACTGTAGTGACTTTTTCATATTTTCCCCTTGCCACCTTTTAAAAGATTTTAAAAATGTGATCAAACACAGAACTGCTAAAATGAACAAAAATATCCCATCATTGACATCTTTCTGTTCCTTGTGATTGTTTAAAATCAAAGGGTCCATTCCACAGAAAGCAATATGATTTAAGCGTACCCTTCCTTGGATGCCAGAGAAAGCAGATTGTGGTATGGACAGAAAATACTTCTGTCCTATCTGCTTCCCTGTTCTGGTTGTATCAAGGGATGCATCTTACGGCTGTTCTAACTTTTATTTCCTAGGTAGCATGATCTTAACTGGGAGTAAAGCTTCTTAATGAGCTGAAGAAATGCTGTTGTACTGCTCTTAGAAGTTGTTGAGAAATTGCTGCTTGTTCCTTGTTACTCTTCAAATGAATATTCCACTAGACCCAGCTTGATTCGTCATACCCAATACTTGCCTATGGGCATTTAGAAATGTAAATATGGGAATACATTTGGGGCTCACAAGGACCCCTGTTTTGCAGGTGTAGTAAGACATTATCAAAGCTTTCATGTATTTTACACTGAAAGATGATAATCCAAAAAGAGTCCATTGCTTGTAGAACAAAACCAGATCATTTTTTAAGAAACTGCGCGTAAAGAAGCAAACACTTCCCTTCCACATTTCATGCTCTTTCCACTGAGGACATAAGGGCTGTTACCTACCCTTGACAGAAAATGTGACAGAGGGTTCGAAAGCAGCAGCTCATTAGAGACAGGGTAAGGTGATTCGCAGAAACAGACTCTACAATTCAGAGAGAGTTATACAGCAGGAATGTTTACTCTGATGCCGTGGTGCAAGGGGATTTCTCCACAAAGCTTGCACACCCACAGCACGTTTTACCAAAAACTTATAGAGTGTGGATATACATATTCATTGATTACATAACACAACATAGATATGCATGAGTAAGGCTGGGTTAGTTCTGGAGGCTGGTGTCAGCAGTTTATGTTCTCTTTGCACCTGCGCATTGCCTCAAAGTGGTTGTCTTTGGGGTCTGTTGGAGGAAGGCTCACAGTCTTTCTCACCTTGTTTTTTCCCCGGAGCATGCGCAGATTCTCTTAGCCAATTTCTTGAATAACAAGAGTTGTTCCAGCTGGTTTACCATCTCTATCTTATCTAAAAGCTCCAGTATATTAATTTCTACCACCCATATATGGCTATCTATCCATTACAAAGACTAAACTTGCTAGAACACATCTGCTTTCCAAGGACATATCTCTTATTTTTTTTCTTGGTAAGTTTCCACAGAAAACTGCTTTGTTTTGATGAACACAGTAGCCCTTGGCAAGCTTCCACAGAACAGTCAGGGCAAGCAGGATTATTAAGCAATATTCAGAAATCATTATAAGTTGCTATAAGTAAGTAAGTTGCAAAGTAGGCGATCATTTCCTTGTATCAAAGACACTCCTGGAAATTAACATTTTTTTCTGTCTACACATTTCTGCCCAGATGCTGGAGTCTAAGTCACCGTGCTCAAATTTTTTGCTGTAAGATAAAAATGCCTTCTGCCATGTACCCAGGGAGCTTTGATCTCCAGCAGCCTGGGGTTGGCAAAGCCCCCGGTGAGACGCAGTGCTGGGGGGTAGCATTCTGTGCTACCTGGTGCTCATCCTTGTTCCTGAGTTAACAGCTGGTGAGACCAGCGGTTCTTGGGCTATGCGCAGCAGAGCCACATGAAATAAAACTGAAAATTCCTGCCATTTTGCCAGCAGACCTAGAAATACCAGAAAACATAGGACCAGTTAAGTTTCTCCATCTTATTCCTAGCGTTTGAGAGAGCATGGTGCAGGTGCTCAAGCTGAGAGGTGACCCCTCCTTGGATGCAGCAGCAGCCCTAGCGCAATGGCACGCTGCTGTGCTCTGTTAATCACTCTTGCTGAAAGGCAGTGATTGCCAAACGTGACTGTGCCTAGACTGCTTCCAGCCCAAAGCTAGTCCAGGAGCACAGCATCATAGTCTGATACATGAATTTTCTACCCAGACTCCCCCTTAGTTCAGCAGATTTCTTTGGCTCTTTCCCTTTTACAGTGCAGACATACCTGGAACGGCAGCTGGGAAACCTGGATTAATTTATTTGCGCCCTAGGAATGTGCAATGGCTGTGACAAGTCAATGTGATACTCCATCGGGACAAGCTCGGTGTGCTTACAGGCAATAAGCAAAAGGGATGAGTATATTTCTCACTTCATTTTACCTCCAGTGCTTCTGTGACATTTGAGAGATTGAGGAGCCCTTCTGGCTGAATTTACTGAATATTCATCACTGTATAATAAAGCCAGGAAAGAACCCCCCCTGCTGCTGAAAAACTTCAAGGTATTGTTTAGACAATCCAAAATTAATGTAATTTCCTCTTCACCTTTCTTTTTCATTCTTTTTGTTTCTACAGAAAGGATGTACCCCCAAACTGGGTAACTCTATGCATCCGTTCCAGGAACTGCGAACTGTGACGTTTCCATGCCCCATTGCATTTTTGCACACAGAGAGGAGATTTAAATACTATTATGAGACTCTGCTGCATGCAAGCAACCCCCAGTATCGCTGTGTCATGAAATCCTTTAGCATGAACCAAAAAACCCTTCTGACTTCTGCATGAATCACTCTGTTAACTCCCAGTGACACAGACTGTTCATTTGATCCCAGCCAAAACCTTATCCCTGTTTCTCCTGTGGGAGCAACCAAACTTTTGGACTCTTTTGTAACCTTGCCAGAAATGACAAGTGAAGAAGTGACATACGCAGACCTGAGGTTCGTGACACTGAAAAAATCCCAGGACCAGGAGCTCCAGACTGCCGGAGCGAAAGGTAGTGGGTGGTGTTGGGGGTCGATTCTCTCCAAGGCAAACTCTCACCTTGGAGAACATTTTTTATGTGACACTCAGAGGGGAATGTCACCTACCAAGAAGCATCTTGGCTTCTGGGAGCCCTTTGGACTCAAATCTTCTAAGAAATTGGGAGGAGAAAAGAAAGAAGGCAGGAGATTAAAAAGAATGGAAGGGTGGAGAATGTGGAAAAAATGTTTGGATTTGAGAGGAGAGATATAATGAAGGATGTGGGGTGCAGTTAAGTAAAAATAAACATGTTCCAGTTAGACATTAAGTGTCAGCTTCTGGAAATTAGTGAAGTAATCTGCCTAAAGGACCTTACAAAAATTTTTCAGCTTTACTTATTTAAATCTGACTAACTGAATGAAGTAAATGCTAGGGGAAAAGTGTGCTTTCTCTCAAGGGAAGGAATATATGGACAAATACCTTTTTGTACTTAAAAATCATAAAGATTATGCTGCATAGCTTCACAGAGGAAAGGAAGAATGTGGCTGATCACAAATCTATATTATTCAAACTATGCATTAGTGCTTTAGAATTGCTCAGTATGAAAGGTGGTGGTAAACCTAGGAGATGTTATGTTCCAGCCTGACTAAACGTGTGGAGATAAACTTGAGAAATTTGATAATAATGTAATAGATTAAACAGCTATTTCTGAAGGAAATTTCCTCCCCTTATTGGCTAGACAGTTGATTATCTCATTCTCACTTTTTGAGGAGTCCTTGAGTTTTATACTCAGAGCCTGAAGCTTAGCTCCCAGTAATTTAGTAGAGTTCTTCTCAACTGTTTGGGTAAAGAGTTAGGGATCATGGGGGAAAAAAGGCAGAAATACCACAGGTTGATATGTCAGTTATTTCTGTTGGTGACTTCAACATAAATATTCCCATGGAAATTTCATACTGGAGCCTAATAAAAGAACACAGAAGTCTTAAACTGGAAGCAATCCTTTCCTCTGTGTTTTGGGGCTCTGTGTGAATTCACATGGGTGTTTACGTCCGCCCACATTGCAAGAATGGGTGTGTGCATTTCCAGGTGTGAGACCGTGTTTATGTGCAACTGCAGCTATGTGGTCTTGTTCACATCTGTATGCCCTAATTTCAGATTATTTTACAGGGACCTGGTGTTCATTGGTGACTGTTTCTGAGGTTATTTTCTGAAAAGGTGAATTAATTCCCAATTTGGCAGGTTAGGCACTCAAAAGTGAAAATACCCCAATACTTGGATGCATATGAAACTTTCAGCCATGTTGTAAGCACAAATACTTCCTTGATGTTCTTTCCTCACATATGAAATTCTGTGCTGTTCAGCTTTATTTGCCCAATTCATTTTCTCTTAAAAGCTCCTGGCTAAGCTAGTCTCCATGGCCTGATCAGTTCCCAGCCCTCAAATCCTAAGGAGGACAGGCCATGGAGCCAAATAGCAGGACAATTTTCATAATGTAATACCACATACCGGTCCGAAACCCAGCAATTCACTGGGCAGACTACTGGCCGTGTTGTCTTGTGCAATGTAGGAGCTGCAGATACAAAGATGAGAGGTTCCTGTTTTTGCTGCTTTTCCTTCTTTTTGTCTATCTCAGATTCCCCCAGTCCATCTTCCTGTTGGCGACTGGATACAGTGGCGCTTGGGGTCTTCTGCCTAAGTTTTGTGGTAGCTGCAGGGGTCTTGGCTGCCAAGTGTAAGTATGGTCACAGAAGGGGTGCTCCAAGTTCAGTATGAAGACCTAAAAGTCTAGCTAGGAAACTAGTTAAGGAAAAGGGTTAGCCTAGGGGATTAATGAGGCAAAAAAGTGCCCCTTGCTGGAAGAGTTTACCCACTCAAGAGATCTCCCAGTCTTTGAAACTGGGATGTATCAGGTCTTGCTCATAGGTGTGCACAAACTGTGTGTAGGTCAAGTATATTCAGTCATGGGGAGGTATGTGTGTCTTTGGTAAGTTTATTCAGGTCGCACTGAGCAGTTTAGCTTTAATAATAATGAAACAATTTCATTCTTGTTTCGCTGTGGTTCAAGTCATCCTGGTCTGCCACTTTGTGCGTGAAAGGGATGAAAACTTCACCCTGCAAAAGGCAATTATGGAAAGCCTCAACCAGCAGCTGGAGCTCCTCCAGGCTCAGAATTTGAACTTGACAGAGACTGTAAAGCAACTTGCCACCTCCAGAGGTACATAGTGGTGGGAAGATGGTGGTTCCATCACATTATGGTAGCCAGACATTTATTTTTTTTCTATCAATCATATGGGAAGGAAAAATCAAAATCTCTAAAATTGCCCTGAGTTATTTAATTTGAAAAACAATTTCAACTGGGTCAATCAAAAGGCTGTGTTTCCATTTTGATAATTTGTTAAATTTTAAGTATCAGTCTTTTTGAAGTATCAGTCTTTTTGAAGTATGTTTATTGAATTTTTGTAATGGAGCTGTTTTATAACCTAAACCAAACACTTTAATTCAGAAAATACCGTGATGATGACACCTTTTTTTTTTTTTTTTTAAATGTGTTTCTAATAGATGAGCTCACTGATGTTACCATTCTCTCTTTCACAGTCAGTTTCAGTGAATTACAGTACAAAAATTTTCATGGAAAATTCCTGCTGGCTTTAATTGTCTGTAATGCTTTGACTCCTTAAGCTTCATTCTGTTATACGGTAGTGGATGCAGCAGTGGAAAAACTGCTGCTCTGTACCAAATGGGATTGTAATCACTGTAATCACTGACAGTTTACAGACTATATGATGAGGGTGGTTTTTTTCTTGTGCAAAATAGTGGTGTGAAACTTTAATGATAGGTGAGCTGAATATGCTAGAGTATCATGTAGCAGAGGGAAGAGAGTCGTAATAAATTAACGTCATACAAAAGAGTGGGAAGGTTATTTTCTTTGTAAATGTCTACATTTGAATTTAGCACAAACCAGAAGCTAGTTGTAAGAGTCAAGTGCACTGTGCTGTGCTATCTGTTGCCATCCAGCATTAAGTCCTGGCATTCCCAGCTGGCACTGGCTTGTTACACTATAAAATGGTTATGTGAACTATAGAGCAATGAATATGATTCACCCAGTAGTTGGGACCCAGTTCCCAGGAATCTCCAAAATATTTTATCTGGCAGGTCTTTTTGCTGCTTGTGATTATATCAGTCTCCAACGAGAAATGGAGTTCCCCAAATAGTGCAAGAATGAAAGAAAAACCCAGTATTTTGAGTACTTTCTGGCTTCAGTATTATTCAGGGTCCCAACAGGCAGCTAACAGAATAATGTGGCAGAAAAGAGTGAAGGTGCAGCTGTCAGAAAGGTATTTTCTTTAACAGCAATGGGCTCATTATCTTTCACTTTGTCTGGCCGTCACTGTCTGATGTCTGCACACTGAATCCACAGCAAGTATGAAATGCTACCAGAAAAGTTAAAGTATAAATTGCATTGTAAAGCATATAGCAGGAAAGGGCTGGCCCTGATGTTAACAAGAAGTTAAAAGTAAGTTCACATGAATGGAGATGTACCCATATGACTGAAAGTCTAGGTTTCCTTTTACATCCAGAGAGATCCATGTCTCTGTGAACATAGCTCAACCTTCCAAAATTTCCTCTATTTGTGTTTTACTAGAACCCTCAGGTTTGTTGGTCACATTAAAAAAATGTAATTTTTTTCTGATTTTCTTTTAGAAATGTTTTCTCCTGGTCTTCTGGCAACTGAGTTTATTAAGTCTTCAATGAAGACATGAATTTAGCTGCAGAATGAAGGAGGATTTGTTGCTCCTCTGTGATAGAGAGATTCTGCACTGCTGTAGTGATCCTGCAGGGATCCACTAGATCACTAGACACTACCGTCACTGACAAACCTGATCAGGTCCTCTTTTGTTTTCAAGGACATAAATGCATTCCTTGTCCTGAGAACTGGATACAGTATGGGGAGAACTGCTACCATTTTTCAAAGGAATGGAAAACTTGGCAAGAAAGCAAGGCTCAATGCTCTGCTCTGGAGTCCAGACTTCTTAAGATAGAGAGTAAGGAAGAGCTGGTAAAGATTATTTTTTTCTCTCTCTCTAATTATACACTCTGCATTTTACTGTGGTCTGAACAGTCACTCCATCCTTCCACTGGTGCAGTATGCTGTGGCGTGCGTGTGCTGGACTGAGTGGAGAAACCTGTCCATGCCCCTTTGGAGCCCCTCTACCTAGACTGTGGCTGCACCCTCCCTGGTGCATCCCTGCTGACCTCAGGGGAGTTAACTGAGACACTCCAGCTTGGGTCTACATCTAGATCCTCATCCCACCTCAGGGCAAATATAACTGAGTTAGTACTTGTTGGCAACTCTTTTGTTAGTTTGCTGGAGCAAACTGTTTAGCAAACGTCAGAAGCCTGGCCTTCAGCTTCTTGCTGTCCACAACTAGAAATCTCAGCATTCTGGCCTGCTCCCTGGCCTCTTCTCCCACATGAGCAGAAGAGGATCCGTATCTTTTTCTGACTCCTAAGTTGTAGATGAAGCAGCAGATAAAGCATGGCCAGAAGAGCTCTTCACTGTGAAGGAATTTCTACCCTTCTTCCCTTAATGGCAATGAGAATATGTCTTGAACTCTGTGGTTTTATTGTCTGTATTTTGAATTTTCTGAGTACAATGATATCAAGTGATGCAAAGGCCTTTTCCTGCTTGACTTATTGAACCAGGGTGTTGGAAGAAAGCCATTATCCTATGCCCATTACCCAGCTAATTTTCAGGCTTTGGTTATCTCAATTGTCATTTTAGATGAGAGCTACTGAAAGCTCTCAGCAGGTTCATTTTCCTTATCTCCACAACAGCACTGGCTGCCAGGAGTAGGAGGCACTGCCCATATTCACTTATGAAACCAGGTGTGAGCAGGTTGCTTTCATTTGCCTCTCTCCTTTTCCAAATTATAGGCTCTTACGAGTGAAGCAGGGATGTGATTCACAGGCTTTGCATTTATTTCTGTACAGGACTTCGTAATGCGATCGGCACAGTCTTACAGTTCTTCCTCTTTCTGGATTGGGCTGTCTCGCAGCGGAGCTGAGGGGCCCTGGCTGTGGGAGGATGGATCTGCTTTCTCCCCTGACCTGTGAGTCACTGCACGGATAGGAGCAGACCACATCCATGCCTATTTGTTATGAGCCAGAAGCAGCAACCTTTAACTGCCACTCAGTAGTCACCTGTCCCCCTTGTCCCGATCCAATGTCGGGGCAGGTTTCGATACTAACCCAAGAGCAAGATTAAGACACAAACGAGGTCAAATACCGTATACCCAAACCAGGTTTTTTATTATTAAAGAAGTGAAGAGGTAGCGATAGGACAGAATGGAAGGAAAAGACAGAACGAAAGCAAGGATGCAGGATAGGGCTGCAAGAATAGTCACCACCATGGATCCAGCGGCGTCCCGTTGGTCCTCAGTCTTCAGTTCTTCGGTGGTGGGTGCACACAAATCAAGCTTCAATGGTAGATGCACAATGACAAAATTTTCTGCTGCCTTTTTAAGTTCATCGCATCCGCTGATTGATATATCTGCTCACCTTTAGTTTTTTTTTTCTCTGGTCCAGCAAGTTTTGTTGCATCTGGCTTCAGGGCAGGAACGTTTGCCTCTTGTCAGTTCATTAGCCATGCATGTATGGGGTCTGGCCTACACAATAGAGCCACAAATGGCTGCAGGATGGGGCAACTCAGCACACTTCTGCCCCTTTGAGGCTTGTCTAAAGAGTCCGGACAATGCAACCGCAAGGAAGTGGGGTGGTGCATCCTTCAATACACTCCCACTCCTCTGGGCGACAACCCCCAGACCAATTCACAGGCTGCAGCAGCTTCTCTTGGAGGTTTGCACAGACAGATACAAACAAGCTTTGAGACAGTCATAGGACATTTCAGTCTCTCACACCCCTGCCTTGCAGACTGTTTACCCATCCCTCTCTTGCTTATCAACCTAGACAAGCCCCATCAGAGAGCTTGTATGCTGTGGTGGGTCAGATGGGTAGCAGTGGTCAGGAATTATATCAGCCTGGGACTTTTTCCATGGGGTGATGAATATCTCTGCTGTTTTTTCACAGGTTTGAGATCCAAAGAGCCAGCTCGAGTCCTTTCCTAGATTGTGTGTGGCTTCAGGGTGCAAACATAGATGCTGAACGGTGTGGCGAGTACAAATTTTACATTTGTGAGAAAGTGGTGGATCCTGTGGTGGTCGAGCAAGTGACCTACTCAGACAGGCACTAGCATGCAGAGCTCTGCAAACAGCCCCATCCTGGGATATGCTGTTGTGGGGGCGAGTTCTGCCCCAGGATTTGCGATAGGAAAAATGAGTCTGAGCTCAGGTTAATGTAACATCAGGGATAATCTTAGCTTAACTTGTCCTCTGGTGATGCACATCAGCCAGACTCCTTCTTGGGCTTTTTTAAAAACAACTTAATTCCCTCTTTCTTTCAGCCCTTGCATTCTTGTGTAACCAATTCTATGCACTTCTCATAAATTCCTTTCTAAATGAAACAAAATTAAGTATATGACTCCAGAACTCTATTTTAAAGATTCATACCTATCTACCAGAAACAGGAATCAGTGACCATTTATAAGAGCAACACATCATGTTTTCAAAATCTATCCTTTGCGTATTCAGAGATGTGAGCTCCCAATTTACAATAAATTTCCAAACATTTGATTTAATTTCACTCCTCACCTGCTGATAACTAGAAGGTGCAACAGAATCAGAACCTACATTAAAAGACAAATAAAGTTATTTCTAGTTTTCCTGGTTAGAGAGAAAAGCTTTCAAAAGAGATTGCATGCCCTAGGCGCTCAAAACAGAAGGCAAATACACAACACATTTCATTGAGGAAAGTCAGCATTATTTAATTCCCAGGAATGCCAGTCCAGCTGCTAGTGGATTGTTTTGCTGCACTGAGTGTTAGGGAGGAAAGTGCATTCCTCTAAAAAGTCTGTCTTGATAATTATCCGTGTCGCACCTGATACAGTTTTTTGATTTCTCAAATCCATTTTCCATTCTGTTGCAGAATTTCACGACTGGAATAAATTTTGTTGCTACTGACTTTTTTTTGTAGTGTATCTTTTTAGTAAGTCGCTCAAGAACCATCAAATACAGGGCCTTTAATGATACAAAGCCTCTTGCTGCTTGGCTGCTGTTTAGGAGACAGTTCAAAGAGAAGACTGCATCTCCCTTCTACGGCACTAGCAAACAATAAAGGTCTTTGCAATCTCTCAGGAACAGTCAAGTTTACGGTTGGGACTTCTGTTCCTGTGTGTATTTTGTACTAATTTGAGCCATTCAATAAAAATTGAACTGTAAGTCTGGGAAGGTATTTAGGGAAGCTTCTAATTATGTTTATTTCAGACATAAAGCTATGCATCAGAAGTCTGCAGTAGCAACAGCCAACAAGTGTGCTGCATCCCTCACTAAATGAGTGTTTAGCAATATGGCAATTATCTTAATTATGGATATGAAGAAGTAATTTAGAGGAGCAGGGACAACAGAGAGTGTCTTGGCACATAGCTATCATCTCATAGTCTGGATATGCTGCATTTTCTATGTCTGAACACGGGGCCTCAGTAGCTGTGGAGATACTACCTGGGATCCCAGCACCAACTGGGCTACAGGGGGTGCAGGTATGATGTGGATGGTGGAAGGGGTAACCCATACGAGGCTGTTGTTGCATGTGAAATGCGCTGGTATTATGGACTACTGCTGGGAGCAAAATGCTGCAGAAAATGAAGGAAGAAAATGTTGAAGGTCTGCTGTTCTGTACTACATTTGGGAAGAGAATCCATTAGACTGTCTTGTCCTCTTGGTCCCTATGCCTTGCTGCTGAATATTCACAAGCTCAGAAACTTATAAAACAAGGGGTAAGTTCCTGATCCTCATTGCTGTCTGGATTTTTTCATTTTATACCACATCTTCGTGCCTCAGTGACTTGTAATTATAACCGCTACATGATGAGCCAAGTTGCACAGAACAGAAGAGCACATGGCATCTGGTAATTGCCCTGAGATGTGCAGTGTACAACCTGTTACTGTGTTTGTTTGAGTAATACCTGACCCTGAATTTCCTTGATATGTAGCGTAAATCAGTTCTTGTATTTTGGGTTAAACCAGAAGAGAAAAATTTAGCCTTATATGTAAGATGATTGCTTAAGTCGCAACACAGTAATTATTTTAATAGATGTCATATATTTTGTTATATGAGGTTAAAATATTCAGAACTTTAAAGCAACTCAGAACTAAGCAATTTCATGCACATATCTTCTGCACTTTACCCTTTCCCATAGCCACCTGCACACACTGGACCATCTGCTAAATCACTCTGTGCGTTCCTCATGCAGTTCTTCTTAACTCCCTTTGAAATGTCCCCTTCAGAAATCTTTCTCAGGTTGCCCAGGGTCCATTAAACTATTTGGCTCACAGGAGTCTGTTCTGTGCTGTTGAGTAAAGGGAATATTCTCAGTAAGCAATGAGTTAGAGAGACAGCTTTCCCAATTAACTTTGCAAGTCATGCTAACCCTTGCATTTTGCACAGCTACCTGTGAAGTCTGGTCCTTTGAAATTACCACAATTTCAATCTTAATTTGTTTTAAGAGCGATGTCATCTCTGCTGTCATTTGACTGCAGAAAGCATTTAAAACTGACAAAGTTCAAAAGGCAGCATGCAATCATGCCTTTGATCAAATGAACTGAGTCATTTCTAATCATACAGTGCTCATAGGCAAATCTTTAGGTTTTGTTGCACACTGAAAAAGACAAAGGATGAAAATTCTTTTTGATAGCCACCACTAGATTAGTAATTAGTTGATGTCTGTTGTTGCTATAGGTTTTATGAGCACAGCCAATTCTGTATTCTTGATGTTATGTTGTTCACAGTGATAAAAAAATCTTGAGTCTATAATTAGCCTTTTTCAGTTCAGTACAATGTCCATTAAAATCAGAGTATAAGCACTGTACCCATGCCACAAAACAAGCCTTCAGCCCACAAGCCGCTCTCAGTGCTTCTTGGCAAATCATTTCCCTATTGTTCCCAACATGAGCATTCATCTCAATATATCTACCAAACTCATGAATGTTTTTCTTCATAGTGCCTATGTGTTTTAAAGACAAATTGTTCTGCTCACTTAGTTTTCTTGCATTGCTTTCAGTGGCTTCGTACTGCCATACAGCTGCACAAGTAACTCATTTCTCGGCAAAACTCAGAGATGCAACCTTGAATGGAGTGTCACAGCTTTACTTTTTAATGAGTTTTCTTCTCTGCATTGTCATTCTCTTTACCCTTGGTGGCAGACAGTCAGTAAACCACCTGCGTCATAAAAACTTAAACAAATTCAAGTGGGGAAAAATGTTCTTGCAGCAAGATCCCAATACTCATAATTAGCAGAGAAAATACATGTGTCCTGATTTCATGCAGAGACAGAAGCTGCTGTCTTTAAACAGCAGGCCTTGCAAAATATACTGTCATTTTTTCAAGTTGCACAGCCACATGATAGATGGAAAATGCTGCTAAATCACCTCTGCTAAGGACTGCTGAGAGAACAAGGAAGCAAGGAGAGAAGCACACTGATTTACTGAATATATCACAGTAAATGCAGCTGCATATTGGGAGCTTTGAGTGAAATATTTAAGTTTTCTGAGGTTTTCAGTTTTGTTTAAAATGAGTGTTCATGTCCTAGACCTAAAATCAGAGTCAAAGCTATGAGAGATGGTCAAGAGAGTTTTTTTCTGTGCACTTTGAATTCTGTAGGCAGAGTCAGGATTTTGGGCACCTGCATTTAAACCTATGCATTCAAGCTTGTTTAGTCTAATCTATTGCCCTCTCTCTAATCTTTGCTTCTCTTTCCATCAGCATCTCATCTCTAACCCTCCTGGATAAAAGAACAAATTTTAATGATAAAAAAAGAAGCAAAAATGGAAATGTTACTCATCCTCCAGTTCTCTGGTTAGAGTCATGTGGGGATTTCTCCTTTTGCTAAATTAAGATTCCCATCCTGTAAATTTAGCAAAAAGAAACTTGTGATTTTACATTGAAAACTAAAATGCAGAGCTTGTCTAAATGCTTCCAGAGAAGCCTATTTCTATTTCTGTTTTAGAAATTCAGAATCAGTGCTTTGCAATCGCACATATGCCTGCTATCATGAAAACTTACTTACCCTCCCTTCTCCCCACCATTTTGGAGGCCCACCAGGAAACTGAGCAAGAAGAAATTCTCACTCCTTCTGTGGAAGAGTTGCCCTTTTCTTCTGATTTGAAATAAAAATATTCAGAGTTGTGATTCTTTGGCAGAGAAAGACCATATAAGTCTGATTAAACCATCAAGAGCAAAGTCAGGATTTCCTCCCTATTCGGTGTTTCCTGTATTTTATTCCTCTCTCATTCTTTAGATTTATTGGACTTTTCTCAGAGGAACATAGCTAGTAACACTGGGCACATGAAACAGTCTGACTCAAGTGGCATATGGAATTGATGCTCTCAGTTGGAACACACTTAAATGCACAAGATGTGCAGGTGGCCTTTGTGGGTTAAACATTTCCTGGAGATGGACAGTCAAATGACCATGCTGAAGTCATATTTGCTGCTATTTATAATAACAACTTAACTTGAAGCTTGCCATAGCACAGAATTACGGTGCAGATATTTAATAAGAATTGTGTAGCTGGAAAGCAGTATTTTCTAGGGGAAAGTAAATAATTAACATCAATTTGACCATGTTATGATGGCAAAAGTCTTATGCACTTAAAAAATCTGCATTTTGAAGCATAATTTTGCAACCCAAGGAAAGAGAGCAGTTTCTTCTGCTGTATAAGTAAGACTGTATCAGATATCACACATCCATAGACCAAGACGTGTCATTGTTGAATATGGTGGTTCCAGTTGCATCCCTATGCAAAATGCATATAGAAATATACATCAAATTTCTAGTGGATGTATTAAGAGTCACAAAAATACATCAAAATACCTTTTCTAATTTGTCCACTCAACTCAATTTTCCAACATGAAGTAAAGATCTCAGCGTCACTTTCAAACTTGGAACCATAACCAGGGGATTTTTGTAATTGGTGTTCCTACTAAAAAATAAAATGGCAAGCAGTATTAAATTGAGCACCTCATTTGAACATGGCCACATCGCTATCACAAAGAGATTTTGTTCACTTGTCTAAAATCTGAGTTCTTGAAAAAACACAGAATCACCGAATGGTTGAGGATGGAAGGCACCTCAGATCAGAGGGCTGGAACAGCTCTCCTATGAAGAGAGTTGGGGTTGTTCAGCCTGAAGAAGAGAAGCCTCTGGGGAGACCTTCTTGTGGCCTTTCGATATATGAAGGGAGCTTGTAAGAAAGATGGAGAGAGTCTTTTTAACCAAGGCCTGCAGTGACAGGACAAGAGGCAATGGTTTTAAACTAAAAGAGGGTAAATTTAAATTAGACATAAGAAAGAAATTTTTCTGTGATGGGTGTGGTGAGACACTGGAACGGGTTGCCCAGAGCAGTTGTGGCTGCCCCCCCCTTGGCAGTGTTCAAGGCCAGGTTGGACGGGGCTTTGAGCAACCTGGTCTAGTGGAAGGTGTCCCTGCCCATGGCAGGGGAGTTGCAACTAGATGATCTTTAAAGGTCCCTTCCAACCCAACCGTTCTGTGATTCTATGGCCTCTGGAGGTCATCTGCTCCAACCACCCTGCTCAAGCAGGGCCACCTAGAACCAGTTGTCCAAAACTATGTCCAGATCACTTTTGAATATCTCCATGGAGGGAGACTCCACAACCTCTCTGGGCAACCAGTGCCAGTGTTTGGTCACCCTCACAGTAAAATGTGTCTCCTGATATTCAAAGGGAACCTCCTGTGTTTCAGTTTGTGTCCTCTGGTCCTGTCACTGAGCACCACTGGAAAGAGCCTGGCCCCCTCCTATTTGTACCTTTCCTTCATGTATTTATGTCCATCAATAAGTTCCCCTCCAAACCTTCTCTCCTCCAGGCTGAGCCATCCCAGCTCTCTCAGCCTTTCCTCATAGGAGAGATGCTTCAGTCCCTTCATCATCTTCATGGCTCTTCATTGGACCCTCTCCAGTATGTCTATGTCTCTCATGTACTGGGGAGCCCAGCAATGGACACAGCACTCCAGGTGTGACCTCACCAGTGCTGAGAAGAGGGGAAGGATCACCTTCCTCAACCTGCTGGCAGCACACCTCCTAATGCATTCTAGGATGCCATAAACCTTCTTTGACACAAGGGCATACTGCTGGCTCATGGTCAATTTGGTGTCCACCAGAACCTCAAGTCCTTTTCTGCAAAGCTGCTTTCCATCTGGTCAGCCCCCAGCATGTACTGGTGCATGGGGTTGTTCCTCTCCAGTTGCAGGATTTTGCACTTCTCTTTATTGAACTTAATGAGGTTCCTGTCAGCCCATTTCTTCAGCCTGTTGTGGTCCCTCTGGATGGCAGCACAATCCTCTGGTGTATCAGTCACTCCTCCCAGTTTTGTGTCATCAGCAAACTCTGCCCTGTCATCCAGGTCATTAAAAAAGCTGTTGAACCAGGTCAGATCTAGTGGTGACCCCTGGGGTACACTGCTAGTGACTGGCCTTCAGCTGTAGACTTCATGCCAGTGATTAAGGTCAATGGCATCCTGGCTTGTATCAGAAATAGTGTGGCCAGCAGGGACAGGGAAGTGATCTTACCCCTGTACTCGGCACTGGTGAGGCCGCACCTCGATTCCTGTGTTCAGTTTTGGGCCCCTCACTACAAAAAGGACATTGAATGACTCAAGCGTGTCCAGAGAAGGGCAACGAAGCTGGTGCAGGGTCTGGAGCACATGTCGTACGAGGAGCGGCTGAGGGAACTGGGGTTGTTTAGTCTGGAGAAGAGGAGGCTGATTGGAGACCTCATCGCCCTCTACAACTACCTGAAAGGAGGTTGCAGAGAGCTGGGGATGAGTCTCTTTAATGAAGTAACAAGTGATAGGACAAGAGGGAATGGCTTCAAGTTGCGCCAGGGAAGGTTTAGACTAGATATTAGGAAACATTTCTTTACAGAAGGGGTTGTTAGGCGTTGGAATGGGCTGCCCAGGGAGGTGGTAGAGTCCCCATCCCTGGAGGTGTTCAAGAGGCGGGTTGACATAGCGCTGAGGGATCTGGTGGAGTTGAGAACAGTCAGTTAATGGTTGGACTTCAAGGACTCAAAGATGATCTTCAAGGTCTTTTCCAACCTAGATGATTCTGTGATCACCACCCTCAGGGTCCATCTGTTTAACCAGTTTTCAATCCACCTCGCTGTTTGCTCATCCAGCCTGTACATCAACAGCTTCTCTATGAGGATGTTACGGGAGGAAGTGCTGAAGGCCTTACTGAAGTCTAGGTAGATAACATTCACTGTTCTCTCCCTGTCTACCAAGCCAATCATCTCATCATAAAAGGTTATAAGGTTGGTCAAATACAACTTCCCCTTGGCAAATCCATGCTGGCTACTCCCAATCACCTTCTTCTCCTTCATGGGCCTGGAAATAGTTTCCAGGATTAGTTGCTCCATCAGCTTCCTAAGGGATTGAGGTGAGGACGATTGGCCTGTATTCCTGCCCTTATTGAAGATAGGAGTGACATTTGCTTTCTTCCAGCCCTTGGACACTTCTCCCAGTTGCCATGATCAATCAGAGTATCGAGAATTACCTTGCAATGACATCTGCCAGCTCCCTCTGCACTCGTGGGTCCATCCCATCAGGGCCCATGGACTTATCCATGTCCAGCTTGCTTAAGTATTCCCTGACCTGATCCTCTTCCACCATAGGTACATTTTTCTTGCTCCAGACTTTTCCCTGTCTCTGGAACTTGGCATTCTTGAAGATAAATCTTGCTAGTAAAGGCAGCATCCAGTACCTCAGCCTTTTCCTGGTCCTGTGTCAGCAGGTCCCTGGTCTCATTCAGCAGTGGGCCCATGTTTTCCCTAGTCTTCCTCTTGTCAGCTATGTACTTGTAGAAGCCCCCCTTGTTGCCTTTGACACCCGTCACCAGATTCAATTCCTTTTGCTCTCTGGCTTTCCTAACCTCACCCCTGCATGCTCAGACAGTGTCTCTCTGTTCCTTCCAGGTTACCTGTCCCTGATTCTACCCTCTGTATGCTTCCTATTTGTGTTTGAGTTTTGCCAAGATCAGGGTGTTCATCCATGTAGGTCTCCTGGCCTTCCTGCCTGACTTCCTGCTCGTTGGGATGGACTGCTCTTGAGCTTGGAGGAGGTAATCCCTGGATATTAACCAACTTTCTTGGGCCCCTCTTCCCTCCAGGGTCTTATCCCATGGGTCTCTTCTGAGCAGATCTTTGAAGAGGCCAAAGTCTGCTCTCCTGAAATCCAGGGTTGTGAGCTTGCTTTTTACCCACCTCCCTCCTCTCAGGATCCTGAACAAGATACACCAGATACAGTTACTTAGACTTAGAAAATAATCCATTCCAAAAGACAATTAATATATAATACCAAAAATATGTGTTTCCAATACATTGGAAAATTCAATTCCCCATTCATCATTTAATACTTTTCCGAATACCGTCACAGCATTCCAGCTATCAGTGCAGCCATTCACAGAATCACAGAATCATCTAGGTTGGAAAAGACCTTGAAGATCATCTAGTCCAACCATTAACCTAACATTGACAGTTCTCAACTCCACCAGATCCTCAGCGCTATGTCAACCCGACAAACCCCTCCAGCGATGGGGACTCCACCACTGCCCTGGGCAACCCATTCCAACACCCAACAACCCGTTCAGTAAAGAAGTGCTTCCTAATATCTAGTCTAAACCTTTCCTGGCACAATTTGAGGCCATTCTTTCTTGTCCTATTGCTTGTTACTTTAGAGACTCATCCCCAGCTCTCTGCAGATTCCTTTCATGCCACACTCATTCAGTGTGCAGCCATTCATGCCGCGTATCCATCCTTTCGTATGATGAGATGCATTAAGTAAAGGGATAGACGTATTCTATGTTAGCTGAAGACTCAGATTGTGTTCTTGGAAAAATCTAATCACTAGTCCCATTCTCACTGTGTAACTGCAATGGTGATTATGATGGTAGCACACTGTTTATTAAAACTCATTTAACACTGACTTCTGGGAATTCTTGGAAGATCATATTTTTGCATGTAAAGGGAAAACATCATTATCTGGAAGTAAAATCTGTAAGTCAAGAAGAGGATGAGGATGCCCGGTGATGCTTCACTGCCAAGCGGTGATCAAGGGAGCCACACATCTTGGACTAGTAAAGGACAGGAGAGCTTGCCTTGGAGTTTTAGAGGAATATAGAATAACTGAAAGTGAGTGTGCTGAAGAGGGAGATGGAAATAGTTAAGAGTTATTGAAGGTTAGCATATCTTTACAAAGTGAGAGAAGACTCATCATCTGGGTGAGGTCAAATGGACTAAAGGGAGAACCTTGGTAGAAATGGATATACATGAAATTCCAATCAGAGTGACAAGAAGTGGTCCCACAGACCTTTACACTTCTGATTTCTTTGGCTGTAAGTAATGCTTAAGATTGTCATCATCACTAAGGTAGAGGTTTCTGAACTAGAACAATGAGACTAATATCTCATCTCTGATTTGTAGATATTTGTTACTGCTGGTTCTTTTTATTCTGCAAAGGCTTTCTGTCTCTTCTGGTTTTGTGTTTGTGTGAATACACTAGGAAAAAAAGATAGACTCTGCTCTGTATTAAACATAATTTTACACCCCTTCTTTGAAAAATCTGAACATCAAAATCTTCTTCATATTCTTCCAGTTCTTTTTCTACTGATAATCTTTTTACATCAGCTGTACTGCTGCCTTCTCACAGATCCAAGGATATTTCTTAAAACAATTCTCACTGTAAACTCTTGACTTACGATAAAACAGGTATGCACAGTTTTGCTCAGAGGTCAAATCAATCCTAGAAAAAAACCCAGAACATCTTGTTAAGAACTCTGATGTACAAATTAAAAAAAAACCTTAAAGCCCTTTTGGACAATCGTATATTATTGCAAAAGTTGCTTAGTCATTTTAAGGTTTATAAAGGTTTATACAAAATATTGAAGAACATAACAGCTCATATAATTCAAGTCTGAAGGTTCATTCTCCCACTTGCCTTCAGCTCAAAGATGTTAAAAAGAAAATCTACATATGGAACATCATCAGAGTAGAAAGTAGCACTAGTGCCTCACCAGTGGTTATGTCACTTCAGCCAGTTTTATGTAGTGGCAGTTTGGGTCTGGAAACTGAAAAGCAGTGGTCTGCCCAACCAGAAGCCAGATCATTCTGCCCAAAGTCTACTAGCCGTGAGAAGTATAAGAATTTGCAAGACAGAATGAGCACATGTTTCCAAGGATGCGCTGGAGAATCTTCACTTGAAGAAGGTTCTCCAGCCCCTGAAGAGCACTCTCATATTACTGCATGCAGTGATCGCTTCACATAGAACCGAATGGGAATTTGATTTTTTTCCCCACGGTTAGTAAAGGAGAAATATACAGAATAGGCTAATGAGATTTTACAGGACAAGTAAACACGTTCTCTCCACCTAATGTTGACTATTTTTGTGTAATAAAGGTTTCAAAGAGAGTAGTGAATTTGGAATAGTTGTGACTGAGTAGAAAGAGGAAGGTGCAGGCAGGCTTTGCAGGAAGTAGGCTGTCATGAAGGAAGTGTGGGTTGCTCCCTGGGATGTTTCATAAAGTGAATGGGTTTAAATAGTAAGAGCAGTCACTGGTTGCACTGTTGACTCCTCCTGCTCACACTTCCAGTTTTCTGGGACTCTCTCTGTTTCAGAGACTCCACACCTAAATCCAAATACATCTGCAGCTGTATTCTGCATTGAAGCTTTGCCATTCATGGGGTTTTGGTTTCCTCCTCCTTCAGTGCACAGGGAAGATACTGTGCAAGAAGAGATTAAAACCCACCACCTGTTTAAGTTCAAAAAACTTACCAGTCCATTCTCTTTGTAGAAAGTTTCGTATCATCTACCCAAGTCCAGCCATCAACTCCATATGATAATCCAATCCAATAAGAGTGTTTTTGTGATATTTGAGATATGCTAATCTGTGAAAAATGCAAAACATTTATCACCAAGGATATTGGGTATTTTTTTGCTGCACCTAAAAAACTACTGTTGAGAAAGGAGGTGATCAAGAAAAACCAAAGGAGGTCATTTGACAGTGACTCTCTGAACTCCTCATCAGGCCTTCAGAATAGTTTCCAAGGGGAAACATCTCTATTTGGCATGCAAACAGGAGTATTTTGTGTCTGGCATCTCTACTAAATGCAAGACCAGGGCAACAATTCTTTTTAGAGCCCTATCTCTCAGAGTATTCAAAGAGATTTCTTGAATGAAAGACTCACTGCTTACAACTCTCACAGGATCCGTGACACTCATGTCCACTGTTTGGCTGAATAATATCCTGTGTTGCTAGCTACCTCACCATTACACATTTGTGGTTAAGTGTTCTGCAGTCTGCATTGCCTCAGACCATGGGGACAGTACCTCTATTACTATGTAACATCAAGAGGTACTTGCTGACTGGTGAGGAGTTTCGAAGAGTTGATACCAGTGCAAAGAAATACCAGTGTGATTGGAACCATACCAACTTGCTTTTCCTTTTCAGTGTAAGAAGGGTGGCGTTCTGGGAGAAGCAAAAGTCTTCACTTTCCTGCCATGTGGCCTCCTTTTCTGAAAAGTAGAAACAGGTGTCGCCTCCAACCCATTTCCAGTTTACAGGGCAGAGTGAACACGCAGATCCTAGAACAGAAGGAAACCATCAGTCCCTCATAAACAGACAAAGGTAGAGCAGAGGAGTCTAAACCCATAGATCTGGAAAGTCAAAGTTATGCAGAGCTGAAATCTAGGTGGCATTTTATGGGTCACATCTACACTTCTTTTTTAAAAAAAAGAAATCATTATTTAATCTGATATAGCATATAACACCCTTGTTTAACCTGATATAAGGCCTAACACATAGATTTCAGGCTGTGTGAGCAGTAGTTCTACTTACTACCAGTCTTACTGTTTGTGTCACCCGTCAAGCACAATCTCTCCTTTAGTCCTTGCAAGTTTTCATTGTGTCCTTCAGTTACCTTAGAACCTCCGAGACCTGGAGTTTATAAAGATATTCTTCATGAGACAAAAAAGCTGTGACGATGCTACTGCATGATATATGCTTCATCATATATTGCAAATTCACTTTTTGCAACAGCATGCTCACAGGCAACTCTGATGCTACAGCATCACATATTGTGAGGTGATTAGAAGATGAGGAAATGATGGATAAAGAGATTTCCAAATTTTAAATGCAGTTTAATCACAGTGCCATTGCAGGCCACTTGGTAATGTAATAAAAGACTAAAATAACAGAAAAAAATATGCTTAGGAAGGACTATCTTGAACTAAACATGTTGATCTTAAAGGAAGCTTTACAAACATTTGAAAAAAACTAAAATTCTAAACATGCTTCAGGTTGAAGCAACCTTTTATTCTTAAAGGTTGGTAAAACTTCTCTGAAGAAAGTGGGGAGGGTTTTTTTATATACCTTCCTCAACATTTAGATACTGTCTTTTGGTAGCAACAGTTCAGAATGACTGTGTCCAGGCTCTGTGATAGAAAGTATAGGTACAGTCATGTCACACATGATAAAAGCTAATATAAATATGAGAGTCATCAGTTCTCTTGCACATCTCAGGTAAACTGGGATGATTGAGTGAAGCAGCCAGAAAACAGTGAATTTCCTCATGAATCTGCGTGCTAGAAGTACGTCCATTTTTAGCATGCTAATATAAACTAATTTAAGACAGTAGTCTACCAACATGAAAGGTTAATCTGCAAACATGAAAGGCTTATCAAAGGAATGAGACAAGAACTGCTATTCCAGTAGAGTACAGAGACCTGAACAACAGGGGAAGAGAAGGGAAACAACAAACTGATTTATGAAAGTCAACATTAGACATTTATAATTTAATTTGAATTAGCAAATAAATGAGTAATAGATGGATGAGGACAGAATCCATTCCTCCCACTCTTTCCAAAACATATCATCTTGATTTCTATATCCTTGCTCTGGGCACAGGTCCAGACTTAAAAAAATTACTTCCCTCAAAGCCTTATGTGCACCAAGCTGCACAGTGTTCATCACAGGCAATTAGGAGGAGAGGAAAGGACAGTATATGTGGGGAGGATGAGCTTTGACTGTCCTTGTTGCAGTCAGTCTGACACCTTTCTTAAATGCAATTATTCCCAAGGTGTTAATATGAATAAAAGAACACAGTAGTTTTCAGCACTTACCTAGGACTATCATTCCTACGGTGAGGGCCAGGCACAGTGCAAACAAAGTGAAGATAGCTGGCCACCATACAGCAAAGGGAAGAGAGTGCCCTGGGAGAAACCAACAATTTATCTGAGGGCAGGCACCCTCTTCAGCAGCACTCCCAACCCTCCACACCTCCATGAAGAGCATCTGGTGACTCTTGAAAGAGTTCCCCTTCCAGGCTGTATTATATTTTAAGGATAAACCCAAATGCAAGTTGAGAAGAAGATGAGGCGCCTCTGTTGAAGAGGTCTGTTTGAAAGGAGACACTGGATACTGTTTAAATGGAACAGCTGGGGGATTCCTTGCCTTTGACAAATGATGAAACCATGAAACATTGTAGTGATCCTTTGGCTTAGAAGTAGGTGATGCTCCTGTCCTCCTTTGACTGTTCTGTATTACTCTGCTATGTCAGAACAGAGTAAAGGAAGTGTTTGTGTGCCATCTTACACTTTGCACAAATCCTTCCTGCTCTCAGGGCACACAGCACTCAGGCTGTGTGCCAGCTCCCAGCTGAAGTCCAGTTCAGGAAATTTCTGGAGTCCAAAATACCCACTGAGATTTCCCTGGATTCAAAAGTTCCTGAGAGTTGCCATCACCAAACAGTCATGGCAATGAAGTATGAGGGACCTTTCAGACGGAGAAATATTTAACTCAAGACTGGATGCCCTCTTGAAGTAGATAGTTCAGCCCAACCAGAGCTATGGGACTTGAAGAAGGGAAATGACATGACCTGTGCATTCAGACCTGGTGCTGTCTCATCCCTTCTGGCCTTAAAGGCTGTGAATCTTAAACATTTTCTGAAAAATTAAGGTCCAGAGGGCAAAATGTGGAAGCTTTTTTCCTATTAAAGTCAGATTGTCCTGTCTCTATAGCCATTTCCTGCAATAATAAATAAACAATAAATAAAACTAACCACACTAAAGCTGATTCCTGCATTCCAGAGCTTGATCCTGAAGCCACCTGTCTTTTCCTACAGAAATTTAGGGCAAGCAATGGCAGTAGTTCCACTTTACGCATTTTTGCATTCATGTGTGATTTTTTTTGTCAAACAAAACAATACAAACAGTGCATTAAACCTTTAACATTAAACCTATAAGAACATTCTTCCTATTTACTGAGCTGGATGAGATAATACTGTTCCTGTTGTCATTGTCTGCCATAGTGCAGAAAGTTCAAAGAGCAAGTGTCAGTCATACCTCGGTTGATGTTCAGGGACATGTAGTGTCTGGCTGGATGCTGTGGCAGGTGATTTAAATCAGAGTATCCATTCTCTTCTTCTGTATTCATATGCATTATCTGAGAACTCATTCAATAATGATCCTCTTAAAAGGCAGACTGAACGATTTCTGAAGGAGAAGCAAAAAGAAATACAGAAAGAGGGAGGGGATAGGATAATGAGTCACACTTCAAATGCCATAAGGCAAGATATTCATATTCAAGTGTTATGTGTGACTCCTCCTTTTCCTCCCTCAGAGGAGGAACTCCTCTCTTCCCACCCATCACATCTCAGCCTGGGTCATGACATGAGTCTCAGTAAATATATGGCCTAGTAGTTCCCCTCTTTTCCATTTAATCTTCCCATGATTTTCATCTCTTTTGAACTTTCCACATTTTAAAACAGAACAAACACTTTTTATTCATCTCTGAGGCAGACTGACTTCCACTCTGTGCCTTTTTCATCATTCAGTGTTAAGGGCTAAAAATCTAGGTGTCTGTATTCAATTGAGAGAAAAGTTCACAGCTGCAAATAGCTGCCGAAGCCGTTTAATCACACAGAGGAGGCAGAAGTGCTGTCCAGAGTCTAATGTCATCTTCTTGGAGAGGGAAGTGGGAAATCAAAGCATGGGAAAAAAGACGCAGACAGGATTTAACAAATAAGAGAAGTGAGCACTTGTGGCAAAGGCTAACCACATACTGGACTGACCTAGCAAGAATGTATTAACAGGGTGAAAGAGGTGATGATTCTCTTCTCTCCATCACCTCTGAGTATGCAGCTGGAGTACTATGTCCAGCTTTGGGCTCCCCAGTAAAAAAACCCCCAAACAACGAAAAACCCATAAAACACATAAATACTAAAACTAGTCAAGGGCAGAGCCATCAAGATGCTTAGGAGGTGGAGCACCTGATTTACAGGAACAGACTCTGACAACCGAATTTGTTCAGCCTGGAGAACAGAAAGCTAAGGAGAATCCAATTGCAGTCTCTCACTGCATAAAGGGGCTATGGAGAAGACGGAGCCAAACTCTCAGAGGTATACAGTGAAAGGACAAGAAGAAATGGTCATAAGTTGCAGTTGGGGTGGTCAAATATTGGAAGAGGTTCCCAGAGAGGGTGTGTCATCTGCATCCTTGGAGATTTTCTGAACTTGACTGGACAGGGACTGGACTGATCTGATCTGGCTTTGAAATTAGACCTGCTGAGCAGGAGTTTGGACCAGATGGACTTCAGAGGTCCCTTCCAAATAGAATCTTTCTGTGACTCTGTAATCTGTGAGTATGACGAGAAGACTCACTATGATTTTTAGGGGAGAATGCCCAAGGGAACAGTAGTAGATCACCTGAAATAACAATCATCTGTTCCCCTTCCTTGTAACTTGGAGAGAGAAATTTAGAAAGTGAGAAACAGACTGGATACTGCTTTCTTTAGTAACTCAAATTCTCTGCACCACCCAGTTACAGTAGGAGCTCCTTTTTCTTTTTGCAAAGCTTGGCTCACATCTTGCTGGCCCTTCTGCACAAGTGCTGTGCACTCTTCCTCTGGAAGTTCCCCTACCAGGAGAACATAGGAAGTATTAAAGTCACAATGTCGAGAGAGAAGGTTCTGAAAGGTTGGCACCTCACCGGCTGCCTCAGATTTTTCAAATGAGTAGAGGTTTATTTCACAGAATCACAGAATCATCTAGGTTGGAAAGGACCTTGAAGATCATCTGGTCCAACCGTTAACCTAGCACTGACAGATCCCAACTACACCATATCCGTCAGCGCTATGTCAACCCTACTCTTAAACACCTCCAGGGATGGGGACTCCACCACCTCCCTGGGCAGCCCATTCCAACACCTAACAACCCCTTCTGTAAAGAAATACTTCCTAATATCCAGTCCAAACCTTCCCTGACTCAACTTGAGGCCATTCCCTCTTGTCCTATCACTTGTTACTTCGTTAAAGAGACTCATCCCCAGCTCTCTGCAACCTCCTTTCAGGTAGTTGTAGAGGGCGATGAGGTCTCCCCTCAGCCTCCTCTTCTCCAGACTAAACAACCCCAGTTCCCTCAGCCGCTCCTCATAGGACATGTGCTCCAGACCCTGCACCAGCTTCGTTGCCCTTCTCTGGACACGCTCGAGTCATTCAATGTCCTTTTTGTAGTGAGGGGCCCAAAACTGAACACAGGAATCGAGGTGCGGTCTCACCAGTGCCGAGTGCAGGGGTAAGATCACTTCCCTGTCCCTGCTGGCCACACTATTTCTGATACAAGTCAGGATGCCATTGGCCTTCTTGGCCACAAGAATTTAATTTATAATATTTAATTTATCACAAAACGAATACAAAAACTGACCAAGTGAAGGCAGGGACAGAGTGAAGGACCATGCTCCATGGACAAAATAATACCAATTGGAAGATCCTGTTAAGGACAGAAGGTACTGTTGGAAAGAATAGGCGGGCTTAGAGCGATGTGAATCTGTAGGGTGATAGTGAGATTGTGTAACTGGGAGCCTGTCATTAGAGATACATGACATGAGACTCGTGTCAAGGAGTCAGAGCACCCCCAAGAAAAGATGCATGGAAGAACCATGGTGTCTTAAGTCTTATGTCTTAAGTGCTGTTGTTGGAAAGGAACCTCTGAAAGTCATGTGGTTCAACCTCCTGTTCAAAGCTGGGGCAGCTTCGAACTCTGATGAAGTTGCTCAAGGACGTGTCCAGTCAAGTTCACACAGTCTCCAATGACAGAGATCTCCCATCCTCTCTGGATACCTGTTCCCGTGTTTGGCCATCCCCATTGTGAAGAATGTTCTCCTTCTGTCTAACTGGGATTTCCCTTACCAGAGTTTCTGTTAGTTGCCTCTAGTAGTGCTCTAATCAGCCCTGGCAGAGTATGAATATGGGGACAAGATACAGGGCTCCAAAAGAGCACTTGCTGATAAAGAGATGGTCCCATGTCTGCCGTTGTAGCTGTGCTCCTGGGCATCTTCTTGTAGTCTTTTGGTCACCTTTCACTGATTTAAAAGCATATCAGTGAAAGATATTATAATGGTTAAAGGTTTTAAGATTCTGATTTGAAATAGAAAGAACAATCAGAGAAGGAAGATCCAGGTTCAGATGAGCATCAAATTGGCTGACCTTCACAGGGAAGGGGTATTTTTCTTTGTTGCTTTCTATAGACAGTGTCTATGAATGCAGATTTGCACCATATTATTCAGCATCTTGCTGACAGTGTGTTTCAGCCTGTGAGCACCGGCAAGGCTGAACCTGGTCCAGGGCAGCAGGTGTGCTCGTAACACGGGTGATCAAGGCCATTGGGAATCCAGTGCAGGGCCTGGAGCAGAGAGGGTAGTGGGGGATGTGAAGAGGCACTGTCCAGCCAGGGTGTTTAGTTCAACTCTTTTATTTCTGAACCTGCCTTCCCAACATCCATGAATTCCGCTTTTTCCTATCCGGCAGCTGACATTTGGGCTGCTCTCATTTCATTGTCCTGGTTATCTCGTAGATGGTCAAGTTTGAAGCTGTCATGCTTCTTCTACTTCAGAACAGCACTGCAGGGCTCATTCCCCTATTGCATCCCTTTATTAACTTCACCCCTGTCTTCTTCACTGTCTGTGTCCATGTCCTGTTTGAAGGGATATTGAAGTCAACAATTTCTCTTTAGTTCCCAATTCTTTCAAGATTTATGATGTCTCAGGCCCTACCAAGGGCTTTACTCTCACACTTAGTATACAACACTAGGTTTTATTTTCCATACAAAATGTGCTTCAAATTAAGCTCTTCTCTGAAATTCCCAGTGCCATGGAAAGATTGTGGACCTCCCCTATCTGGAGAGACAGTCGACCTCCCTGAACAGCTTGTGTCTTGGGCTCCATGTGTAGTCAGGAGAACTTCAACAGCCAGAAGACAGACTGGCTGAAATAATGGATTTGCTTGAATTTAAAATACTATATACTACAAATTATCCCCTCTGAAATAAGCCACTGTTAACAGGGAAAAAACCCTTTCCAAGCTCCTGGGGCCAAGATTTGTGCTGAGACCAAATGGAGTTTTCTATATGAAGATATGGAAATAGTATATAAAGATTGTCCAGCCATAGAAATGAAAGAAATGTGCCCTGCAAGTTATCAGCACTGACTTGACCTTCCTACAGTAATAGTGAACGCTCCCTAAAAAGTAACACCAGACAGTCAGCAGGAAACCCAGAGGCTAACATTTGTTTTCACAATGCAGCCATCAAACAAAGGTGTATAGCAGATTTCTAGAAAAAAAAATCAAGAGTTAGTTTATGGGAAGAAAAATGGGTAAAATGTGGCAGCTTAGATGCCTAGAAGTGAATTATTTCTAATTTCTATAACTAAGTCTTGGCTCTACTGAGTATAGTGAATGTATTCAGGTCGCAAACATCTTTTGGCACATTAGGAAAAGGGGTTCATTTTTTTTTTACCAAGGAACTGCTTTGAGAATATTTTCTGAGGAAATATTGAGTATTAAAGACATATGATTATTTTTTCATTTATTTTAAGGAAAGTCTCCAAATACTAAGGCATATACACATAAATACAAGGTACATCTATACAAGGAATATATGCGTATGTTATACAAAACAGACTCTGACATACAAAACTTCAAAGAACTCATGCAATGAAACTCCACCCAGAAAAGTAGAGACATCATTTTCCTTCAAGAAGTATGACAAGTGCTTTAATAACACATTATGCATAGTGTGTACCTTCAACTCCAGAGATCCCAAACAGTGTGGATATAATACAAGAGCTCAAGTAAGATTTGTGGCAATGGATTCTGCATCAGTTTGAATACTGATTATGTGTAGCTCTGAATGGAGCATGTATTTATTATCCTCCCTGCTATTTGCATAGCAATTAATGTTATGGTAACACTGGAGTTATTCAGGTAATGTTTTGATCCAACCATGACATTTGACTCTACTTTTCACAGAGGTTGCTTCCAGGGATTCCCCGTAGTCTTCTAAAAAATGTCCTTTTGTTTCCATAAATATTAATGCATATGTGAAAAGAATTTTATGGATGAATAGAGCCTTGTGTTCTTTCTATATCCCTATACCTCAAACAGGGGAACAGCTGGAAGAACAAGGCATGCCTAGCCAAACTGGTCTAGAAGAGAACTATGGGTGGATGGTAGTTAGTGTAGTGTGTGCAGTAAGCATTTCAGTGAGTAAAATCATCAAGAATGTAGTTGGACTGGCTTATGACTGTCAGGTGTTAGTGTAAAATGCTGTCTAAAGCTCAAGAAATACAGAGATCTGTGAGAATGTGTGGCTGTCAACCTGGAGGGTCACACAAGAATCATTGCTTGACTCTAGCTAATTCTTTTAACTTGCTTCCTAGGCCCGTAGTGTTTAGCTTTGTAGTTTTTTGATCTCTCTCATTTGTGAGCCTGGGAGGGAAAATGCAGGCAAAGAAAACTATTTACTCTCTAATGACCTGTCGTTTGAATCACCATTCTGAGAAAACTGCATGATAAACAAACAAAAATAAAAATATATTTAAAACTTCCAGTTCCTAAAGTTGGTATCTCACAGTGGCAGATCCCACATCCCTTCTTGCAATGCTTCTTCAGGTGAAATGAACAGCCACTTTCTCACAGATCCAGAATTGCTTACTTGAACAGGACTGTGTAGCATAAATAATCCAACCATAGAAGGAGGCACAGAAGATGTTGTCATATAACACAACCCTAGGAAATGAAAAGATATGGCTTAATAATGTCCCAGTGACCTCATGTGATCTATATTTGGGCCATTTGTAATCATACTGATTTGCTACTGGAATGCAGAATTATTTCCCCCTTGGAGCTATTTTATTTTGCTAGGTGGTCCTTTTGAGTCTAGTGCATGTGATTGAGATGTACTTTGCCAGCCATTGTTCCTTATACAGGACACAAATCTGGAGCTCCACAGCAGATACTATAGTCTCCATGTTCCTTGGTCATTGCACATGTGACAAACATGGGAAAGTAAGAGGAAGCACAAATTTCGTATAATTTACTTGGCCCATCGGATAGAACTACACTGGTCCTAAGTTATGAAAGCTTACCAGTTTGTTGCTTCTTTTGAAAAAGCTGTTCCATCCTCCCAGTACCAGCCGCCCCTTTCAGATATGTATGATAATCCAACCCAGTAAAACTGTGAATCGTGAGGCAGAGAAACCTGTAGGTATGGGAAAATCACAACAATATTTCAAAAAATGAGACCCAAGTTCCTGTATTTTCCAGCTGTGAAGGTTCTGCAACCAAAGGAGATAGTTCTTTCTCAACAGCAGAGTAACATTGTCCATGCTTGTTTTCCACGAGGCAGTGCTGACTGCTCTCACTATAGGATCATTCAAGTACCATTGTTTATTGAATTGCCACAAGACAAGTATACCCTGGATTTGTAAAAACACTTATTTTTTAAAGAAAAAAAAATGAAGCTTTATTTGGTCTGCCTTTAGATATCTACACTGCCTTTAGATATCTGCAGTTTAGATATCATAGAATCATAGAATCACAGCATGGTTTGGGTTGGAAAGGACCTTCAAGGATCATCTAGTTCCAACCCCCTGCCATGGGCAGGGACACCTTCCATTAGACCAGGTTGCTCAAAGCCCCGTCCAACCTGGCCTTGAACACTGCCAGGGAGGGGGCAGCCACAGCTGCTCTGGGCAACCTGCTCCAGTGTCTCACCACCCTCACAGTAAAGAATTTCTTCCTTATATCTAATCTAAATCTAGACTCTTTAAAACCATTACCTCTCATCTATCACTACATGCCCTTGTAGAAAGTCCCTCCCCATCCTTTCTGTAGCCATCTTTAGGTACTAGAAGGCTGCTGTAAGTTCTCCCCAGAGCCTTCTCTTCTCCAGGCTGAACAGCCCCAACTCTCTCAGCCTGTCTTCACAGGGAGGGTGCTCCATCCCCCTGATCATCTTCATGGCCTCCTCTGGACCCACTTGAGCAGGTCCATGTCCTTCTGATGTTGGTGCCCCCAGAGCTGAACGCAGTAGTGCAGGTGGGTTCTCATGAGAGTGGAGTAGAGGGGGAAGAATCATATCCCTTGACCTGCTGGTCACACTTCTCTTGATGCAGCCCAGGATACATCTGGCTTCGTGGGCTGCAAGCGCATATTGCCAGGTCATGTTGAGCTTGTTGTCAACCAACACCCCCAAGTCCTTCTCCGCAGGGCTGCTCTCAATCCACTCATCACCCGGCTTGTATTTGTGCTTGGGATTGCCTGACCCATGGGCAAGACCTTTCACTTGGCCTTGTTGAACTTCATGAGGTTGGCACAGACCCACCTCTCCAGCCTGTCCAGGTCCCTCTGGATGGCACCTCCCTTCCCTCCAGCGTGTCGACCGCACCACACAGCTTGGTGTCATCAGCAAACTTGCCAAGGGTGCACTCGATCCCACTGTCTGTGTCACCAACAAAGATGTGAAACAGTGCTGAATGATGTTAAACAGTCCCAACGCTGACACCTGAGGAATGCCACTCGTCACTGCTCTCCACTTGGACATGGAGCCATTGACCACAACTCTTTAAGTGTGACCATCCAGTCAATTCCTTATCCACTGAGTGGTCCATCCATCGAATCCATGTCTCTCCAATTTAGAGACAAGGATGTGGTGTGGGACAGTCTCAAAAGCTTTGCACAAGTCCAGGTAGATGACATCAGTTGCTCTTCCCTTATCCACCAACGCTGTAACCCCATTGTAGAAGGCCACCAAATTTGTTAGGCACAATTTGCCTTAGTGAATCCATGTTGGCTGTCACCAATCACCTCCTTATTTTCCATATGCCCTAGCATAGTTTCCAGGAGGATCTGCTCCATGATCTTGCTGTGCACAGAGGTGGGATATAGATACGGGAGCGCTGTTTAAGCCCCAATTAGAGTCTGCGGAGGCCAACAGATCACAGAATCACAGAATCATCTAGATTGGAAAAGACCTTGAAGATCATCCAGTCCAACCATTAACCTAACATTGACCGTTCTCAACTACATCCGATCCCTCAGCGCTGGGTCAACCTGACTCTTAAACACCTCCAGGCATGGGGACTCCACCACTGCCCTGGGCAGCCCATTCCAGCGCCCAACAACCTCTTCTGTAAAGAAATACTTCCTAATATCCAGTGGACCCTGAGAAGTGTTTCATCTCACCCAGTGGAGTGCTACTGAATAGTGACTGTATTGGCCAGATATCCCACCAACTGTAATGGAACCTAAAGAAGTAGCTCTGAAGTTGCAGACTGCTTACACTGTAGATGGCTGAAGTTAGGTGAGATGAATCACACCATAGAGGGCAGAGCCTGTTGCCTAAATACAAGTTTCTAGCACCTTCTGAGATTCTCCAGCCTGTCTGAGATCTTCACATATGGCTGACAGGCACAACTCAGAACCTATGGGAGGACAGTGTCTTGCTGAGGCATTATTTGGAGGTCAAAGACAATCACCCTGGGCATCTCAGATTGCCCTAGAAACCTATGCTTAGGCACCTGAATCATTCCCTCAGTGTCTAAGTGCTACCTAAGAGATTCCTCAGCAACTTAGCCTGTTCAGATCCTCCAGATACTCTACTACTGCTTAGTAGCATGTTTAGGGACTCATCCAAAATCTAAAATCCACAGTTGGATTGAACTGGTCTGGCCTCAGACTGACTGCAGCTGCATATACTACATGTGGAAGAAAAAGCAAGCACCCAGACATCTGGAATCAAACTTTCCAGGGATTTATATAACATATCAAAATCGCCTCTGGAATTCAGCAACGAAGGTGTGGTGTTCAGGTGTCTCCCAGTAGTGTGAACCATGATTCTGACCTCAGGATGCTGCTAAACTCAATAATAAACTGTTTCTCCACTTTCTGTTTTGTCTTTACCCATCTGATTTTCACTTAAAAAAATAATACAAAAGGCCAACCTTTCTGCCTTAAAATGAAAGAGTTGAGAACCCCAACATGAGGCTAACTCCATCTGGAAAAAGGAAAGAGTTTCCAGGGAAGCTTGTTTCCTTTTAAAAGCCTTATGTAGCAAAAAGAAAATAAGGATATTTGGGCTTTGTGCAAGCTTAATAGCTGTTGAAAAAGAGGTTCCCAGATACATGTTTTCGAAAAGGGAAAATATGGTCTCAGTAGCAAATTACAGATTTTTCATTAGTCAGAAAAAAAAAAAAAACCAAATTAGTAAGACTACTTAAAAATGTTAATTCCCTAAACCTTTTTGAATCATCATAATATAATCCACTGCTGTCTAGCCTTTGTGCCATCATTGACACCACTCTGTGATAACACAAGGTCAGAAAAAAAACCCTTTTATAGTCACTTTGTAGTGCAGCATGCAAATGACAGTACCATGGTGAATTGGCCACTCCCTAGATTTCCAGTGGATGTGGGTTTGATGCTGGGAGCCCTCAGTAACAAAACTTGTGGAAAGAGATAATAAAAACATGCATTCTGTGTGCTGGGCCTCTCCTCCATGCTGATAATATGCAATTTATTTTCTCTGTGAAAACCTAAATATTAGCTAAATAAGGTATTTTGTACGATGTTCTAGTTCTCATAATACATAATTTCACTATTTCTCACAGCACATAATTTAGAAAGTGTTGCAAGTGATGATAATCTTAGACTTACAGGAAGGCAACTTGACTCAGAGTAAATTAAATATATGTACTGTAAAAGACCAAAGTATTTTTTGCCTGCAAGATTGCTGGAAGTTAAAAAATGTGACATAAAGGAAAGCATGAGTTTAAGACTGTACCATCTTTGCTTTGTCTTTTAGCACAAGAAGAGTGGAGTTTCTTGAGGAACAGAACTCCTGGCTTTGCTTCCATGTTTTCTTCTGCTTTGAAATGTAGAAGCAGTTGTCAGCTCCACTGCTCTGCCAGCTTGCTGGACACAGAACACATTTTGTTTCTAGAAATCAGAGAGAGTATTACACAGACCTGTGAGGAATAGAGGGGCTTTAGCTACCGGATTGACTGAGAAAAGAAGATTAAGGGTAGCCATGAATCAGCTGAGCTCTTGAGGGGTGAGAAACAAGTTGTTTTGCATGTTAGCATACACATATCCACATCTTAAATACTCCACAGTTTAAAACAGACACTAACCGATCAGATCTTTTCCCTGGTGATTTATAGTTTTTCAGTCAACGGGCTCTGAAAAGGGGGTGATTTGTGTTTATTTACATAACAAACACATTTACCATTGTTCTCCTTCCCTTCAAAACACAATGCTTCCCTCATTTCCTGCAGTTTCTTTCTTTCCTCGGGATCCTTGGAAACCTGAAAAACTGAAGGGCATGAAAGTGCTTATCAAAGATAGTTTTAAAAAATTTGTAGCTTTAATTTGTAGCTTTTGGCATTCTTTTATTTTTTGTCTACTTCATTTTTATGTCCAGCGTTGTGTGTACATCGTCTGCATTTTCTTCACCAGGAGAAAGTGCAGCACTGGAAAAGGTCACCTGGGAATGTGGGTGCATCTCTGCCCTGAAAGATTTTTCAAAAAGCATCTGGACAAAGATATGAATGAATTTATCTAGGATTGGTGACATTGCATCTTTGAATGGTGGGGAGGAAAGGCTGGGTGTCAGACTAGAATCCTGAAGAATTGCCTCTGTGATGCCATGGACCACGCTGAGTGTTTGTCCGAGGCACTTGCAACTGCTTCGCTCCTGCGAAAAAGAAGCTGGGGACTCTGTCTGTGCTTCCAAATGTAACGTGGCATCATCTTTGGTTGTTAATTGAAATGTTTCTATGGAAAATCTGCTGTAATCATTGGGCAAATGCATCAGTCACAATACTTTGACGCCGGGATTGCCCTCCCTGCAAAATGTTTTCAATCCAAGAAAAAGAGGGATCCGTAACTGTGAAGTATTGCGGTAACAGTCACAGGGGGGCACCATCATCCAGATAGTGTGGCTAACGAGGTGAGCTTCTGGGTGTGAAAACAAAGCGTTTCAGAAATGGGTTAGAGTTAGGGGTTAGGGTAAGTGTTAGGGGTATAGGTTAGGGTTGGGGTGAAGGTTAGGGTTAAGGTTGAGGTTAGGGTCATTATGATTAGGGCTAGGGTTACGCATTAGGTGTTAGGGTTATGTTTAGGGGTATAGTTTAGGATTAGGGTTGGGGTTAGGTTTGTGCTTAGGGATAAGGTTAAGGATTAGTTTTAGTGTTAGGGTCATAAAGGTTAGGATTAAAGTTAGGGGGTTAGGGTTAGTGTTAAGTTTAGGGGTTAGTTTTAGAGTAAGGGTTAGTTAGGTGTAGGTGTTGCATTAGGATTAGTGTAATCCTTAGGGTTAAGGTAACTATAAGTGCAGATATTAGTGATCCTGAGTGACTGGTGCTGACACTCAGCCATGAGGGTACTTCTGTGGGAGAGCTGTATTGTTGCCTTTCTTGCTGTATAATTTACACTGGGGGAACGGGAACACCAGGAATCCGCAGGGGGAGAAGAAGCAACTGTATGGCTGGAATTCACTCCCACAGCTTGGGACACCACAGTACTTACACAGGGCCAGCAGGACTACCAGCCCCATCAGCAGCACCAGGCACAAAGCGAGGAAAGCAAAGGCCACTGGCCGCCATATGGAAGATGAGGCAGAGGCTCCTGGGACAAACAAAAAACCCATTCAGCAACAAAACCAGCAACTGTCCTCACCACACAGTGGCATTACCTCCCCTTTGACAACACCAGTTCACCTTTACCCCTTCTGCAAAGCCTCTTTTTTTCTTACTGCAGTTGTTATCACTGTTCTGAATTTCCTGAAGTCATTTTGAGAAAATACCTCTTTATCCACTGAGAATATTTATTAACTATTTATTAGGCTTTAGTGTTTTAAACATCTTCCCATGAGACAGGTAAACAGATTAGATTTTGCAGTTCCCACAGTCCTGGAAATAATAAAACAATCTCTAAATCCTCCACCTTGAAAAAGAAAAATTACCATCTAGTTTTGGATAACCACCTGGTTTTGGATAATTACTTCTGGAACCTGTGATTGGGATGTCTGAATGATTGAGATGTTTGAACATTAAACTGTGTATCTTTCTTAAGGCTCTTTCTCCAGATTTCCATTGTGGTTCAATGTCTAATCAGGAATGTAGTTCTCCAGAATTTTACAGCTGAATATCCTCTGATTAAAATCTTTTCTTTTATATATATATATGCATTTTTCCCTCTTGGGAAGCAGTGGTCTGCAATTTTCTATAATACCCTTTCATATCTATTCTAGAGTGTTCAGGTTAATTGAAAAGTATTACATGCATCAAGTATTTTACGGGAGTCCAGTGCATCAGAACAAGCACCTCCAGGGAACTAACCTTTTGTTAGGTGAGAAGAAACACCCTCCAGAGGTGCCCAGAAGTACAGACAGATTTGGCAACTAAAACTTACATGGTCAAAGTTAAGGGAGACAACCCTAGCCCGCACAAGTTAAAGGTCATTTGAAGAGACTGCAGGTGACACCACATTGGGGACAAGTGCTCAGAGAGGTTGTGAGATCTCCATCCCTGGAGGTTTCCAAAACTCAAGCGGGCAAGGTCCTCAGAAGCTTGATCAGACTTTAGAGCTAGCCCTCTTGAGCAACAGATTAGAAAAAATGAACTATAGAGGTCCCTCGCAACCTAATTTGGTCATAAGTCTATCAACTATACATGTTCTCTATGCATATCAACAGGCCATTTTAAGAGTTTTCTGAGCTTGCCACCCTGTTTCTTTCGGGGAACCTCTGCCCCTAGATCACACTCCCTAATACTTTATCCTTGGTGTTCTGGCTGCTGCTTCTTAACAGCTTCTCCTCCATCCTCCTTGTCAAGCAGTCATTATCCATGGATAGCCTTACATCTTTTCCAGACAGCACCAGAGTGTTGTTAATTTAGTCTTTGTCTACTCTAGCCAACCTGCAAAGAGCAGCAATGATATTTATTTCACACATAAGCCATGTGGTGAATTTATGAGCAGCAGCAACAGTACTCAAGTCATCATTTTATGGACTCGGGCATTCCATGGGCACAGTCCACTACCTTAGATAGCACTCTGCTTGTTTATAGAAAAGCTTTGAGTATAAAGAAATAAAAATATATACTCCTATCAGAGCTTACATTCCCTATTAAGACAGATAAACAGGGCACCTTTCTATTCCCCAGAGCTGAGGAAATTGCTTCCCTTTCCAAGGCCTGCATTATCGGATAAAACTATAGTGCCTTCATCTTTTGTGCCATGCTGTAATAAATCCTAGCAAAAGGAAAAAGAATCCACAGAAAGGTAGAATTTGTCTTCTGTGTTAAAGCAAATGGAAAAAATACTAGAGTAAAGATAGGCTTGAGAAAAAATATCATCTGTGATCATAAACAATAGCACACAAGACTCCATCATAATTATTCTCTGTGCTGTTTCTATGAACATTTATCTAAGAATATACTACAGAGTTTAGAAGGGTTCTAAAGAATCAACATAAACATGGAGATTTAAGTTATGCCCTGATTTAAATCAGAAAGCTAATTTCCATCTGTACTTACTGTCTACTGTAACACAATGGGCTGGAGCCTTAAATGCAGAACGTTTGTTTCTGCTGGAATATCCAGGAGTAATAGCTGAAGCTGAGGGTCGTAAATTTAAAGCGGTGTAGCCTTCCTCATCCTCCATGTCGAGCTCGTCACCCTTCTTTCCTGCACTGTGGGAGTAGGGGCACACTGCAGCGAGACCAATGTCAAGGCGATGAGAATGGTTCACGTTTCAGCATTTCCAGTGAAACCACGGAGGAAGCTGGCTCTGTTCTGATTACTGTGGCATAGTGGAAGTGTAACATATTGAAAGCACATTAAGGTGACACTGACAAAGATGGATATTTTCTTCCTGAATGTGAAGACAGGGAGTCTTGGTTGCTGGCTGGAACCTAAGGCTGTTTGATTTAACTATCCGCCTGATCTGACCCCATAAATACAGCAAACATCAGGATTTTCTACCTCCTTAATATAAGATGTGCTAGAAATAGTTGCTATTTTGAGTTAAAGTATGAAAGATATTCTGCTCATGTCTCAGGGCACAAATTCAACACAACAGCTGCACGGAAAGGAATAGACTACATTTCTATACACTGCTGTGAAATGAATGAAAAATGAAATTATTTTATAAAAATCCACTGAAATAAATGCAAGAAGAGGAAAAGCTGAGCTGAAAGGATGGTGAGGCCAGGAGCTTGGCAGGATTCACGTGACCTCTCAGCCTATGTCAGAGAAAGACCAGACTACACTGAGGACCTCTCTGCTGTTGAACTGTAGACAGAAGTCACTGTGCAGAAGTGGTTTGTCCATCCTCACTCTCCATCTTGAGCTCTCTGCACTGCCTTGCTCCAGTGATGAGCTGTAGTTCTTAACGTCTTCAGTGACCAACTCTCCTTAACAGAGCACTTTCCCAGGCATGATGAGTTGCGTGATGGTGACAGGGTCAGTCAGAAGGAAGTTGCAAGAGAGGAACTTCTGTGGTAGCTGTTCCTGCTTTTGTGCGTAAAGTTGAGAGTTCCCCATTTGCAAAATAATATCAACAGACTTGAAATACATTCTAACAGCTGGGCTATTCTTCCTGCCTTGCTGTGCAGAGGATAGATCTGTTCAGAGAGAAGTATCTCTGGCTGCATGTATTTCTTGCATTATATCTTACCTGTATGCAAAGAGAAAGCATGATGGAAATGTTGGGAGCAAAGGGTGCTTACTGTCAGTTTTGTTACACAGAGGGGCACACAAGGAGTAGCAGTCATGGTCACATGGTGTATCTGTAATATCCTCATAAAAACCTCATGCTAAATATGGTGCAAAAAGTGCTTGTCTATCGGGCCTGACAACTGTACGTTGGCATCTTAGTGTAAAAAGGGCTTTACTGCAGATAACTGGGAGTGAAGTGTCTCTATACTACTGAATTTTGTTGCAAGTTTTCATGACAGTAACCTCTGCAGTCTTAGTGACAACTTCACGAGCATGTAATGAATCACCTTTGGGGAAACTTTTCACCAACCTGATTTTACTTCTGGAGAGAAAACAGCAAGTAAAGTAGTTTTCTTGTATTATTTTGGTAGCTCTGAATACAGTAAGTAGTCTGTTAATTATATCACTTTTTTTTTTTTTTAATTTTTGGTGTCACCTTTTAAAACAGATCCTGCTGCAAGAGCAAAAATAACAAAAGCATTAAGACGGGGCTTCATCATCATGCTCTCCATTCTTGTGTAAGGGTCCAGGGCAGGCAAAATTTCTTGTTTCTTTAGACTCAGATGAAAAGAAAGGTAAACTAAGGCGGGAAGTTTGGGTCTACATTTGAACACAGCCTGTGTATAGATGCTGTCAGGAGGCTGGACAAAACAGCTGTATTTATTAACCAGAATGTGACCATCAAATTGCATTGGCTGGAGTCTATGACTGGGGGTGGGGGTGTGGGGAGATGGAATTTAGACATGGGGAACACGCTGTTAACAAGAACTGTGATTCCAAACTGCCATCTCAACCAGTACATGAACAGAACATTTCCATGTCTCTTCCCCTGTAAGGAAAAGCTCTTTCCAATGGAAAAGGGAATGCATCAGACGGTGCATCCTTAGGTCCTACCTGGTTACCCCAGGACCAGGGAGTGTCCTTTGATGGTTTCAGCCTTGCTGGGGGAGGTTGCTTGCTGCAGCGCTCCCAACACCTGCAGTGGATGCTGGGGCACTGACTCCTGTCTGACTTCCCTGGGGGTGACTTTTTCTTTCTTCTTTTTTTTTTTTTTTGTTTTGGTGTTTCAGTTGTTGTTTTCTGAGGAGAAGCAGCTAGTTCCTTCTGCTTCAGTAGCATGGCGCACTATGAATCTATACTGTAACCTCACCCACCTTTACAGTTACAAATCCAGTTGCTGCACCAGAGACTGCTTTTGGGCTGGCAGTAAATTGACCCAAAAGATCAAGGCCACAGCAAGATATGATGTAGCCTTGTGGCTACCTGTCAGCATGGGGAGCTGTCAATCTCTGGTCATGTCTGTCTTCAGCAAACTGCAGAAACACCTAGGATTTTCCCATCTGCTCTTAGGCATGCCCCTTTAATGAAAAAACATCCTGAAAATATCTTTCCTGTTTCCTCACAGTTACTCTAATGTAAGAGAAAACAAGATCAGACTCTTTTTGGGTTTTTTTTTTAATCTTTCTTGTTTAGTTTTCCTGCCAAATTACAGCAAAGCCCTTCATTATCAAGAAGGGATACACGATAAATACATGCAGGATACCTTCCATGTGACATTTCTTATTTCGGTGTAGCTGGTATGAATGTCTGGGAAGTCACCAGGGCTGCGTCTGCACTGCAGGACAGAAGCACTCTGCATTTTCACCTCCAGAAACAGGAACAGCCAGGAGAGCGACTGAGAGGAGCAGCTAGGAGAGCTCACATTAGAGATGCAAGTGGTGAGTTAAAGAGCAGAAATGAAGAGCAATTCACTAAGATTTCCAGAGCGTGAAATTGGTATTTGAAAATAACACCCGAAATGTTCATGTTGATGATCAGAAACTGCTGCGTAGTGCTGAGATCAGTGAGGTACTAGAACTAGAATTACTCATTCTTGAAGGGACTGACTAATGCTTTAGCAGCCCACCTGCTACACCAGTGGTAGAAGGTCCAAAATAAATAATCTGGGATACAATCCACAAGGAATACACAAGTCTCCAGAGGGGACCAAGCTAGGAATTTGTGGACTTTTTGCTCAAATCAAAACAGTGTTATGGAATTGAGATTTCTGATTTGAACCTGACCGTCGTTGTTGTACCGAGCTGCGGAGGGTGACATAAAAGAAGGTTCTGTTCATGTCTCTGACTGAACCCTAGTGTAAATCTTGCAATAGATCAAAAAAGTAGAAAATCAGAAAAGTAAAAAATAGAGCAGAATTATTACTAGGAAGAAAAAAGAAAGAGAAAAAAAGAAGAAAAAAAAAAAGGGAACTGACAGTGCTAGGAAGAAGTATAAAGCATGGAAGAGACCTAGACATGCATAGCAGAAGGGTGTCTTCTCCTGTGCCACTTGCACAAGTCCCTAGGAGGACTATGAATCCCTGTGCTCCAGAGCAAACATGATTATTAATACAGTTTGGGAACACTTTGGCCCGCCTTCTGAGGGTGACTGTGTTTGTGTGTTGTATACTCCAGCCCACTAGGGTATTAAAGCAGTCAGATCAAGAAGACATCAGTAGTGTTTCCTGAATGGAAGGGTTTAATCCTCATCACTTGTGTTGTGTTACAGCTGTACAGGTAAGAACTGACAAGTGCTATTAGGACGGGATCAGCGGATGCTGGGAGAGGAGCAGTATCTTTATGTGCTTGCCTTGTCACTGTGCTTTTTTTCCTGGCCAGCACTTTTGGCCATTTTGTCCATTACTTGTGCTGGTTAAAACTGAATAATCATTTGGCAGTTTTAGATCTGGAACAACAAACTTGGGTGGCTCCTGGAGCCCGTCACCATGCCCATTTCTGTAGTATGAAGGTATTTTTACATATGCCTAAAAAGGAATGAAAACAGGGAAGTGTATTACGTCCAATCCAACATACTTCAATTCTCATGGGATAGTTCTCAAAAACAAAATAAAAAATTCCAACCTTGCAGAATGTCTTCTAGCTTCTCATAATCATTTTGGTCTGACAAACCAGTCCTCCTGCCAATGGTTGTTACCTCGCTGTAATTGGATGACGGGCTTTTCACAGATATAGTGAAGAGTTTCTTTACATCGTGTGGTAGATATGGAATCATAATAATAATATGCACACCCTTGGAGGGAGTTTGGATACTTTACCCTAGGAAAGAAAAGTCTTTATTGTTACATCTCACCTCATTCAAATGGTGCATCCTTGCCCCTTCCAAAAAGACCCATCTTTGCAAGAATTACGTATGTGGTTTCACGAAGAATATATACCCCCAACAAAGAAATAAAGCATTTAGTGACATTGTGCACCAATTCCTAGGAGACTGACCCCGTCCTGAACATACCAACAAGCACTCCCAGCAGACTCTAAGTGTGTACCCTAAACCATTTCTTGTACCTGACAGTCAGAAACACTAACTCCTGGGTACTGCCTGAAGGGTGTCAATGGCTGCTTTGACAGAAATGTTGAGAGGACACTGCCCAATAATGAAAAGGAAAATTGACAAAGCAGGTTTGAAAGCACAAAAAAAGATGTATTGTATTTCTGAAATAACATGTTAAACTTAAGTGAAATGATTCTAGAGAATAAAGTGTCTTATATGAAAACAAAAAAGTAGAAGAACAAAAGCATGACATGGAGCACCTTTCCATTGCAGTTTTTTCCTTGTAGCCTCACTGAAACAAGATGTCAAACACAACAGAAACATATGACATTTATGGTCAGTCTGAAACTAAATTGCAGAAATAAGCTTTGCAGGTACTTTTTTTTGGCCCAGTAATAGTACCTTGATCACCTTCCCAGCAGTTCTGGGTGAGGCCAAGAAAAATCTGAAATGTACGAATGAGACTCAGAATACAGAGAATGCTGCATAAAAGTTGGCTCTTCTATGTGCCCTTTGTGTCAGAGAAACTGGGAGTTGAGTGTGGGTAAGGACCAACTTTACGTACTGTGGGAAAGCTGCTCACTTACCAAGACTTCTGTTCTTCTGTAAGAGGTGTGTTGTCTGCCCAATACCAGCCTGTCTGTTCATCTCTAAATGTTAATCCAATCCAGTATGACTTTGTGGGAAATTTTTTTACCATTTCCTATGGAGAGTAAGGGCAATTCAAAACATATTCAGGAAGATATTAAAAATAAATATTTAGGCTCAGAAGCTGAAAGCACTGATGGAAATTTCTTAAAGAATGTAAATACTACAAATCATTAACCTGTCAGGACAAGTTCTGTACTGAAAGGGTAAGCCTAGCATTAAAGGAGAAATGACAGTAGAACTGTTTTTAGTTGGAGAGAAGATAGACTTCTAGCTCTGAAGAGCAATGTCACCCTCATCAATCTGATTTAAACCCCTCTGGGATTTAAATCGGGTCACCCACTGGATCATTCTCCCCCCCTTTATTCATGTGTCCTTCCTCCCCCTTTACTCTGTCGTTAGTATTTGTCAACAGAGAAAAGGAAGACTCTGCAGGGAGCTCTTGGGTTTGTTGAACCTTCACATTTGACTCTACCATCGTTGATTTATTGCCAGAAGCTGGACCATGACAAGTAGAAGCAACCTTAAAGTTAAGCATTTAGTGATATTCTGTTCTTAAAAAATGCTCTGAGCAGAACAGGTAAGAAAGAACCTCCCTGGAGGTGTTTAAAAGTTGGTTTGACATAGCGCTGAGGGATGTGGTGGAGTTGAGAATGGTCAGTGTGAGGTTAATGGTTGGACTAGGTGATCTTCAAGGTCTTTTCCAACCTAGATGATTCTGTGATTCCGTGAATATAAACTTCTATAACGCTGCCTTTCTCACTGCTGCTTGAGGGAAATCTCTGAAGATTTGAATTCTATTTTTCTGTTGTTCTCTTCCTTCCTTCACTTATCATTGTCACACCCAGTGCACTTCTCCATTTTCTGGTTTTCCACATACTTCTCAATGCCGTGATTGAGACAGCTAGAACAGACTGCACCTCACAAGCTTTGCTGTCACTAGTTTGGGAAGGTGAGAATAAAGCTGCTTCCCTTTACTTCTGGGAGAATCCTTATGGCCTGCAGCTCAGTGAGAGGGGAACTGGCATTTGTCGAGTGCTGGGGAGCAGGCAGGTCCAGCCCGTGACTCTAGGTCTTGGCACATCTTTTCTGCCTTTGGTCTTCAATATGTCTGCTGGCATGCAGAGGCAAAAGCATGGTTTCACTTGACACCTGGCATTTTCTCTTCCCACCTCAGTTTGTTGTCATTTACTAAAAGATTAGGCCACATTTCAGCAACTTGCTGCCAAGTGTTTTCATTTTGATTGAAAAGAGGAGATCAACTTTTGTGGAAAGAACTTCTACAAAATGGGGAGGACTATGGGTTGTGTATGGGGAGACCAAGTTAAAAGAAGTTTTCACACTGGTATCTTACCAAATCCTTATATGGATCTGTAATACTTGTGAAACTAGTGAAAACATTGCCCACAGCAAAACAGCCATGAACCTGCTTTCACCAGTCCTCCCAGTTTGATGATGTGCTTTGTGTGGTGATTACCTTAGCACTGCCCAGGACAACCTACTCACTGTAGAAAATCTCCTGCTCACAGTGTCATTTAAGAAAAACTATGTGTGAGGTGAGGAGCTGACAGGGTGCATGAACTTCCTCCATGCTAAACAGAGTTAGAAGCCAGCCCATACCTGCTTTGCTGCCTCTTTTATTAGAAGAAGAGTAGAGTTTTGTGAGGAACAAAACTGGCGACTCCGTTCTGATGACTTCTTTTCCTCAGAGTAGTAGTAACATGCATCTCCACCTTCCCACTTCCAGTTTGCAGGGCAGAGAACACAGTTCTGGCCTGGAAAAGGAAAACCATTGTGTTGTTTCTGTTCCCAGGCTCTCCCTCACAGAACATCACTGTTGGCCTGTGACAACAAGATCCATAGGGACTGAGGATGTTTGAGATGGTCCTCATCCAGTGGGAATCCCACTGTGATCCTAGAAAGTTCAGGTAATGACAGAGATGCAAACTGAATCATCCCCTTGTCTCTCCCATTCCTTTAGCACTAGGAGGAGGTTCAGGTGTTGCAAATGGGATTTATTTTGCCTGATTTTAGGAGTCTACAAAGTCAACCTATCTGGATTCCCATTTTAGTCAATGGACAGAAGTAGGTGTGTCTCGTGTCCTTTTCCTGTCATTTCAGGTCTCTTTTTTGTCAGGAAACAGACTGTGTTCTTGCACTACCAATTTCTCTTCATTGACTAAGACAGAGACCTCAACAGTTAGCTTGTCTCTGCAACAGTATCTGGACAAATGAAACCCCTCTCCTGACAGGCACAATAGGATCCCTGTGCCCAATGCCGCTGCTCCTCACAGTAGCTCCTTGTCAGATGCCACTTAAATTACCGAGCTGTGGCAAACCGATTTCAGAAGCAGCCCTGCACTGTGCACAGTCAGGAGACAGGGAGTGAACTCCCGGCTTGGTTTAGCTATGCTTCACTGCACATCACTCCTGACTTTAGGAGATTCCTCTCTTACCTGGAGTCAGCACTAGCACACTGTCCTGTGTGTGGACTGAAGTTTGTATAGAGCGCAGTAAGTTCTTTAATTCTCAGGCACCACTGTAAAATTGTCTATTAGGTGCAGGTGAGCATGTTGTGGAGATCCCTGAACTAGTGCTGATGGGAACTGTCATGCCTAGAAGGCATCTTGCAGAACCCTTTTCTTAGGGAATCTAAATCCTGAACCCCTGGTACCCCTGCCAGGTGCCACACCAGTGCACATATGGCCAGGCTGGGCACCTCTCTCCAGGCACTGCGGGAGGCAGACATGCTCATTGCCTACATTTTGGTGGTCACATCTGAGAAGACACAGGCTCACCTGAGGAGACAGACCTGAGTTAGACACAGAAGACACATCTCATTTCCTTCCCTGCCATGTTGAAAGATAAGCCTTCATCAAAACTTGTTGATTTACCATTATTTTTAAGGCTTTCTCCCGCTTCCAAGCACAGCTGATTTCCTATTTCTTTCAGCATCTTTGAGAAATTTGCATGCAGCTCATTCTTTGTCATGTTGAGGTCTCTAAGTTGTGTTTTGTAGTCCTTGGGAATCTGGAAAACTGAAATTCACAATGAGGTATTTTCCAGTGCTGCCCTTCAGAAAGGGTGTGATGGAGATAGGGAATCTCTTACTAGATCATTAGGGATAAATAAACCATTTGGGATCATTGTTATTCCTCCCGGAACAGTTGCATGTAAGGGCTGCTGAGATAGAGACTATTTGCATAGTGGATTTCTTATTAATTGGCTGTGAGTGAACAACAAAATTGAAGTGCCACCTTTTATCATCTATTTCCAGTGTGTATCCTTCTGTATATTGGTTTCCAGGCTGTGCTTTCTTCCTAAAAATGTGAACTTCAGCTCTGGATCCCAGTGGGATTTTTGCAGATGGGAGGTAATGGGCACAACCTGTTTATTGTGACACAAAGCTTCTCCCTTCCCTTCAGATCCAGCGCTATCAAAGAGGAATTCACTCCATCGTTAGTCAGTACAGCAGGATTGAGGATACATTTTTTAGGAGGCCAGACAATGGCAGGCAGAGCGAGCAGTGAATGTCCTACTCCACCCCTTTCCAGCTCCCCTCCACGTTGCTCAGTTCTAGCCTCATCACATTGAGAAGAGGACAAAGATGCTGCGGCAAGGGGAAACAGCTGGTTTGCCTGGTTGCCTGTTCTCAGCTGCACTAGAAATTGCACCTGAAGGAGATGTCAGTCTGATGTTATTCAGTAGCTTGAGCCCCCCAGCAAACAGAAAAGCTTTAGTACTTACAGAAAACTGCGAGGGTCACCAGCGCCATCAGCAGTGCCAGGCACAGCGTGAACAAAATCAGGACTACTGGCGAGCAAGAGCGGGACGAACTGGGAGGCCCTGGGAGGAATTCAATCATGAAATGGAGGTGTGATACTAAGGGAATGGTGAACACATTAGCCTCATTAAATTGCAGCCATCTTCGGGGTGCACTGGTCAATAAATAATTGCTTTCACTTTACAGTTGTGTGTTCCTGCAGCAGAGGCTCTGTACTCAGCAAAAGATGCCCAAACAAAGTAAGAGAATGAGAGACCACAACAGCTCAGTGGAGAATGTGGACAGCCTTGGTCCTTTCAAAGGCTATGGACTGTGGCAAGAAAGATATCCAGAAAGTAAGATATTGCAAAGTCTAAAAACTTGCTTGCTCAAAGCTGAAAAAAAATACGCACTGTATGGTTGTGGTAATTTGTGATGTGCGTGTGAGAGACGAGAAATCAGGCCTGTGAGAAACTAAGAAAAACAGCCTGAGAAAGCAAAAGTTGAGGCTGATCAAAGAAATGCCTCAAACACTCGCAAGACAAAACTATGAGTCACAGGGTGCATTCTGTGGAGGTTGAAGCTGATAAGGCTGCCGGAATAACACAAGATGGGACTGGAGGAGGGAGCCCTGTGAAGACAGGACGGCTCTGCTCTGGTGCACCTGGCCAAAACTTCAAGGGCCATCTGTCCGGTGAATGACCTTTGCTTTATTATCCACGAAATGCATATTAAAGTTAACACCCCTCAATATGCTAACGAGGGCTAACATGATCATGCTAATTACATCATCCCATGAAACACCTTACCCCTCCCCGTACATGGGATACGTAGGTATGGGGGTCGACCTAGGGGATGGACCCAAGGAAAGTGGGTATAAATCAAGAAGGGAAGGGGGGGGGCGCGGCCCAAGGAGAGAGAGTGCAGTGAAGCGAAGAAGACGGATGCCAGCGAAAAAGACGGATGTCTCCCGTGCCTCCCGGAACCCTCGTCGGCAGGAGCAGCGCAGAAACCCAGACCGGTGATCTGTATTTCCCCATTCCCTCTATCTCCCTCTTTTCCCTTTCCTATTAAGCAATGCAAGGCATATTATATTGCTTGCCACAACTTGCTATATACTTAGCCAACTATCGTGTGTTCAATTAGTGCATTGTGAGTAGTTAATAAATGTTTAGACTTGGAGACTTGTTGTCCGCTCCATTGGGGATTTGCGAATCTGAGTCACTTGTCCCCCTCGTCTGAGCGGGACGTGACAGTGCGGCAAATATCTGTGGTAATCTGGTTAACCTGAGTGCTACAGTAAATTCATCTGGTACTTTACAGTAGTTTGAGATTTCTAGCTAGGAATTCATAGTGATTTTTTCTATAATAAGGGTTCCAGCCTAGATATAGAGATGAGCGCTCAATGAGGAGAAATAGGAACAAGCTTTTCCTGAGCAAAGAACATTTTAAGCGTGTGGATCATCCAAAAGAGACCCTGTTTATAGGAGCTGGAAAGTTTTCTGGGTTAAGATGCAGGAAAGGAGGGACAAAAAGCATTGTTTTTCAGGGAGGCACTAAATCTAAGGCAGGTATTAAACTTGCCACTCTATGGACTCTGTGGAGAGCTGCAACCAGCTGGACTTAATCCAGTAAATGCAGTAGATTGGGGAATGAATTGCTGAAGGAGTGGGAACTGAAATTTAGTGTGTCAAGCTGAGGGAACACGAATAGAAAGTATGAAGCATACTTCTCCTACAAATATGCTGTGGTCAGCCTCTGTGGTGAAGCAGTCCTGGGCAGACTGTTGTAACCCTCTTTGAGACTGTTACTCCCCTTTGAGCCTGGTAGTCCAGTAAGTTTTCAGTCCACCTAACGGTCCACCAGCCAGCCCATAACTTCCTCAGCTTTAAAATGACAATACTGTAAGAAACACTGACAAAAGCCTTGCTAAATATATATTACTCCTGCCACTCTCCCTGCACTTGCATTTCATCACAGAATGCAACCTCAGTCTAAGGAAGTGCTCTAACTGCTTGGTACTGCATAAAAGAGAAATACCCAGGCCCTTCACGAAGAGAAAGAACATCTCCCTTCTGCATTATTTTCCAAAGTCTAATCCCACGGGCATTCAACAGATGAACTCAGAGATAGAGCCTGCCCAGGAGAATCACGTACCTCATAGACCCTAACAAGACTTAAAGACAAATTGACTGCTGGACATATGGATTTTTTTAAGGTCAAACTGCTTCTGTACATGCTCTGAAGCTGAATATTAGGTGCCTGGAGAACCTCAATAACAGAAATTTGACTCCCTAGGGCAGGCTGCTAAATAAACTCGTATGAGCTTTGACTGTTTCAATTAAAATATTGCTGTAAGAATTTCTTTAGGTAATGGTTCCCTGGACTGTATGTTGTAACGTCACATTGCTTCTGCTACATCTAGCACAGGTAACGGGGCCTTGGGCTGGTTCCTCCTTCCTCTATGTACTCCCGTTGTCCTAGAATGGACATATTTATTCACTGTGGTTGTTTCAATTTGATGTTTGTGAAATAATGCACAGACTGTGCTTGCCCTCTCAGAATGGTGGTTTCACATCACAAAATATGCATTGTCTACCCTGGGACACAGAAGCAGGACATCTGGAGTGGTATGAGGATGCTGGTGTTGTTGGATGTTAAAGGAAAGGAAGCCCAGAGCTTGACACAAAAACAGTTCAGATTTTTTTTTTTCAGATCCTGAATTATACTTTGGCAATGCTCAAACCCATAACTTAACAATGTTCAAAAAGCATAACATATGTTCAGAAAGCATAACATATGTTCAAAAAACATAACAGTGTGCTAAACCACTGCTCTTTGATACAGAATTCCCCAGAGAATTCCTTCTGAATCACAAGCAACTTGTCCTCTTATTTGTAAATCTCTGCTCCAGAGCCTGACCCCACAAACAGCTAGTACTTTCTATGTTCTTTGTTCCCATGAGTTGCACCACTCAAATCTAGAGCTCATCTTCGCAATTTAACACAAATTAAGGAAAATTCATTTAAAATTAGTATTTAAAATAAACATGCATTCAGCCCTTTAACAGATATAGCCATTTCAAAGACCAGCGCCTTAATTCAACTAGAACTTCAGAAGTGAAATAAATTGAGTCAGTTAAAGCTAATTCAGTTCTAAGCTTGAATGCAAATGCATGGAAAAATTAAATGGAACTGATCCACTTTAAAAATTAGTTCAAATTAACTTGAACTTGAGGTTTAGACAATTAGGATTATTTGTAGATCATAGTATAACACCCAGCAATATGCTTTTCTGTGTAATAAGAAGATCACTATTTCAAGTATACCTTCCAAACTCTAAAAAGTTCAGACAGAAATGAAAGCAACAAAACCCAGGATATATTTATAGCTAGCATAACTTTTCTGATAGTAACAAAGTTAACAAAGGCCCCTTGGGCATATAATTAAAAGTATTTCCCATCCCATCTACTTTAGCAAGAATAAATCATAAAAGCTTCATAAATACAACACCTTTTTCCTTAGTATCTTCAGGCTCTTTGATATTATCCAGCTCATGGCTGTTTTCAAATTTCAGATTAGCATATGTTACTTCTTCTGTCATAGCTGGTAAAAAGAAAAAAGTCAGAACAAAAAGGTAGAAAAAGATCTAGCGTTTGCAGCTACTAAGCTAGGAAGAAAATCTACCCCTTTGCGGGGGTTTCCTCACACTGGTGGACACAAATGAAGCAACAGAGGCATCAAGATACATGTGAGCTTCCTCAATCACAGTACTGACAAGAAAATGTTCCTCTTTCACTCATCGCTATGTTCTCTTTCTGCCTCTTTACCTTACTTCTCCCCTCCCTGACTGGCATATATTTCTTTCTGCCATTACTGAAGAAAACGCAGACACTTTCGTAGAACTCTTCTCTTTTCATTAAAACTCTTCTTCTTTTGGATAGGCAGTGTGTAACTGCTGATTACATCAGGTTCAGGCTTGAAACACAGACTTGGATAAAATGTTTTATAGCTGTCTTTTAGTTCAGGCAGCTGTGTTCAGAAGCAGATACGTGGTCACACTTTAGTTTCTGTTTCCTACCGGAATGTGCTTGAAAACAAACCAGAAGGTGGACTTGCATCTTAAAGCTGTGCTTCTTTAATTGTGCTCTCAACCAAAAGAAGCAAGCACTTGTGCTCGAGGTTGGCACTCCAGCTAGAATATGTCAGGGTGTTGGCTCTTGCGTTCCATGTCACCTTCCCAAAGTGATTGTTTGGCCTGGGAGATCTATGTCACCAAACTAGAAGAATCTCTTGACAAAGGCTATATCTCAGAAGAAATTTTCTTCCACTCAGTTTGCTGGCATTAATGTTTTATGTCCATTTCTGGAATAATTGTCTTTATTCTTCATTTCTTCTCCAGATCTATGGCAAGAGGGAGAGCATACAGTAACACCCAGATTTTGAGACTGCATGGTAAAGTGAGTCTTCAGGAAAATACATTTCATTTATCTCCCTCGTGGAGATGGACACAGCTGTAGAAACTACCTTTCTCTGAGGTGAACAAACAATCCTACAGAGCAAAAGAAATGACAGGAAGACCTGGTTAGCCGAGGAGGGAGTACATGTTTCATTGCATGAGAAATTGGCCACCTGCTCTATGTCCATGTGCCTCCTGTGAGTCACTGCATTTCTCTCGAGAACAGCAATTCCGGGTTATCCTGGCAGGACAGTGCTTTGCTGGAATATTGCTATTATCCAAAGAATTGTCTAGGGCAAATTTTGTAACATATAATAAATTTTGTAAATGGCATAACTGAGACCATGAGACAGGTTCTTTTAGAGCAAGAGTAAAATACTTGGTTGATGCTGAAATAAATACCAGTGTTTCTACCTGGAGTAGAAAGGCAGACAGACACGCTTCTTACTGAAAACAGAAGCAGGAGAATAGATTATCTGAGGAGGTTTACGCCCCTCTTCATGATGTTTTTTAACATTTCCACAGTTGTGAAACCTTAAACGTGTATGACGAAAGCAGGATGTCTGGAGTTTCCAGTACAATTTTTGCAATTTAGCAAAAGTGATGAATGGAACACAAATAGATTATGCATGCACATTACCACCTGAGTGATTAGCGTGAGGCTTACATACACTATACTACCCTGTGTTAGGAGTGTAAAGCATTCTAAAAACGAGCAGGAGTATGAATTTACCCTCCTTTGTACTTCTGGACCTGCAGAACTGAGACTTAGGCTTTCATTTTTCATTTTACAAAGACAATTAACCAAACATTATTGTTTATATCAATGTTAAAATCAAAATGACTAGTCTAAATTAACAAAAGAAATTTAGATCTTTAAAATACTAGATCAGCTATGTAGATGGAACATAAAAAAACCCCATTAAATACAAAATATCAAAAAACCAGCCAAGGTTTCCAGAAACTAAACTCTACTAAAAATCAACTTGACCTGTTTTTTGCGTTTTGGGTTTTTTTTGTTTTTTTTCCACAAGTGTGCTTGTTTAGGGAAGTGTCATTGGTAAAACCTGTTTTTTTGTAAATACCTTAAATGATCCTTCAGCTTTGTGCACCAAAATAATTCTGGAGCTTTTGAAATTCCAGTCTACATCCTCTCTTAGGCACCAAATTAAAGGATTTCAACTTTCAGGTTCTTCATTGACTTAAAGGAGGCAAGTCAGCAACCAGCACCTCTGAATGCTATGTTTTCATGTAGGCATTAAGAAAAATAAGCATCTGTATAATTATATCTTTTTTATTTATTTATTGCATATTATAATATTTGACTATTGCTCCAGGCAATCAGAAATTATAACCATTTAAAAGAAACCATATGTAAGTTCTTAAATGAAGAAAGTAAGATAGAACTCTAACAGAAAACCTGTATAGTCATCCTATTGTAGCATGACTACTTGTCAGCTGAGGAATGCTGTCTCTTCTCCATTTCTTAACTGACCCTTATACAGAGTGAGGAAACTTCTGGCTGAAGAATTAAAAATTGGCATAAATGTGATAATTTCAACAGTTGTCTGATCTAGGCAGCTGACTCCAACAAACTTCTGGACTTACAGGAAGAAGTCCTTGTTGTTTATTTAGTTGATACATAATGTGTTGTGTTGCATCTCAAAATGCGTTGTGAAGATCTGGAAGGCTACAAACATTGTTTGCCAGTTGATGAAGGTAAATAGGAAAAAGATTTCTTGACTGAATCAAAACCACAGAGTTCTTCTAATTTGTTGCAAGCAAATATGGCTACAGTTCATTCTCCTGAAATTCTTAAGGAATGGAAAAATCAAAAGTGGGTGAAATTCAGTAATGCAAATGGCAAGGCCACATATATGGGAACTGGTAGCCAGAGCTTTCTGAATCAGAAAGGGCTCAAAAAGAGAAGGACCTGGGTATAGTAATATTTCCTGTGAGTATGAGTAGGAACTAGGAATATACTGTGGCTGTGAAGATCTCATACCAGTTACATCAGAGGAAATGTCTAGGGCAAAGGTAGTGAAATTTAGGTGCTGGTACATAAAGCACTAGTGACACCACATCCAGAATACTCTGCAGCATTGTTCTGATCACCAGACTTTAGGAAGGATATGATCTGTTTGGAATAGGTGAAGTGAAGGGCTATCTGTAAAAACAGTCAGATATAGTTTCTGTCATACTTCAGGAGACTAAATGATCTTGCATTGTTTATCCTTGCTAGTTAAAGAGAAATAAGGTTATTGTGGGAGAGTGCTGGAGAATGTCTGTCCAAGAGTAAAAGATTATAACCTAGTTTATTATATTTTAAAGCTGCAAATTAGAACAAAAATTTTTTATGCAGGATAAGTGAAATCCTGTAATAGCTTTCAGATGGGAGTATCTGTTATAATTCAACACTCCATGTAAGCTGATCTTACACTTTCATCTTCCCTTTTGGAAAAATAGGCCTTTTCCAAAATACAGGTCAATAGTCATACATAAATTTCATGAATTGCTACTGTACTCAAAAACCCATGCAAAGTCAGACATCATGGGACAGATCCTTTCAATTACAAGGTTTTTTTTAAAAACTAAACCACACACCCACTATTACAAAAGTAAAAACAAGCAAAGGAGCCAAAAGAATCCTCAAACCCGAAAAACCTATAGCAGAATTAGCTGCATCCCTATATCTCACAGCTGCTCATCTAGACATGTAATATACCACAACTGAGGCAACACGTGTCTTCAAAAGAGCTAGGGAAGTGAAATAAATGTGTGAGACCTTCTGGAATATACTCGGGCCAGCAAGCTAGAGTGAATAAGACCAGCTAGCTGACTGTGCATAATTACATCTCCTAAAACTCAACAGAACAGAAAAAATCAATAGCACAAAATAGAAGGCCATGAGCCTGGAAGACTAATAGCTGAAAGGACTGCTTGGAACAATAATTTCATCTGCTGGAAATGACTGTGAAAACTGGTCTCAGGATGTATATGGACCATTTGCATCCTGTGAGCATGATAAACTTTGGGAAATGTGTTTCCTAACAGAAACAGAGACAAGCTGGGGCTCAGGCTCTGCTTCATCTGGAATCCCCTTGTGGTTAAAGCATCTCTGGTCAGAAAAGACAACCTGAAACTGTAGTGCAGAAAAAGACTGTGCTGATGACTGGTATGTGAGGCCTCTCTTACAGGAGAAAGACTGAAAATCTTGTCTCATTTAGTTTGGCAGAATGCCATCTGGTAAAGGAAATGGTTGGCTTCTTGTAGATAAAGAGGGGCTAAACATCAGTGGGAAACGAGTCATTTAGATCTGTGTGATCTGTCATCTTCTACAAAGACAGTGACTGCAGCTGGAGGAGCAGGAGAGGACACCCTCATCTCTTCTGCTTCCCACTCCCCATCATGGCACCACAATGTGTCATGAGCAGTTTATTAGAGTAAAATAGACCCACCATTATTTCTGGTTTATTCTATTGCATGGAAAAGAAACAATGGTAGAGAGTTTCAGTCCTTTCTGCTAAGGCTGACTGTATTTCTGAACACAGCTGAATAGCAAGAACATGCTTCCTGCTGCTCTTCAGTTCAAGCAGACAGTTCAGCTAGCCTCAGACCCTGGTGCAATTTAAAGTAACCCTATTGCAAATTATCAGGGAAGGGACAGGAACCTGCCTGGAGGGCGACTGGCCCTGGAGGGCAACCGGCCCTGACAGGCAGCACCTGCCTCCAGCTCAGGTTTCACTTGGCCTGAAAGAAGCTGAGACGGGAAGAAGGGATCTACCCCTTGAGGAGGGGTGTGGGCTGTGAGGGGTGGTGAGGGTGAGCCTTTCTGGAAGAGCAAAGGGACCTTCATGTCCTTCTTGCACAGTCCCAAGGGGAGATATGAGACCATAACTGAAAGAAACTTAGTTTTTCTAATGTTATGTTGATTCAGGCAGGCCCTGACAGCCATTATCATATGGGTATTATAATAAGGCGAATAGAAGTGGGAGCACCTTGGAAAGAGTCAGCTCAAAGCAGGGTCTCAAGATTTTGTGTGTAAAATACTTATAATATTGACTTTTTTTTATTTTCATATATATTCATATATAAATATTTTCTCATATGTGTTTGTATATATATATGAAAATATGGATCCCTTCAATAGCTGATCTTAGATAGCTAATCAGCCCTCAGATCCACTGGTCTCCCCAGTTTCTGGTGCCTGGACAGACAAGACCCCACAAGCTGCAGTCCCACTCCAGTTGCTGGTACTCAGACCACACACATGCATGTACAGACCTCTACATCTACAGACCTCATGCATCCCTCTACTAACTGGCCTTAGATGCTTAATCTATTCAGTAACCGGTTCCTGGATTGCCTGGTCTCCTGGTTTCACACAAACAACAGGTCACTCCATTAGCTGTCCAGTCCTACTGGCCTTCCCAGTAGCTGACCAGTCTCTCCAGTATCTGGCTTGGACTTCTTGGTTCCTCCAGTATCTGACTGTCAGGTCCTTTGGTCTCTCCAATATCCAGTCCAGACTTACAGCCACTCCAATACCTGGCTGTCAAATTTCTTATCCTAACTGATGGCCAGTCCAGCTTGATATTTGTTAGTGACTATACACTGACATGCACACACCCATATCCATGTAACAGGAACGCTCTCCAGTCTCCCCAGTTGCTGGCACCTCAGACTCTTGGTCCCTTTTGACCCAGGGGCCCCTCACCAGCGGCTGGCACTCAGAGCTCCTTATACACATGTGCACAGAGAACAGAGAGCCCCTCACCCAGGAAAACAGTCAGGAACAGAGTTTAATAAGAAGACAGGAGAGACTGCGGTGACCAGGCACAAGGAATGGCCAGACAAAAGCAGTGACCAGCAACCCGTTTACAAGTGGCCATCCTCTTTTATCCCATTTTCCCCCCGTTGTTCCTCCCTAAAGCACCTTGATCCCTCTCGTTCCACCTTCCTCTAAGTATCCTGTAAAATGTGTCACACAATCTCAGAATGCTCTTCCCATGATCCCATAAGGAGTCCCACACCCCTAGGCAGTCTTTAAGTGACCCTCTCCAGTGGATTCACCTGGTGGGTCTCACCCCCGTCAATGGAGCTGGTCACTGCCCTTTGGCAGCCCTGGGGGGAGCCAGGTCATGGTGCTCTGGTGGCTCTGCTCAGGTTACTGGGGTTTCCTTGCCTGCCTTTGTTCCTCCTGTTTAATTCTGTTCCTTTGTGTGATTAAAAGCTCATCCCCACAAACACAATCTAAGCACTTCTAGGAGGCTATGACTTCTATTCCAACCTAGGGTACACAGCAGTAGTACAATGCCTAACCAACCTGGCTGCACCGTGCATCGATCATGCAGGATGCCTGTGTATGAGACACGAATTAGCCTCTAAACATGCCTGAACAGCTCTGCTGTACCTGTTTGCTGTGTCTCAGGCCATGTGGAAGCAGGAGTTGACATCTCCCCTCCCTCCTCAGATATTCTGCCGATGGAAAGCTGCTCGCTGCTACTTCTGACCAACATTGTGAAGACCATCGTGGGTCTGTGCTGCCCATCTATACTACACTGCTTCTCTGCTGTCCCCATGCTGCTTCTTCCTTTGTTTGTCTCAAGCCTTTTGGTCAGAAGAAAGACTTTATCACACCTCTCATCTAGCTGAAATACAGGTTTTCCATCTGTACAGGCTTTTTGACTTTACTCCTTGACAAATTTCATGGACCCCCCAGATTTTTTTTTCAGCAGAAAGCTTTTTTAGAGAGCTACTTCCAAATCTTTGTTCCCCAGGCTCCAAACCAATGGTTTCAGCAGGGGAGCTACCACGGTGTAGGTGATGGAATTCATCTTCATTCAGGATGTACCCTGTGTTTGAGCTGCAAGAGTTGATGGAGGCACATCCAAAGTGCTTAATAACCACAGTAAAGTGGGATGCACAAATGGAGAAGGCTTTCCACCCTCTCTCAGTGGAACAGATCTTCAGGATGGTGTTGAGAATTAGAAGGGAAGAGAGCAGAATCAAACAGAAGGAGCAAAATGCAGCCAAAGAACAAATGATAACAATGACCATTTCATCACACACAAGCTTAAGAAATGGTGCCAGATCACAGAGGAAGTGGTTAGTTTTATTTTACTTGCAGAAAGATAAGTGATGCATGTCTCTCTTACTGAGAACAGAAATCCAGACCACGTGAAAAAGTTGCCAGCAGAAGGCAGAACCTGTGGCTTATGATGACATGATAATTGCAAGGGCCTACAGACTGAAGCATAACAATCATATCCCATTGATGCTAGAAACATGCAATTGATGCATCAAAAGCCAAGAAAAACACAGCTGGATAGCATGTCCCATAAAGGAAAGGACCTTTTGCTTTCTTACCAAATTTTCCAGCATGCTGGGGACAATGACAAAGGTATACTATGTCTCTGTGAAGGAGAGAGGGAAAGTACATGGGGAAATGGAGAGAACAATTCACCCTTATCACCACTATACAGATACTGTCGGTAAGAGCAGACAAGTACATGAAGGAGACCACCAAAACCAGCAGAATTTGTGCAATGGAGAAACAGGGAAATCCAGTTTTCAGGAAGAAATCAGGAAGAATTCTGTGACATTGGTTTGTGAGGAGGTTAAGAAACTCTTCCCTCTGCTGCCTCCTCAGGTTACAGGCATGGTGAATTCTCAGCCCCAGAGCTGTACTGCCTCTTCTAAGAGTGGTTCTTTGGGCCTGTATTTGTGTTTGAAATACCCCAATGGCAACTGCTAGGACTCCAGGCACATGTAGACTGATGACTATGCCCTGCCCTGAGGTTAAACTAACCAACTCAGGGTTAGGAAGCTACTGACCATGACATGAGGAATCACCCAATGTGGCAATTAACAGTGTGAGAGGCTCATAAATGTTCCAGAAAGCATCATGAAGAATGGCTGGATTTCTCAGGTGGTTAAGGGGCAGTTTATGTGAGAAATCATTGCACTAAACAAATAATTGGAGGGAGGTATTGGTGACAAGTTATTTTCCAAGGTCAACCATAGTTAAGTTATATGAGTAATACCATATAGGGCCAAAATTGCCAAGATAACAGTATCATAAATCTCAAATTACATAACAGATGTAGAAAACAGGGATCAGTGAGAAAAAGGGGGCAGGTTGTTTATATGGGAGGAGAATGCACTGGAGGGACAAGGAATGGGATAATAAAGTATGCAAATCATGATCTGGACTGTCCAAGAGCACCTGCTGAGCATCCCTGCCCTTGATTACCACAACCTAATAAGGACCATAAAGCAAACAATGTTCTGACCATGGAACACATGTTGAAACAACTTCTTCAGTCAGGAAGATTTGGAGAGAGCAGGATGCTTTCAGTAGTTAGCAGGGGAACATCTGAGACGGATCAAGCATACTGGTATTATCATCCTGACAACTGTTGCAGGCCTGATGGTACTGGCATCCCCCTCCTAATCACTTCCTAAAAAATACCCATAAGGAGGTTGACGTCCTAGACATTCTAGATGGGACAAAAATGGCCTGGTGAAAAGAAAATTAAGAATGTGTTCAAGCAGACACCTCAGAAGCAGAGTGGCAAATGCTACTATGCTGTAGGTATTTCTGAAGTCATGTTTTTACCAGCCTCTGTTCACTGAAGGTTTTCTTGCATGAGAATGATTCCTGAGGAGCATTTAATTCTCAGAATGCACTCAATAGGCAAGATTGTCCCATGATGCAGTTGATATCACAGCCTTTTCTTTCCATGACACTGTCAGCTGCTGGATTGGGTCAGGAGTTCTCAAGGAGTTAAACTAGCTCTCTAACTCAGCTCTGAATGTACTCGCAGTAAACTATTTTCTGCCAAGGGTCTTCTTAAGGGCCAGCTGCATGTTCTTGTTTGTTCAGGTTCTACAGAGTTAACAAGGGATTCATTACAGTAGATGTAACAGAAAGAAAAGTGTCTTCATCCAAGATAGATCTTGATTTGGACCTCAAATATATCATGGAGACACAGTCAAAGTGCACAGCAACCACAACAAGATGAGAGAAGCACCTAAGAAAAACTTTTTTCTTCTCTTCAGTAGAGGGAGTTTTCTTTATGATGAAGCCATAAGAAAGCAGCATCAGTAGGAATGAGCCAAATATAACCAACATGCTAAGACTGAACATGAGAAATTCCATTCCATTGCTGTCCATGCAAGCCATATAATCCCAAGTACCATGTCACAAAAGAAGAGGTTAACCTTATGGCCAGAGGAGCTTAACGGAAATATGGAAGATGTGTCTCTTGGAGACAGCACAAACCCAGTTAGTGCTGAAAAGGCCACCAGATGAGTACAGGCTTTGGTGTTCATGAGAATGAGTTTGAAGGCTTATATATTGCAAAGCAGCAATCATAACCCATTGCTGCTAGAAGGAAACAAAATGAGCATGAAGAACCAGTGAGGAAAAACATCTGCATAAGACAAGCAATAAATGAAACGGTCTTTCTTTCTTCTAAGAAATTTGCCAACAGCCAAGGGACAATGCCTAATTAATAACAGATCTATGAAAATGAAGAAACGGAGGGAAAGAAAGAAATAAGTGGGAGAGTACAGTCAATCCTTACCATAATGGTGACCTTTCTGGTAAACATAAGCAGGTATGTGATGAAAAACACCAGGAAGAACCCAAGCTGCACATCCAGAAAAATGGCAAATCTGAGCAGGATTAATTCTGTTGTGAGGATTTGATTTCCTTTTCTCATTTATGCCAAAAAAGTTCTGCTGGAAAGACTGATCATAAGACAAAGGAATGAAATAATAGTAGCGCAGCTTAATCCATTAGAAAAGCTGATTTTTTCCCAAATGCAACATTATACCTTGAAATGCCACAGGGACTGAAAACATTTCACACTTTCAGTCTTTCACATGAGAATAACTCTCAGGCTAATAGTAGTAACAATAAGTTACTTACTTGCTGCCCACCTAGGGCTCCAGAGGAGTTTTAAGCCATGTACCTAATAAACTTGTGATATGAAGATCTACAGACAAAGAGAAAAATGAGGAAGCTTACATGAAAATCAAACAAAACCAAGGCTAAAAACTACATTTATTTATTAGAAGAGAAGCTATTGTTCCCTTTACCCAAAGGTTTGTTTTTAAACATCCTTCATCACAGATCTTTGAAAATTTGTATCACCTAAGTGCAATTGCTCATTCACAGTGTCAATGACTTGATGAAACTTAACTCACATGGGGAGTCCCTGCATTTCTCTCTCACACACCTGGCACCAATATTGGGTATTTTCTTCCATCTAAGAGACAAGGCTGGAATGGAGGAGGGGAGAATGGGTGCTGGCACTGAAACGTTCAAACTCCAGGTTTTGTCACTGCTTAATACGTCCCTACTAATGACCCTTCTGGGGTGACTGGCCTGGACAGGCAGGATGGGATGGGACCCATGTCTGGGCAGCCTGTGGCTCTGGAATTCCATGACACGGGGCAGGAGGTCCTGTCCCCAAGAGCGGCAATGTGGGATTGGGCTGGAGGGGAGAGGCACAGGCTGGAGGGAGAGCTGTCACAGGGCAGGGAGGCAGGGAGGAGAACGCAGAGGAGAGGAGAGCACTTGGCCTTGTAGCAGCTCCCCCCTTGTAGCAGCTCCAACAAGAAGACGACCAAGAGTAAGAAGAGACACCCGAGGCAAAGGGCTGCACCTGGCCGTGCCACTGCTGCTGTCAAGTGAGAAGAAAGCAGAAGCTCGTGCCCCACACGAGCGAGGCAAGGGCTGCTACACGTGCAGGGCTCTTGCCAACTCCAGCACTGCGGTCTAAGGGTACAATAAAAGCTTTTGCAATGCCGTGTGGGACATGGGCCCTTTGTGCTGTGTGTTGGACTAGTGTCTCCTGGCTGGCCAAAGGCATGCAGCCAGACACAGGCAGAAAGCTCTGCCAAGGGAGGCTGTAGAGCAGCCCTTGCTGAGAAGGAGGGGGCAGGAACCTGCCTGGAGGGCAACTGGCCCTGATGGGCAGCTCCTGCCTCCAGCTCAGGTTTCACTTGTCCAGAAAGCAGCTGAGAGGGGAAGAAGGGATCTGCCCCGCAGAGGATGGGTGCAGGCTGTGTGGGATGGTGAGGGTGAATATTTCTGGAAGAGCAAAGGGATGTTTATGTCCTTCTTTCAAGATCCCAAGGGGGAATATGAGAGAGACAGCAAGTGTCCTGCAGTCCAGCAGCGTTTGCCCTTCCTGGGTGGGGAGGGCAGAAAAGCCCTTGGGCTCACCACAGCGAGCACCCCAATTCCCACAGCTGCCTGTCCATGCAGAGCCCAACAACCATTGTCTTCCACACCTTTCTCTCCATGGCTCCCGGACAGCCCTCAGGTTCCTCATCCAGCCTGAGCACACTGCCTGCTTTTCTTCCAGGCAAAGCGCAAAGGACAGGCCCTGCTGTGGGGCGATCTTCCCATTGGGTGTATCAGCACTCAGGACCCTGGGAAAGCAGGAAAAGCTGCTTTCTGACAGTGGCTGTTACTCATTTTCCCCCACTTGTCCTCTTTATTTCCACATTTCAAGGTCTTCTGGATGTTAAGTGTGTATCCTATACATCTAGGCTGAAGTAAGTTTTCCCCGGAACTCCATGGGAAGTGAGAGAAGATAAAGGGCGGGCACATGTGACATAGGGAAGTGTGTTGTCTGGTTTCCATAGGCAAATGCATTCCACTCAAAACTGCTACACACAGGTGACACAGCTCATTGAGGATTTCATAGAAACTGAGGGCAAGAAGCAATTTGACTCAAGAAACAGTTAAAACACACTCTTCTTTCAATGTTGTTCTACTAACCCTTTTCAGAAGTGGTTTCTAGTCAAGATAAGGGGAGAGAAACATCCATCTCCCATTGTATTCAAGCCTCAGAGACAAGATGTAGCACATAAACACATAGCTAAGACACCTGAGAATGTTTCTCAGTGGCACCACAGAAGTTTTCTTGTTGCTGATATAAATGATACTGATATAAATCCAGATGCTATGGGGAATTTGTAAAATTAGCAGGTATTCCTGACTAATAATCAGTGGTCCAAATGTAACAAAGTCACCTGCTGCAATGCTAGGAGATTTAAAATATTTTCAGTATATTAGGGCAATCAAAGGTTAAAAAAAGCACCCTACACCTGGAAATCTGAAAAGAGGCCAAGGAAAACCTCACAGTGTTTTGGTTGTTCCCCTTCCTAGTTTGAGATGTGTGTCACCAGATAACCTGTCATGAGAAAGTGATAGAGAAGAGTAATCCTTAAGTTCGACCCATACTGAGGTGTGTTGAATAACTGCACTAGTTTCTGGAAATGAAATGAATGCAGAGAGGGAAAGGGGTCAGCAGTGGCTCACAGTTGCAGATTCAATGTTTTGGACAAAAGGGGATCCTAGAGCCATGGGGAGAATTATCAGGGGCAACATGGGAAAGTGGGAGATGACAAAGTCCCGCATTTAATGCTGGGACAAGCAGAGGAAGAGGCAGTGAGAGGGAAAAGCCCTCTGTGTTAACCCTTTCATGCATAAAGAAATGAAATGGGGCAGTTTTGGTCTCTCTGAAAGGGTCACTCTTGTTTCTGGATCCTGTCTGCAGTTTAGCAGTCCCAACCACGGTAAGACATTTTTGGATTCAGAGTAAAACCAGCACGAGCTGAGCATTAATTCCCAACAAGATGCCATTGAATTAGATGTGTAGAAGCATTTGTGTGTGTGCCTGCAAACAGGAGAAGTGATGTATTTCTCATGCACATGAGGGGACAGGGCAGGGAGGCAGGTGGGAGTCACAGCGAGATGCTGGAGCCTTCTTCCCTCACTGCATGTGCCGTGCCTGCGTTCTCGTGCCTGCAGCAGCCGTGCCCAGAGACCCTGGGGCTGTGGCAGAAGGGCAGAGCTGCAGAGCGGGTGGTGCTGGCTGCCCGTGGCCAGGGAAGGTGACAGCAGAGCTCATCACCTGGCCTCAGCTTGGGGGAGGAACTGGCTGTTGTTGTGCTGGCTTTGCTCACAGCCCCAGGGGCTTCACCGAGCACTGTCTGGTGGCCCTGTGCCGCCAGCCCCTAACATTGTCACCAGCACATGTGTAAATGCTTTGTAAAAGAAGAACTCTTAACTTTTAACAAGCCCCACTGTGGCCTGTGTCACAGCCCAACAACGGCACTGGGGAGTCACTCGTGTCCCTTGCGGAAGCCCCCTCAGACTTGTTATCATTGAAGTGTGGACTCCTTAATGATGCCTCGTGCGGCTCCTCTCCGGGTGCCACGGGACCCTCCCCTGTGTGGGCAGGCAGAGCCTCGGCCCGCAGCTCCCTTGCCCGAAGTACTGAGTAGGGCTGTGTGATCCACGTGCACGGTTCGGGCTCTGGCAGCGTATTGCGTTCCTGGCAGCTCGGGCACAGCCACCGCTGCTGCTGTAGCACTTGTTGCCCAGTCGCTGTCAGACAGAAGCTGGGATTTCACTCACTCAGCACAGGTTCAGTTCCCTTCTCAGCTATTTCCTCCTGCGTTCTTCCATCCTTCCATCCACTTCTCCACCTATAGATGCTCCTCCCTTTCCTGTTGTGCTCTTCAGCTGTGCTTCCCTTGCCATCTGAGGGAAGAAGTGACTCCTGTCAGACACCCACTGTGAAATCCCTCCCCAAACCCCAAACCTCAAACCCTAGAGGTTGTCCCCAAAGACCAAATCAAGCAGAGATTACTTCTCCGAAAACTGCAATTGACTGCAATGACTGTTCTTCATTGAACAGCTCTACACCCATCTGGTTCGTAAAGACACAACCATTATTCTTCTTCCCTCTACAGGGTGGTATAAAATGAGGAACTGAATACTCCGAATACTTCAGGAATACACTGGTGATCTCAGGGCCTGGCAAGAATGATGCAGTCATGCATCAGGAGGTACCCTGCCTCAGAAATAGGGTGCTGGGCCAGGTGACCCCCCAGAGGTCCCATCTAGTCTAACTTCTCCTATGCATCTGTGTGTGCAGGAATGATGTCTGGCTCTGAACTGAAAGCCAATGTGGGGATAGGAAAGGATAATGAAGGCAGTGGACCTGTCTTACAGACACAATTATCCAGATGTTGCAGGTAGCATGATAATGCTGATGCTTTTCATGCTGAAATCAGCAATGATCTACTTTAGGGAATGGATATTTCTTTATTCCCACCTCTTTTTCACTTTTAAAATTCTGCCAAATTTTTAATAGGTATAGTTTTGTTTATGGCATGGGTGCCTTGGAAAATGGAATTTGGCCCCTTAATCATCTTAGTGTTCCAGAAACAGCTACAATCATAGCATCATAGAATGCCAGGTTGGAAGGGACCTCAAGGATCATCTGGTCCAACCTTTCTTGGCAAAACACAGTCTAGACAAGATGGCCCAGCAGCCTGTCCAGCTGAATCTTAAACTGTTCAATGTTGGGCAATCCACCACTTTCTTGGGGAGATTATTCCAATGGCTGATTGTTTTCACTCTGGCAAATTTTCCTCTTGTGTTCAATCGGAATCTTCCCAGGCGTAACCTGTACCCATTACCCCTCGTCTTTTCCATGTGACTCCATGTAAAAAGGGAGTCTCCATCTTCTTTGTAGCCACCTTTTAAATACTGGAACATGGTGATAAGGTCTCCCCTAAGCCTTCTCAAGACTGAACAAACCCATTTCTCTCAGCTTTTCCTCTCAGGGCAGGCTGCCCAGCCCCTTGATCCTCTTTGTGGCCCTTCTCTGAGCCCTCTCAAGCCTGTCTACATCTTTTTTGTACAGCTGGGACCAAAACTGAACACACTATTCCAGGTGTGGCCTGACAAGCGCTGAGTAGAGTGGGATAATGACTTCTTTATCTGTGCTGGTGATGCCTTGGTGATACAACCCATCCTGTTGACATTCTGTGCTGCAGCACACTGTTCACTCATACTGAGCTGCTTGTCCACCAGGACCCCCAGATCCCTTTCCACAGAGCTGCTCCCCAGCCAGGCAGATTTCAGTCAGTGCTGCACTCCTGCATTATGTTTTCCCAGGTGCAAGACCTTACGCTTGTCCTCGTTGAACTTCATAAGGTTCTTGTTAGCCCACTCTTCCAGCCTATCCAGGTCTTCCTGCAGGTGGCTCTCCCTTCTGGAGTGTCCACTTCCCCACTCAGTTTGGTATCATCAGTAAACTTCATCAGGGTACACTTGACCTCATCATCCAGATCACTTATGAAGATATTAAATTAAATAGAAAATTTTAAAAAATTAAAAGAAATTAAATAAAGATATTAGGCCCAATATCAAGCCCTGGATGACCTCACTTGTTTCAAGTTGCCGGTTTGAAAAAGAACTATTTCCCACCACCCTCTAGGTGCAGTCTGTCAGCCAGTTCCCCACCCACTGCACAAACCACTTGTCTAGACCATAACACACCAGTTTCTTTAGGAGGAAGTTGTGGAAAACCATATAAAAACCATATCAAAAGCTTTGGAGAAATCCAGGTAGACAGTCTTCACCACCCACCCCATATCAACCGAGCAGATTACTTTGTTGTAGAAGGTGATCAGGTTTGTCAAGCACAATCTGCCCTTGATGAACCTGTGTTGGCTTTTCCCAATCATGTGCATCTTTTGCCTTGTGATAGCACCCAGAAGGATTCATTCCATAACTTTCTCAGGGATTGAAGTAAGACTGATGGGTCTATAATTTCCTGGATCCTCCTTTAAGCCCTTCTTGTAGATGGGGGTAACATTAGCCTTCTTTCAGTCTTCTGGGATGTCCCCTGATCTCCACAACTTCTAAAAGATTACAGAGAGCAGCCTTGCAAAGACATCAGCCAGCTCTCTTAATGCTCTCGAGTGGATAGTGTCAGGGCTTATCAATTTGTAGGGGTCAAGCTCCTGTAGTCATTCACATACCAACTCTTCCTTCACTGATGGTGGGTCTGTGTTTGCAATAACCTGGATTTTTGTCCCCAAGGCCTGGAGCCCAACAGCACTGCTAGAGACAGGGTGGAGAAAGTGCTGAGAACTTCTGCCTTTTCAACATTGCTGGTAACGGATTCATGTCTCCTGTTTAACAGGGGGCCAATATTTTCCTTCTGTTTCTGCTTGTTGTTTATGTAACTGAAGAACCCTTTCTTGTAGTTTTTTGACATCTCTGGCCAATTTCAATTCAAGCTGAGATTTTGCTTTTCTAACTGGATCTCTACACACGCTGGCAATGCCCTTGTAGTTCTCAATGGGTATTTGTACACTTTTTCATCTCTGGTACGCTTCTCTTCTGGTTTTGAGTGGACTTGGAAACTCGCAGTTAAGTCAGGGGGTCTCTTTCTCAGCTTACTTCCCTTACCTGTAAAGGGTATGAACTGATTTTGTGCTTCCAGGAAAGTGTTCCTGAAAAACCCACAGCACTCTCAAGCTCCTTTATCCTCCAAGGAAGCTTCCTATGGAATCCCTCCCATATGAGCTCTTAGTGAGCTGAAGTTTGCTCTTCTAAAACCTAAAACCTTTGTCTTAATACCAACCTTCAGCTACAATGAGTGTCTAGCTTTATAAATGTGTGAATGTTGTGGTTTGATTTTCAGGTGCTCTTTGTGGTTTTCAGTTCTGCTTTTCTCCTGTTCAACAGAAAAAGCTGAACTTCTGTACAATTCAAGTAGGAATGGATTGATGTATCTGTTTTGTTGATGCTCAGGGTTAAAACATCAGCAATAGTCTCCTCTGGTAGATGAACAAGTGTTCAAACCAGATGGTAAGTGGCTAACTGATTTTTGACATTTAGTGTGTTCACATTAGGGAACACAGCCATGGCTGGCTCCTGTTGCTGAAGGGGGTGCCAGCTTTCCCATTTCTCTTCTTTTGAAAGAGGACAGCTGTCTCAACTGTTACACATTTCACAGGAAGTTTTCAACAACAGGTACGTGCAGTCATTCTCCTGAATGAACATATAAGGCAGGAACCTTCAAAGGCTTGTTTACGATGAGGGGTAGGGAGATTTTTTCCTTCTCCTCTAACTTTTGCCAAGTAGAAAAATCCAGAAGAATTGCATGTTGAATGTAGTCCGTTATTTTGAAAACCCCATCCCAGTTAGCAGCCTTATTTCCTGGAAGGAATGACCCTGCAAGCAATTAATTCCATGAAAGCCGATAGACCGGTGGAATATATGGCACTTTGTAGCCATTAGACCTCCCAGTTAGACATGTCAACACAGAGACCAGGGAAGGTTTTCCAAACCATAATTGTCAGCAAATAGAGCTGCAGGAAGAAAGACATTTGAAGTGTGGGTAAACAGGAAGGTGCTAAGAGCCTACGCCCTGAGTCAGGGTCAATGCAAGAACTACCCTGCAGTGTGCAGATACCTCAGCTAGCTCAGTCCGAGGAACTGCTGTGGGTAGCAGCCTGGCAAAACCACACAAAGCTAGTTTCTTCACTGCAGTAGTCATCAAGTTCACTTCCTGCATGAGAGGTGTCAAGCTCAAAAAGTGTGCAGAAGCAAAACCCTTCACAGGCTTGTTCACCATCCTGAGAAGCAAAGCCCCTTAGCATCATCTTTTCTCTCTTTTTCTTTCTAATAATAGAGTTGACGCTCTAGCATCCTAAGGGTATAGGAAATACAAATATGGTAGGGAAAAATAATATCTTATTAGATCAACTCATGTACTCAGAAAAAAAACTGCTGCACAGTAGTTTATTCTGACTGCTAGTTAGAACTGAGAAGACAAACTATTTTTTCCAGCTGGGTCAATAGTTCCGGTAAAACATGCTACCTGCCTAGGATGCCTGTATATGAGGAAGCATAATTAGTTATCTCTAACAAAAGGAATAATAATTAGTCATTTTGTGTTATGATATTCATTAGACTGTACAGAGAAACAGAGACAAATGCATTTGAATCATCTCTTGTGTCATGTTTTAACCACTTAAAATTCTGTGAGAAATAACCAAAAAGCTCAAGAAGAAAGACCAGAAAGATAGGAGACAGGTGAAAGACTAGAGCCTGGACTACATGGAATGAAAGACTCTTCTCCTTCTCTGAAGCTTCATCAAGGCTTCCTTCACCTGCTTGTTCCTCAGACTGTAAATCAGGGGGTTCAAACAGGGGCTGACAAGACTGTAGAAAAGGGAAAGAACTTTCTCCCTCCCAGATGAGTTACTGCTCTGAGGCCCCATGTACATGAAGATGGCATTTCCATAAAACAGACCCACCACAGTCAGGTGGGAGCCACAGGTGGAGAATGTTTTGTGCCATCCTGGCGCAGAGCGGATGCGCAGAATGGTGGCCAGGATGTGCAGGTAGGAAATTAGGATTAAGGCTAAAGGGAAGAGGAGGAAGCACACGCAAACAACAAAGATCAGGACTTTATTGGCAGTAGTGTCAGTGCAGGCTAGCTTTAGGACAGCAAGGATTTCACAGAAGAAGTGGTCAACCTCACACGGGCCACAAAAAGGCAGGTGTAAAGCCAGAGAGGCTTGTAGTGTACCAAATACAAACCCAAAAGCCCATGAAACTGCAGCAAGAGTGAGGCACAGCCTCCAGTTCATGATGAGGGCGTAGCGGAGGGGATGGCAGATTGCCACATAGCGATCATAAGACATCACGGCCAGCAGCACGCACTCTGTAAGTGCAAAGATTAAATAAAGATGTATCTGTGTCCCACACCCAGCAAAGGAGATGGTTCTGCCTTGTCCAAGGAGGTTCCTCAGCATATGGGGGACATTGTTGGAGGCGTAGCAGATGTCCACAATGGAGAGGTGGCAGAGGAAGAAGTACATGGGGCTGTGGAGACGGTAGTCCAGGCAGATAAGCACAAAGACAAGTGCATTTCCCATCAGAGTGGCAGAGTAGAGGACAGAGAAAAGGCCAAAGAGGCAGAGCTGCAGGGCTGGGTTGCTGGAGAACCCCAGGAGGATGAATTCTGTGACAGTTGTTTCATTCTGCATGCTGCACGGGAGGTGAGGCAGGACAAAGTGCCACCACAGAGATCTGGAAGGGAAGGAACAAGGGAAAGGAAAGAAAATTGAGAGTTTTCCTAAGAATGTTGTGTCCTTTACTCTTTACACTGCAGCTCCCTTCTCCCTGTTTTTCCCTCTGACTCCAGTGGAAAGTGCATACTACCCTCACCATCCTGAGTGATACAGATTGCAAGCTGTAATCTCTGTACAAACTTTGAGCAGTTTTGAGCAATCTCACACAACTTTACTGCCTAGCTTGCCCTTGATGTCTTTCTTTTTCTGCGTTGGTTTTTTTGGGGGGAGGGGAGGTGTTTCTCTGTTGGAGAAAATAACAGCTCTCTATCATAATGAAGATTGCAGGTGAAGTCAGAACATCTTCAAAGTAGCTATTTTAAATTAAGTCGATATTAAAATGAATGCACAGTTCACAGAATAATTCCAGTTTCACCATTAAACCAACTAGCATTTCTAATCCATTGCTGTGTCTTCTTCACCTTAGTAAAATGCGTTTATATTGAATCCTGCAGTTGCTTGATTCATTATTCTATATCTAACTTCAGATTGCTGAACAAATTGAGAGCTACACTTGGATGTACAGCAGATAGTTATTGCTAGAAGAATGTTATTAACATTTATACATAAGAGTTTCCTTACCTGTAGCATCTGAACAAATGTGGTTTGTTCAGCTCTGTGTTTTTGATGAGGGAAACCTTATTAGAAGTTCTGTGTACTTTCTCAGACAACAGGTGAAACAAAGAGCTGTTCCACTGTGTTCAGCTCCCTACATTCATTTGTTTTTAAAGCCAAAGTTTTCTGTGTATTGTGTCTGAAGAGACACTGTTTTGATTACCAACAGCAGGACAAAAATTAATCTCAAGTTTAAATCCCCAGAGTTCCATACCTGAGCTCTGGGGATCCTTCCAGAAAGTAAACACCACTTTATTCTGAAATGGGTGTGTCATTGTACTTAACATGGCATTGTACTTATTGGTTCTTCATTAATATGGGTTTCTCTTCTGTTAAACACAATCTCCTTCATCACTTTCCCCTTTATGCCTTCACTGTCTCCCAGAATTTCCCTGCCTCCAACAGCATACAGAGCTTTTTGTTTCTGAGATACTAGCATACAATAAATCCTACTGTAGGAGTTGCCAAATCCAGTATCTCGATGCAGTACAATGTTGCTGCAGTGAGGCTGCACATGTGTTTTCCAGCTGGCACAGGCACACGAGCACACATACACATGTATGGGTAAGGGACTGTGTCCGCCATTTTGTCTCAGCATTGCTGTTACGCCATTACCTCCCGCCCCGAGCCGCAGGGTGGTGTAAGATGGCAGCTCTCTGTTTCAGCCCCACGCCATTTCATAGGCCGGGCCTCGATGTCCCGTTGTCAGGAGGACAAAATCCGCCCAGAGCTAGAAAAGCTGTGTGTGCGCGCAGGGCCGGAGGACAAGGGGGACGTGCGGAAGCTGAAGGCGTCAATGGCCGACCCCTCCCTCAGTATGACCACTGTGGGCATCTGGGCGTGCGCACACAGGGGGACACGGGGCGGTGAATGGGCAAATGTGGCAACGAGCAAACTAGTGATGGGGACTGTATAAAAGGGGCTGTGTGCTCCTCTCTAGCAAAGCTTCTCATTTGTAGCAGTTTTTCGCTTGTCTTTTTTCTCTCACCTCCTGAAGCTCTCACCTGCTAAAGCTCTCGCCTGCCGAAGTTCTCACCTGCTGAAGCTCTCACCTCCTGAAGCTCTCACCTGCCGAAGTTCTCACCTGCTGAAGCTCTCACCTCCTGAAGCTCTCACCTGCCGAAGCTCTCACCTGCCAAAGCTCTCACCTCCCGAAGCTCTCGCCTGCCGAAGCTCTCGCCTGCCGAAGCTCTCGCCTGTTTGCTTTCTCTCCATCGCCTGCACCGGGACCAGACCAACAGAACACTGCTATACTCACAGTGGTGACATTCCCCACCACCTGCAGGAACCCCCCATCACCTGCACCAGGACCGGATCAACGGAACTTTGCTAGACTTGTGGTGGTGGTAACTAATATTGCTGCATCTTTTCTGTTTGCTTGCTTAGGTATTCTGACTTTTCCTTTCTTCTTCCTTCTGTCCTATTGCTATTATCAGTTATTTTGTGAAATAAAGCTTACAAAGTTTGTGCAGCATCTGACCTCACTTGTGTCTTAATCTTGCTCTTGGGATCGTTCAAGAACCCTCCCTGATATTGGATTGGGACAATATGCCCCGTCACATAGATTCACACTGATTTAAAACAACGCCCTTGCACAAATACAAACAGCACAAACAACCTTGATCCTGTTTCCTGTCAGGCAGCATGAGTGACACTCAGTGGAAAATATATACACATGTACGCACAGAAGCCACATGAGTCCCATCAGTAGGTGACCTTAGACAACCTATCCAGTACTTGGCCCCAGCATCCCATGGTCTCCCAGCTGCCTCAGGTACGAAACAACACACATGAAAACAGGTCTCTTACGTAGCAGGGAACCTTACCAGATACCCTGGTCTCTCCCACAGCTGGTTTAGCCTCCCAGTCCCTCCAGTAGCTGACTCTATGGGGATGGGGACTCCATCAACTCCCTGGGCAGCCCATTCCAACACCTAACAACCCCTTCTGTAAAGAAATGCTTCCTAATATGTAGTCTAAACCTTTCCTGGTGCAACTTGAGGCCATTCCCTCTTGTCCTATTGCTTATTACTTGATTAAAGAGGCTCATCCCCAGCTTTCTGCAACCTCCTTTCAGGTAGTTGTAGAGGGTGATGAGGTCTCCCCTCAGCCTCTTCTTCTCCAGACTAAACAACCCCAGTTCCCTCAGCTGCTCCTCGTAAGACATGTGCTCTCACAAGACATGTTCCTCTGCCTGTCATTGATCCTTTGTACTCCTTTGTGTTTGTGGAGATGAACCTTTAACCACACAACCAAACACCTACAACACTGGGAAAATGAGAGGCTGGAGAGACCCCAATGTTGAAGGTCGTTGATGTAAAATGCTGTTTGTCAGAGGCGGGAGACGTAGCTCACCTGCTTGTTCCTGAGCTGCTCTATAAGAAGCACTGTGTGCAGCGTGCTGTGTCCGTGTCTGACTGCTTTGTCCTGGCTGCAGCACCCTGTGCTGGGGGAACACCACGGAGAACAAGGAGGGTGCTTCTTCCCCATGAGCAACTAAGGATGCTCAGCTGAGCGCTGCTGCAGGGGCCAAAGTGGGGCAGGCAGGGAGGGAATGAAGGAGCTGGGAGTAAGAGGGCAGACTGGGAGATGCCTGAGAGGATTAAGAACCCTGTAAGCACAGGAAGAGCTTAGAGGAGATTTGATTTGAGGCCCTTTGGTTAACCATCCCCTCAAGACCCGGATCTTCTCTAGTTACTGAGTTACTTTGCAGTTTAACAGCCTGTTGTAGAGATCCTGACTGGGAGATCACTGGAGGAGTTAGTGATCCACACAGCAGTTAACCTGAGTAGGTGCAGGTCTGTGCTGGGCTGTAGTTACAGTCTGGCCTTCAGTCTGTGTCCTCACACATGTCCCTTGGTCTCAGCATAAACTTAGTTCGTTCATTGTAACAGAGGAGCCTACAGGCATCTCCTGCTTGGTACCAGCACTGAAGTGCTTCAAGAAGTCCTCATGTGAACATCCTTTATGAATAGAGTTGTTTTCTTCTGAGAAAAATTGTATAATATCTTGAATGACCAAAAAGGAGGAACTTCTCCGCAGACAGGATCTGTACAGTGTGCCAAGGGAAAATCCAGCTGGGGACTGTCCGATGCTGCACGAATGCAAGGTTCCCAGCATCTGAAGGGACATAAGATTTACTGGCTACCTATATGCCTCTTCTTATTCTATCTTATGAAAACAGAGGGTTTATTAAATCATTTAAGTCATTCTTACTGAGATCCAGAAAGAACCCCACACCATCTCCCTCTCTCACCTCATCCTCCTCCCCAGTGCAGAACACGTGTGTTCTAGTGAAACCTACCAAAGGTAACTTTTGGGATGTTCTCTGCAGGGGTGGGGAGGGGGACAAGTCTTGATTTCAAAGCTCTGGCCAGCTCCTGCTGTTGTTGCAGTGTTGCCATGAGCAGCGAAAAATACTCCACTCTCAATGTAGTGGACAGAGCAAGACATCACCAGCTCATTGTGCAGAGGTGAAGATTGATGCTACACTCGTGGAAATCCATCTTTCTTGTTGTTACACAGGCTCTAATTAAGTGATGGAAAAGTACCTGTGATGGAGATGAGGTTGTCTAGGATATTATCACCTTCCAGGATATTGAATCCCATTCTGTCCTCCTGTCTGCTGGAGCATGCCCACAGCACAATTTAATGCTGGTTTTGAAGTATCCTGGCCTTATTCTGCCCAACAATCAAACAGTGACCCTATTGCTCAATTATTCACAGCGTGCTGAGCTTTACAGCTCCTCTACTCCCAGGCATGCAGTGTCACCTGAGACTTCTGCTGACTCTTATTCATGCCCCAGACTCCCACTTAACTGCTGACACCCCCTCAGCACTGCCACTCGTGCAACCTACTCAGTGTAGCTCTCTCCCTCCCAAAAGGGACCTGCAGTGAGGCTTACACCCCTCCAACGAGCATAGCCCCATCCAGAATGTTGCAGTCAAAGATTGACCAAGGCCCTACAAAGGCCCCTCTGATAGTCAGTGCAGCCACAGGAGCTGGTATGGTGAGGGAAAACTGGGCTGCCTTGGAAAGGTTTTCAAGTGCCTAGAGCCAGGACTGGGGAGAGAGGTGAGGTGAAAAAGCGGTATAGCTTCCTCCTTGACTGATTTCTAGCCTTAACTGGGATATTTTGGAAGAACCCATGAGACAGGTGAGGTTTAACAGTGCCTCAGACCTTAGCTCCATAACTGTTGTGGTGATAAACAGTGTTGTGAGTGCTTATTTTTCTCCTGAAAGTCTTCTGATATTCGTGGTTCTTTTAAAGCCTAAGCTTACAGCATAACTGGATTTCCTAACAATCTTAGCTGTATTAAGATTTCTTGAGTTCATTGTTGGACAGGGAAGCTTGCAAACATGATGCAAGTCTTTCTGAAAGGCTGCTAAACTCTTCAACGTTTACTGAAAAGTGCACCTCATGGTTTTGAGACAATATCCTTGTTTTTGGGGAAAGGAAGGCTGTGACATTGGGCATTGGAGATAATGACTGGAGCTTGATCCTGAACCCACCCAGTTCAAGAGCTTCTTCGGGACTACAGTCCCTCAGAACATAGTAATACTGCACAATAATTTCTGACAGAAAGCTAAAGCCTGAAAGCACAGCAGGATTTTTGTGGTCTGGTGCTTGGTCAGCCTTCTGGATTAAACATAAACTGGCATTCACAGATGCGCACATTGAATGATTACCTTCATATCAGGAAAACTCAGCTGGTGTCGGGGAGGTTACTGAATCTCATCATCCTGTTCCGTATCAAATCACATTTCTGACTGCAGTTTTGCATGTTGTGAGAGGCACACTACTAAGTCCTAAACCTGTTACTCCTGGGCACACTACGTGTGTGGAACTTTACAACTGGTCCATCCATACTTCTTCTCATGGGAGATCTTTTAACCCCTTGCATACCTGGTTGCAGGGCTGGAGAACAAGTCCTGTTTCCACTAAGCTCATAAGAAAGGTTTGTTTTCACTTCAAGCCCCTTAGAAATCCTTGATCTACTTACTACTCTTCTTGGGGCACTATAGGAGATTTGTCTGTTGTGTTTTGCCATTCCCCATTTGCCATATCACCACCTCAGTTCAGAACAAACTTCTCAGTTATCCCTCATAGTACCTTCCCACTTTGTACTACTAAAGCCTGTGGAATACTTCCCAGTTGTAGGAGCTCTGAAGTAATGCATATTCTCATATTTCTTGCTATTGAATTATATTAACCCAGAGAACAACGCTGGACATTCTATGCTTACTTTTTTTTCCATTTCAGTCTGTTCAAATTTGGAATATGGAAAACTAGAACATGAAAAATAAGGAAAAATGTAATTTGTTAAAATTTAACCAAGAAGTTACTAATGAAACCAAGTCTAAGCTTACAGAGAAGGCTGAGATTATGAACTATCAAACAAATCTAAACAACAATGTCTGAGAGACGGGATTTCTTTATATTCTGAACTCTTCAATGACAGTTCCGACAGAGTTAACTCATGGATTTCTGTTTTATGTCATAATGGCATATTGCGTTTGGTTGACTCATTGATTTCCTGGCACAGAAGTTTGCCTTGTGACTCACAACTTGGGTTGCACTAACAAGAATTTGCCATGTTACTGTACTCTGTTATTTACAAATAAATCCCCCAAATCGTTAATGTATTATTGAAAAATATACATTCATTTGAGTTTGTGCATTAGACTGCATGGAAGGAAATTTCCCCAGCCCTCACCTGAATATGAAAGAGTTTTACAGTCATAATATTAAAAAAGACACTTTTGATCATTTTGAACAAAACTTCCCCTTTTTTAGGGAAAAGAGTTTTTAATTATAATTGCATTGAAGTTTTCCTTCATTAGTTTGCTTTGATTTATGAATTAAAACTGTATTTTTGATTCATGAATTAAAACTGTTCATAGTATTTTATTATGTCCCATTGATGATACTGTTACCAGTTAGTCTTGGGTTTTGATTCACTACAAAGACTATGCCCCAGAGGTCTCACAGGATATATATAGGTGTGAGTTGTTTGAACAGCAGGTATTCAGAGGACTTGTTCACCCTGCGTTTCTAGCAGCTAGTTTTAATAGGAATGTAGTTACGATGTCTAGCCCCTTTTTTTTCCAGTCTGTGTCAGCGAGATAGGAAAGACTGTATTGACATCACAGGAAAGACATTAATGGCAAGACTGAGCAAAGTTTGCATCAACCCGTGATTTTAGAGTTGTCATCAAAGATATGTTTCTTTAGGTAAGAAATTCCAGCAGCTTCTGCAAGTCAGCATTCGGTTTCTGGTATTACACGCATAGGTAAGCTGAACCGTAGGGTCCTGAGAACTACAAAGTTTCCAGTGATTTCTAGAGCAATGTGACTAGTGTCAGTGATAAAGGATTTTGTCTTGTTTCTCTCTTTTATACCACTATTGGTTTGAAAGAAGCAGTTCCCTGGTTTTGCCTTTCCTTATAGTTCACTCTGCATTATGATGAAGCTGTTAATTATAGCTGGGTTTTACTTAAAACATTAAAATGTATTTAAATGGGTTAATATATAGCACTAATGGCACTAATACTGAAACTGAATGAAGCAGTGGCTTGTTTTACCTGACATTACTAGCTTTTGAATATTGAACCATAGAAAGAAATGGCTCCTGTGTTGAAAGGTTGGATTTTATTTTGCAATGCTAGATGAACAGTGAAGATTATGTCCAAGCATAAAATCATCTTTTCCTTCCTCTGTATTTGAACTGTCTTTTTTTGAATACTGTTGCACTTTTATACCCTCTAGTCCCAGAATACCAAAATTCATGTAGTGAGATAAGCTATTGGGAATTCAGCCTCAAAAAAGCCCCAAGTGATTTTTACCCTGTCTGTTCAGTGCTGTTAGACTGAGCTGCTACTTTGACTTCGGAGTAAGATACTGAACTTGGTTTTCTTCCCATTTTACTTCACACTGAAGGAACAGCAAAGGAATGTTTTCTAATACTACATTTAATAATATTCCTAAACTGAGAGTTTGCAAAGAAGCAGGGAACTTAAGAGGAAGCAAAGTTCTCTTGCTTACTGTTATTATTGCTTCACTGTAGACATACTGTCCGTTTGTGTCAGAGGACTACTCCCTGCTATTATACTGTGCTTTGGGGATTACAAAGGGGAAACGGTTTTGTTACTTTTCTCACCATTCATGTCAGATTTCTTTACATCAATGACTTCTTTCTAGATGAGAAACTTCATGATGAATGAAACCAAAGTGATGGAGTTCATCTTGATTGGATTTTCAGACTTTCCAGATCTGCAGATTCCATTATTTGTCTTTTTTTTCCTGACTTACCTGGCCACCCTCACTGGAAATGTCCTGCTAATGACAATTATCAGGGTTCATCGTCATCTTCACATCCCCATGTATTTCTTCCTTTCCATTCTCTCTTTGTCAGAAACTTGTTACACATTTTCTATCATTCCCAAGATGCTGGTAAATCTAATAACAGAAGAAAAGTCCATTTCTTTTACTGGTTGTGCTGTTCAGATGTTTTTCTTCATTGGCTTTGGAGGCACTAACTGTATGCTTCTAACAGCAATGGGGTATGACCGGTGTGTGGCTATATGTAAACCTTTACATTACAGAGTCCTCATGAACGACAGAGTCTGTATTCAGCTGGTGGCCTTTGCAACAGTGACTGGCTTTACTTTGTCCCTGATAGATACCTACTTTATCTTCACATTGCCTTTCTGTGGAGAGAAGGAAATTAATCACTTCTTCTGTGACATGGCTCCCGTCATTCAGGCAGCTTGCACAGAAAATAATGGAATCGAGATAGTGATTTTTATTTTCTGCATTGTGGTTGTGTTTGGCTCATTCTTGCTGATTCTTCTCTCATATGTTTTGATCTTCAACACCATCCTCAAGATCCCCTCTACTAAGGGCAAATGTAAAGCCTTTTCCACTTGTGCCTCACATCTCACTGTGGTTATTGTGCACTTTGGGTGTGCCTCCATCATCTATTTAAGGCCCAAATCTGTGTATTCCCTAGAGAAGGACACTCTGATTTCTGTCACTTACACTGTGGTGACACCCTTGCTGAACCCTGTGGTTTATAGCCTGAGAAACAAGGATGTGCACTTGGCCCTTCGGAAGAGCCTGGGAAGAAACCTGTGTGCATGGGTGAGGTGAAGGGAGCTCCTTGAAGTTCTGGTGTGAATGGGCTCTCCTCTCAGGTGGATGGCTTTTTTTGTACTGTGGTGCTGAAAAAGGGGGTACAATTCAACTCAGAATAATGCTGGATATCAACCTGGATAATTCTATGATAATCCATAATAGGAGAAATTACATTAATAAAGCTGACCTGCAGCCACCACTTGCTGCCAGCTATGTTGCATACGGTTTTGAGCTGGTAAGGGACCTGAAAAGAATATTGTGATGTACTGAAGAATAAAGAATTACCATGGTACCTACAACATTTGGATAATTGGGTCTGTAAGAGAGTTTCATTGTCTTCGTTGTCATTTCTTAAGCCCACACTTCCTACACACACAGATGCATAGAAGAAGTTAGACTAGAAGGGACCTCTGGGTGTCACCTGGCCCAGCACCCCATTTCTGAAGCAGAGTACCTCCTGACACACAAGTGCATCATTCTTGCCAGGCCCTGAGGTCACCAGTGTGTTCCTGAAGAACATGACTCATTTCCTCATTTTGTACCACCCTACAGAGGGAAAAAGAAGAATGGTTGTGTCTTTATGACCCAGGTGGTTGTAGAACCGTTCAATGAAGTATGAGTTTTCTTCAGCCCAGCTGATGATGGCCTCTTCTCTGGGAACAAAGCTCCAGGAGTTTCATCAGATTTATGACACAGCATGCCGCTGGGCCCCCGAGGGGGTGGCTGTTAGCTCCATGACCATTTATGCTCCAGTCAAGTTGAGACTGCTGGAGAGCACAGCTGGGCTTGTGACTCTTCTCCTCTTGGCCAGTTGGTGTGAGATCGAGGAACGCCTTGCTCATCTGGAGTGTGCTGGTTCTCTGAATGCAGGGAAACAGACTGGCTCTCTTACACCCTTCCACTCTATGTTGGTAGGTTACAGGCCATAAACCTGAAGCACGGCCAGAGTAAAGGACAACAGTGACTGTGACTTGCTCTTGCTGTTGTGATTGCACCCATCATCTGGGTGGGAGAAAAATAAAGCTGTTGTTAAATCCAACCAGGGAGTCAATCTGTCTCTGGTTCTCCTCTATCAGAAAGCCTCTGCTCTAGTTACAGCCCCCAGAAAACACCATCATACCTGAAGGTTGGGCTGGCTGCACACACCCATAGTAGAGCTTGAGGGACCAGTATATATCTGCAGGATGCAGATCCAACATCTTGCTCAGGGGCTGGGGCTTTTTCTGCTCAGGCCTGAGGCTTACTTCCACTTGCCTCCCTCAAGATCTTCTTCCCTGGTCATATTCAGCAAGATTAGAAGTAAAGACCAAGTCACTTGGTGCCCATGTAAGTACCTCTTTCCCATCTGAGAAAGATGCTGTTTGAATCTCATGTTTTCCCTCCTGCACACATGCAATCTAAGCCCTGCTAAAATCACCTTCTTTCTAACCACATCGCAAACCACATTAGAATAACTTGCTCTGAGCATGCACTTTTGTGAACAACTCCAAGCATCCCTCAAGATTTTTCCCATTTCTTTTCAAAAACTGCTGCACAACATAGCCCTGACTCATTAGCACAAGTGACTGAGGTCACTACAAGGAAGTTTATCTTTAATGACATTTTGCTTTTGAAATTATCTGTGAGCTTAAGCCCTCCTGAGATTGAGTTCTTGACAATAGGTCTCCCATTTGGCTAGAAAATGTGCTCTGCCCACTGTTCTGTTCCCCTGGGCTGACTAGGCTGACCCAAGCCAAGCGCACAAGATGTGGGTGCCTTTCTTTCCAGACCTGCCTTCAAATCACAGGGCATGATTGCCATCACAGGTCAGGACTTCAGGAGCTTCAGCTTCCACAGTTCAACAAAGAGCAGGTCCACAAGGGCATCTAAGCATCTAAACTACAGCTAATTTTTGGTATGCTGCACAATCAGGTACTTTTTCCCCATCTCCACCTGCTCAGAGTTTTCTGAGTTAGTTTTGCAGTTTTCGGAGAAGCAATCTCTGCTTGATTTGGTCTTTGGGGACAACCTCTAGGGTTTGAGGTTTGGGGTTTGGGGTTTGGGGAGGGATCTCACAGTGGGTGTCTGACAGGAGTCACTTCTTCCCTCAGATGGCAAGGGAAGCACAGCTGAAGAACACAACAGGAAAGGGAGGAGCATCTAAAGGTGGAGAAGTGGATGGAAGGATGGAAGAACGCAGGAGGAAATGGCTGAGAAGGGAACTGAACCTGTGCTGAGTGAAGGGTGAAATCCCAGCTTCTGTCTGACAGCGACTGGGCAACAAGTGCTACAGCAGCAGCGGTGGCTGTGCCCGAGCTGCCAGGAACGCAATACACTGCCAGAGCCCGAACCGTGCACGTGGGTCACACAGCCCTACTCAGTACTTCGGGCAAGGGAGCTGCGGGCCGAGGCTCTGCCTGCCCAAACGGCACAAGGGAGGGTCCCGTGGCACCCGGAGAGGAGCCGCACGAGGCATCATTAAGGAGTCCACACTTCAATGATAACAAGTCTGAGGGGGCTTCCGCAAGGGACACGAGTGACTCCCCAGTGCCGTTGTTGGGCTGTGACACAGGCCACAGTGGGGCTTGTTAAAAGTTAAGAGTTCTTCTTTTACAAAGCATTTACACATGTGCTGGTGACAATGTTAGGGGCTGGCGGCACAGGGCCACCAGACAGTGCTCGGTGAAGCCCCTGGGGCTGTGAGCAAAGCCAGCACAACAACAGCCAGTTCCTCCCCCAAGCCGAGGCCAGGTGATGAGCTCTGCTGTCACCTTCCCTGGCCACAGGCAGCCAGCACCACCCGTTCTGCAGCTCTGCCCTTCTGCCACAGCCCCAGGGTCTCTGGGCACGGCTGCTGCAGGCACGAGAACGCAGGCACGGCACATGCAGTGAGGGAAGAAGGCTCCAGCATCTCGCTGTGACTCCCACCTGCCTCCCTGCCCTGTCCCCTCATGTGCATGAGAAATACATCACTTCTCCTGTTTGCAGGCACACACACAAATGTTTCTACACATCTAATTCAATGGCATCTTGTTGGGAATTAATGCTCAGCTCGTGCTGGTTTTACTCTGAATCCAAAAATGTCTTACCGTGGTTGGGACTGCTAAACTGCAGACAGGATCCAGAAACAAGAGTGACCCTTTCAGAGAGACCAAAACTGCCCCATTTCATTTCTTTATGCATGAAAGGGTTAACACAGAGGGCTTTTCCCTCTCACTGCCTCTTCCTCTGCTTGTCCCAGCATTAAATGCGGGACTTTGTCCTCTCCCACTTTCCCATGTTGCCCCTGATAATTCTCCCCATGGCTCTAGGATCCCCTTTTGTCCAAAACATTGAATCTGCAACTGTGAGCCACTGCTGACTCCTTTCCTTCTCCGCATTCATTTCATTTCCTCCTTTGCATCCGTTTTTTCTCCTTTCACGTGCCTTGAAGGCTCTGAAAATCCCTGGTGCCATTTTGAGCAAGGTCTGGACATGCCCCCTCTGAGTCCCTCTGCCCTGCCAAAGCTTGGCTCTGCCCACAGCCCCACTCACTACCCAGTCCTGCTGTTAAGGTTTCTCCCACAGTGCCCCATAGAGTGGAAACAAGCCCTCTCGTCTGGAGATGCCTGCTTCATCCCGTCACCCCCATGCCAGAGAAAAAGAGCTGTTCTTCTCACGTCACATAGAATGGGGAACCACTTGCAGAGAAGACTGGAAGTCACTGAGCCAACGCAGCCATTAGGATTATCTGGCTGTGAGCCCGAGGGCTTTTCTGCCCTCCCCACCCAGGAAGGGCAAACGCTGCTGGACTGCAGGACACTTGCTGTCTCTCTCATATTCCCCCTTGGGATCTTGAAAGAAGGACATAAACATCCCTTTGCTCTTCCAGAAATATTCACCCTCACCATCCCACACAGCCTGCACCCATCCTCTGCGGGGCAGATCCCTTCTTCCCCTCTCAGCTGCTTTCTGGACAAGTGAAACCTGAGCTGGAGGCAGGAGCTGCCCATCAGGGCCAGTTGCCCTCCAGGCAGGTTCCTGCCCCCTCCTTCTCAGCAAGGGCTGCTCTACAGCCTCCCTTGGCAGAGCTTTCTGCCTGTGTCTGGCTGCATGCCTTTGGCCAGCCAGGAGACACTAGTCCAACACACAGCACAAAGGGCCCATGTCCCACACGGCATTGCAAAAGCTTTTATTGTACCCTTAGACCGCAGTGCTGGAGTTGGCAAGAGCCCTGCACGTGTAGCAGCCCTTGCCTCGCTCGTGTGGGGCACGAGCTTCTGCTTTCTTCTCACTTGACAGCAGCAGTGGCACGGCCAGGTGCAGCCCTTTGCCTCGGGTGTCTCTTCTTACTCTTGGTCGTCTTCTTGTTGGAGCTGCTACAAGGGGGGAGCTGCTACAAGGCCAAGTGCTCTCCTCTCCTCTGCGTTCTCCTCCCTGCCTCCCTGCCCTGTGACAGCTCTCCCTCCAGCCTGTGCCTCTCCCCTCCAGCCCAATCCCACATTGCCGCTCTTGGGGACAGGACCTCCTGCCCCGTGTCATGGAATTCCAGAGCCACAGGCTGCCCAGACATGGGTCCCATCCCATCCTGCCTGTCCAGGCCAGTCACCCCAGAAGGGTCATTAGTAGGGACGTATTAAGCAGTGACAAAACCTGGAGTTTGAACGTTTCAGTGCCAGCACCCATTCTCCCCTCCTCCATTCCAGCCTTGTCTCTTAGATGGAAGAAAATACCCAATATTGGTGCCAGGTGTGTGAGAGAGAAATGCAGGGACTCCCCATGTGAGTTAAGTTTCATCAAGTCATTGACACTGTGAATGAGCAATTGCACTTAGGTGATACAAATTTTCAAAGATCTGTGATGAAGGATGTTTAAAAACAAACCTTTGGGTAAAGGGAACAATAGCTTCTCTTCTAATAAATAAATGTAGTTTTTAGCCTTGGTTTTGTTTGATTTTCATGTAAGCTTCCTCATTTTTCTCTTTGTCTGTAGATCTTCATATCACAAGTTTATTAGGTACATGGCTTAAAACTCCTCTGGAGCCCTAGGTGGGCAGCAAGTAAGTAACTTATTGTTACTACTATTAGCCTGAGAGTTATTCTCATGTGAAAGACTGAAAGTGTGAAATGTTTTCAGTCCCTGTGGCATTTCAAGGTATAATGTTGCATTTGGGAAAAAATCAGCTTTTCTAATGGATTAAGCTGCGCTACTATTATTTCATTCCTTTGTCTTATGATCAGTCTTTCCAGCAGAACTTTTTTAGCATAAATGAGAAAAGGAAATCAAATCCTCACAACAGAATTAATCCTGCTCAGATTTGCCATTTTTCTGGATGTGCAGCTTGGGTTCTTCCTGGTGTTTTTCATCACATACCTGCTTATGTTTACCAGAAAGGTCACCATTATGGTAAGGATTGACTGTACTCTCCCACTTATTTCTTTCTTTCCCTCCGTTTCTTCATTTTCATAGATCTGTTATTAATTTATCATTGTCCCTCAGGTGTTGGCAAATTTCTTAGAAGAAAGAAAGACCGTTTCATTTGTTGCTTGTTTTATGCAGATTTTTTTTTCTTCCCCGAGCTGAACAGCCCCATCTCTCTTGGCTCTCCTTCCAACAAAAGCCCCATTTCCCCAAGCCTTCCTCTTCCATTGCCTCCTTTCCTTCCCTGTCCCTCTCCTCCCCTGTTGGGCAGGGCAGGGTGGAGTGACCCAGGCAGAAGAGTCTCAAACCAGCCCTGATGCCTTGCTGTGCCTAACAAAACCAGTTACCTGGGTTGTGACTGCCTGGGGCAGGTGTGTCTGGGCAAGACTTCGCAGGAGAAATGCCTTGAGAACATCTCAAGGATTGCCGAATTTTCCTGTCTGCAGCACTGTGTCTCCTGTACTTCACTCCAGAGGCAATGCAGGCAATGTGCTTTGCCTGGATTTGTATCCCGAGGTCTCTTCAAGTGCCTTCCATCAAGGTAAATGTGTTAGAGACATTTATTTTTGATTTCTGCACATTTGGCCTTCTGGGCTTTTTGTAGTAATATGGGTAGTTTTTCAGATGCCACAGAGGAATATTTTTTTTCTTTTTCCTCTATTTTTATTACTAAAATTCATTCCAAAACATCATTTAGGTACTTTGGAAGTCCACTCCTTCCTCATGTTGCCCAAAGTGGGTTTCACACTTTCAACTCAAATAGTAAAGCCAGGTCTTCCCCTTGACCCCATCTTCCATGTCTTTTCAGGAAGCGTAGGTGACAGTCTGATGAGATGCAGAGTCTGTGCCTGTCAAAGGGTGGCTGCTGGGCTTGCTTTCATTTTTTTTTTTTTACAGGTTAGTTCTAGCAGAGGTGAGGAGGAGATAAATCATGCTGTTTCGTATAAGAGCAACATCTCATGGACCCTGAGCTGTGCCTTTTGTAGTGTTCTGGGAATAGTTGTGGACTTTTGGAACCACTCTTTGGGGTGATGGAAAGATGAATATCCTCCATGCGTGAGGTCACTTTAGAAATAGTGTTTTTAAATGCCTATACCACTAACAGGAATGCGTTCAATTTTATATTTGGCTTCTGGTATTAATAGCAAATTCGTGTTGCTTTCCAATTTCCCCAGAGCTCTTTCCAATTGATATAATCTGCTTTTTAATGCCTCAGTCTGTGTAAGCAGTCAGAGATCCAAATTAATATCTATGAACCCTGCTACTTCTGTGCATTGAACCTTACATGTACTCCACCAATTGAGGCTCCTGATCTTTTCTCAAACAGCAGGAAATTCTTAATAGAATAAATACTTGGGTGTCAGTATTTTAAAAATCCATTAGATTCAGGTTTCCTGGCTTACTTTAGCATACTGGAAACTAGAAATCTACCTTTAAAATTAATAGCCAATATTCCCAAAGTCATCCAATTCAAACAGCTTGGGTAAAATACTAAACACTGTAGGAGACTTCATATGCAAATACTTTTATGAAGCCACAACAGAAATTAAAATTGTGTTCTTAAGTTGTTCTGCTCATAAAGGTCACCTGTCTCTTAAAGGTATCACTAATTTCTAGTTGTTGGGAAGATAAGGGTCTGCAATTTAGCTTTTGCCCCAGCTCTCATGGAACTGAGTCACTTTGTTCATCAAAAAGGACCTTCTTCAGGGTAAGTAGAAAGCACAGTAGGGAAATAGTGCTAATTCTCTGTAGAAGGAAGCTGGGACCCAACCACCCAGCCTGGGAGAGTGAAATCCCTTCAGATCTGTGGAACAAGGGTTAAGATGTCCCATTTTACTAATCATTCTTGTACAGAAATAGCGTGGCCAGCAGGGACAGGGAAGTGATCTTGCCCCTGTACTCGGCACTGGTGAGGCTGCACCTCGATTCCTGTGTTCAGTTTGGGGCCCCTCACTACAAAAAGGACATTGAATGACTCGAGCGTGTCCAGAGAAGGGCAATGAAGCTGGTGCAGGGTCTGGAGCACATGTCGTACGAGGAGCGGCTGAGGGAACTGGGGGGGTTTAGTCTGGAGAAGAGAAGGCTGAGGGAAGACCTCATCGCCCTCTACAACTACCTGAAAGGAGGTTGCAGAGAGCTGGGGATGAGTCTCTTTAACCAAGGAACAAGCGATAGGACAAGAGGGAATGGCCTCAAGTTGCGCCAGGGAAGGTTTAGACTAGATATTAGGAAGTATTTCTTTACAGAACAGGTAGTTAGGCGTTGGAATGGGCTGCCCAGGGAGGTGGTGGAGTCTCCATCTCTCGAGGTGTTCAAGAGGTGGGTTGACCCAGCGCTGAGGGATCTGGTGTAGTTGGGATCTGTCAGTGCTAGGTTAACGGTTGGACTAGATGATCTTCAAGGTCCTTTCCAACATAGATGATTCTGTGATTCATTCTGAAAAAAACACAAAAAACCCCAAACCCATGCCTTAAAAATCTACTTGCAGGGACCTCACAGGGGAGGAGTATTAAGGGTGTTCTGAAGTGTGACTGGGATGACAGCACCCACAGCAATGGTTTTGAGGAACAAACCTTGTCACAGTTCATGCTTGTAAAGCACCCTTACCTGATTGTGGCACAACGATAGGACAAAATGGCCTCAAGTTGTGCCAGGAAGGTTTAGATTGGGTATTAGGAAAAAATTTTTCACTGAAAGGGTTGTCAAGCGTTGGAACAGGCTGCCCAGAGAAGTGGTTGAGCCACCATCCCTGGAGATATTTAAAAGATGTGTAGTTGTGGCGCTCATGGCTTAGTGGTGGTCTTGGTAGTGTTATGTTTAAGGTTGGACTTAGTGATCTTAATGGTCTTTTCCAACCTAAGTGGTTCTATGACCAGAAGGTGGCAGCAGGTCAACACTCAGATTATCCAGAGTCCCGCCGTTTCCTTTACGAGATTCAAGTTTGTTTCTCTGTCCTACAAAGGCAAACTTTACTGATGTCTGTGCTACAGGCAGTTGTAAGCAGGACACAAGGAAAAAGAAAATGCTAATCTTAAAAGTTAAATTCCTATTTCATCTTTAATACACTCTTGGTCTTATCTAAATAAGAATTTTGCACTGATTAGCTACGGAGTAATGTGCGTAGGTTTAAAAGTCAGCACATGAGATTTCATAGTGCATTCAGTTTCTGTTTGATAACACTAGTAACAAACTCTAGTATCCTAAATTTACTATATTATTATAATATACCATAGTATAATTTTAAAATAATTAAGAATTGATAAGTATAGGATGTGGTTTTAAGTATAAAATCCTGTTGGTTTAATTGCTATGTCATGAAAATTGTATTTTCTATTAAACACTACTTTTCAAGTATGTTGCACATTTGCTTGCAGGTCCTCTGTGTATGAGCTGTCTATAGTTGGCATCCAAAACAATGCAAAGCTATCCACGTGTGCCCTATGTATTTTTCTGAGGCAAATACTGCATTAAACTGCAGATCATTGTAACAGAAATCTTGAGTTTGAAACGAATGGCATGTGAATGGAAATATGTATGAAGAGTCATCTGAATAAAGAATAGAACAAGAGACAGAGACATGGCATACCTTAATTTGTGCAGAAGCTTGTCATTCAAATAACCAGAGAACAAGGACTACAGCTATTTAAAGCCATAAAGATAAGTTGACAAATAGCTGAAAAACAGGATTACAGCCATAAAATACTCAAGTAGGTAAATAAATAAGACTGAGACTCAGCAATTCTTCCTCAGACTTGCAAGGGATAAGAGAGGATAGTCAGACAAAAGAGCTCAGTAAATCTCTGCTCATGGAAGATGCAAAAGGTACAACCAAAATCCAGTTAATAATAGTTATTAATGATTGCCAATCAAGAAGAACCTGTAGAGACATGATGAGAACTCAGCAGCTGCTGACAGCTCTCCTCTGTGGCACTATTATTCCTTTCCAGATTACTGGGACAAACATGTTTTGGCACTTGTGAATATGAGAGAATGAGTAAGTGAAATCCATGGCTGAAGGAGCATGAATGAAATCAGTTTTGCTTAAAATAAAAATCACCTGCCCCTTCCAGAAAGTTTCACATTGAGCCTTCCACAAAAACTCTTTTAGAGAACATAGCATTTTTTTTTTCACATCTAGGAAAGTAGGAACAAAGCATAAAAGTTTAAAGCACGATTTCTACCGCATAAGTTTCCCCTGTTTTCTTTGATTTTTCCATTTTATCCTACAGCACTACAAGGACTTTCATTTAAACAAGCTACTTGCCAATATGCATGTTTATAAATTAAAATGGATTTTCTCTGGAAGAGAACTGAGGATAACCTAGTGCTTCCATCTTCAATCTCTTCATTTTACCTATTTTCTCCTTCATGTCTCTGTGCCTTAGTGCCCAAAATTCCATGCACTGGAAAGGTTCAGAAAGATATGAAGTCAAGGAAAACCAAATGTAAATAACATGAAAAATCTCATAAAAGCAAAGGTTTACTTGACTATGCAATCATCTTCTGTGTGAAAATAGCACAAGACCCAGCCTTAAAGCCACTGGAAAGTATTGAAAAATATAGGAGAATAAATTCCCTCATCTATTCCAGCTGTGGGGGAAGGAAGGGAAGGACACCAGATAATATTGTGCATTTCATTATTACTTTCTATAATTTCTTCCATCTGAGAGAAAACATGGTCTCAGACTGTGTGTTGCCTTCCTCCTACATAGAGCTATGCAGATGATGTGTCTAATAGTTCAGTGGACAAAATGTAGATCCTGCAATGGGATCATGATATGGTCCCACCAAAATATCAAGTTGCCTGGAACTGGTTGTTACATTTAACAGACTACTTCAAAATAGGTGCTATTAAGTCTTCTGTGTTGGAAAAATCTCCTCACTGCATAACCCAAGAGTCAAGAGTTGGAAAGTGGACGCACATATAAAAAGATATTTAATCTCAGCAACCAAATTTCCACTGGGGACTCACACCTGAAGGTTGCCACTCCATGACCAGTGATACAGAGAAATGATTACTTGTTTTAAGACTTATTTACTTATTTACTTATAGAAAACTGCTTAGCAACTTATTTCCTTACTTATAGCAAGTTATAGTATTACTTACAGTATTTTTAATATTGCTAAGAATCGTGCTTGCCCAGACTGTTCTGTGGAATTTTACCAAGGACTGCTGTGTTCATCAAAACAAAGCAGTTTACTGTGAAAATCTACCAAGAACTGCAGTGTTCAGCAAAATAATTATGTTTTTGTCCTTGAAGAACAGGTGTGCTCTAACTAGTTGGGCCTCGGTAATGGGTAAAGATAGACATATACGGATTGTAGGATGAGTAAACCAGCTGAAAAATATTTTTGTTGTTCAAGAAATTGGCTAAGAGAATCTGCGCATGCTCCGGGGGAAAAAACAAGGTGAGAAAGACTACGAGCCTTCCTCCCGAAGACGCCCCCCAGGAGGCCATGTGCAGGTGCAAAGAGAACACAAACTGCTGACACCAGCCTCTAGAACTAACCCAGCCTTACTCGTGCATATGTATGTTGTGTTATGTAATCAATGAATATGTATATCCACAGTCTATAAGTTTTTGGTAAAATGTGCTGTTGGTGTGCAAGCTTTGTGGAGAAATCCCCTTGCACCCCGGCGCCGGAGTAAACATACCTGCTGTATAACTCTATTCGAGTTGTAGAGTCTTTTTTCCACGAATCACCAGTTTAATCCACTAAAAGCAGTTGCCGCTGCCACTTGAGTGCCACCGCAAACACTTACAAAGCTACAAAATGAACTGGGTGCTGTACTGGTGAAATGATCCATCCTAGAACTAGCCTACACCACTTCATTCTACCCCAGATTGCTCCATGTGGCTTACCATAGGGCTTATAAAAATACCCATGCTGGCACAGGAGGAGGACACAGGGTGGTTCTGGCCACAGTGTTCACAGAAATTCCATGTAACTTGCTACCCTAGGTTTCATTTCACTAGAAGCACTTTGATTCTTGGGCGTTACAGTAATGTAATAGAAGAGTACAATTGTTATCTGGGGCACAGCAGACATTCCGCTACGCAGACACAGCTGAAACAAACACCCACAAAAGAACAACGTACTATTATAAAGCACACCACAGAAAAAAAGATGGATGCACATCTGGAGATATAAATTCAGGTTTTCAAGAAAAATAGCCAGAATACTCAAGGCATAACAAAGCATCACTCCCTTCAGGCTAATATCTTTTTCCTCCCTTCCAGAGGTACCTGCTCTCTGTAAGTCTTTGGCTTCTGTTTCAGTACTGAGCACATCTGTGCCTGTTGTATGTGCAGAATCATCTCACAGCAAAGTTCTGAATCGTAAACGGCACAACCCTATTGCAGATTCCAGAAAGCACACAGTATTTGGGGACTGAAAAAAGAAAGCTCATTAATCTTCTGGAGGTTTTCACTGTCTCCATGAAAACTGAAAGTTCATTAGAGAGCACGTGCCTGTGTGCGTGCGCAGAGACACACTGAACACTTGCAACAGAAAGGGAATTTTGCATCTAGACCAAATGAGATTTTTCCACCCTAAAAACAAGGTTAAAAACTGTTAGCACTGGACCTCTGCTGTTTTTTATTGTGTTTTATTTAAAACCACAATTCCAGCTAATTCTAGTTGGTATAAAACATGCACTATCATGCACATATATGCACATATTTTTCAGCTGAAAATGAGAAGAGCAGCATCAAAGCCCAGAATCAGCCTCCAAAATTCAGGGGCAATGCAACCTTTCCAAATTACTCAACCCACAGTAATACTGCAAGACAAGTCAAGTGTCCCTGGTACTCCTTCCAGTTCAGCTCAGAATGCAAACCCAGCCTACATCATTGACATCACTCAGTGTTTGACTGCCAAGAAAGGCCTGGAGAAATCCAGGGCAGGACAAGCCCAGCTCTGCCTCAACATTTCTGAGAACAGCTGCTTCAGATGGGAGCAGTACATACATGTGCCCTGCCAAAATTTTTGACAACTACATTCAAAAGCCAGACACCAAGGACAACAATTTCTGGAATACTGAAATGACTGAGAAACCCAATTCCAATTTCAAAGAAATCCATGTCTCTCACAAATTTTCATGCTAAAAATCTGCCAGAATCTTAAATCTGAGACAGTTGCCAGATAATTGCCATATATGCTTATTTACTTCTTTAAATGAATGCTCTGATTTTCAAATAAGAAGAATACCCAGAGCTTGGGAAGTTGGAAAAGTTGGAAATAGATGGAAATATAGTAGTTACAAATATAATAGTTGGAAAGTTGGGAATAGTTGGAAATATCTTAGGGGCAGGGGAGGAAGGAAGAAGATCAATAATGGTAGACAAAATTCATGATTGATTAATTTTTCCATCCACTTAGCACCAAGACAACATCTCCCAGTTAGTCTGATCTCAAAAAGTGCCTGACACATGCTGCTCCTGCAAGTCACAGTATTGTTCTTACAGTGGGATAAAAACAAGCAGTCTCTGTTTTCAGAATAATCTTTTCATCCTGAAGGATGAGCAAAGGAAAAAGAGGTTTCTTAGCTGATGTTTCTAGTTCTAACAGACAAATACTCCCTTATCTCTTCAACCTTGTTATGTCCTTCCTCCTCCAGTCAGATTTTGTCATTGTTTCAGAAACTGATGCCAATTTGTGCTATTGGCCAAGAGGGCATGTGAAACTTCTTACATTAAAATTTTGTAAAAAATGCTGGTCTTCTAGTTAATCTCGTGGTATGGAGTAGCTCCAAGGAAACAGAAAAGTTTTGAGCATCTATTTGTTCTCCCTCCTTCACTTCCATGCATGAATAGATGATTTTACTTAAAACTAGCTATTTTCAGAAGTGTTTGAATGGATAAGTGTTGCTAATGAGAATGGCTTACAGAGCTATCCGCCTGCATCTAATGCTTTGATTCCTGCCTGAACAAGACTAGTTTGACTGCAGAATGCCTTCAGAAGAGCATCCTATAATCAGGCTTAAGAAACTAAAAGCCAACTGAAATGCAATTTTTTCTTAAATCGTAGCTCCCAACTTCAAATCATGTTGTGACTCAGTTCCATCAGTCACTCAGGGAGGAGATAATATCTCTAGGATCAAAATATACTAGCACAAGAGGTATCACATATACGAGACTAATACAAACACCCTGTTATTCCATTTGCTGGATCTCAGCAATTATTCAAACCCAAAGAATGGATGGCCTTTGGAGGTCCCTTCCAGCACAAACTATTCTATGATTCTATGACTCTGTCAATGTTCCCCAACAGTCAGATGCCAGTTCCAGTGGGTCAGGAGCAACTTGCAGCAGGAAAACTGCTGCTACTACACCAAGAAAGAAGTTAAGATGAGGATGTGCAGCTGCTGGTCTGCTGCAGGTGGTTTGCCTACAGCACTGTGGTTTGGACAAACTTATGGGAAAGGTGGGACGCAGTTGCCGGTGCTGCCTGCCCCTTTTAAAAAAAAAAAGGAGATTGCCATTTTCAAAATCTAATTTAATACAGTGTGTGTTTTCAGGAGTAAAAGCACATGAAATGACAAAACTACTGGGCCCACATTTTACTCCCTGCAGGTCATGCTTGTTCAGAGCCAGCAGCTGGAAACTGGAGCACCTACCTGTACTGGAGAGTCACATATTCCCAGCTACATTTCTTCTGCCATGTAAACACAAGTGCAGCTCAGACTACAAGCTCTGGACAGTAAGCATCGTTCAGGCTTCAGTCTGGATCCTCCCAAAGGGCAAGCAGCAGAACGGTGGAACACCCTTCCTTGTTGGATGCTAGTGCTTTATGACAGTGACAAAGGAAACTCAGATGATTACTGTGGCACATTTCACAGCAGACAATCAAGTATGCCAAAATGTGGAAAAACCAAACCCGTCAGTGCCCCAGGTGTTGAAATGTATAGAACAGATTTACAGTCAGCAAAAATACAAACATACAGAGCGGATCCCTTTCACTTATTTATATAATGCTGTTTTACATAACTGGATATTTTAATTAAAATGTAAAACAAGAGAGAGAGTTGCAAACCCAACACCAGATGAGTGAGATGGGTATTTCAAAAGTGTACTTCCTTTGCACCAATATCACAGCACTCCGTGTGTGTCCCATACCCTGGCTGCTGTTACTCTCTAGTTCACAGATTTGCATAAAAACAAACCACCAAAAAATGTTGCTTGCTTTGTCATCCAACTCTTTATGCAAGAGAAAACTGTAACAATATGGCCAGCAGACCACGAAGTTCTATAGTGTAAGAAAATAGCAGGTAGAGACATGGTTGCATGAAAGGGTGGCAGAAGGAAAATAAAATGTAATGTTGAAGAGTCCTCATCATGCACCCAAGCTCTGTATGAAAAAACAGAGCAAAGTGCATCCCAGTGAACTTTACCACTCAAGCATCATTATTAGGTAGAGAGATTTTCAGTCTGTAAAGTTTTAATGCTGAGGATTCGTCTTTTCTGCTCAGGGAAACACCTACCAGGCAACTCCCCAACCTACTAAAAGGCATTGGACTCAGAACTGGGCCACCCCTATGCTGTTTAGAGATTGCCCTGCTGACGTCTGCTTTTGGCTCTCAAAGGACAATGCTAACGCCTGACAATAATGCAGTGCATTAACAACCGTCTGATACAGCTTATTTTCTGAATACAAACTCAGCAGAAACAATTTCCTGTGTTTCTCCTACCTTTCAGTTCCACTTTAGAAGGCACCGGCTGAAAAGGCAATTACTTTTATCCAGCTCAATTCAAAGCCTGTCTTGTCTAAAGCTGCAAGTGAAGAGCTCAACCAATGCCACGTGTTGAAAAGAGATACAGTGACTTGTATAAACATCAGAGCTCAGCTAGCCAACATGCAGGATGAAGAGATCAAACTCCAGAATACAATTCAGTATCATCAAGTCCCTTGGAAACCATCTTTGCAGCATCTTTTTGCTGCATGTGAAACAGATTACAGATGCAGCTTTTACCCAAAACACGCTCTGAATCAGCCTTAAGAACATCAGAATCCAAGCTGGTTGAAACGCAGATGTCAAGAGCATGTTTTAGTGACTGCAGAGAGCTGGTGAGCTGGAAAGAGAATTTTCCATCTTCCCTCAAAGTGCTGCAAGTAAGAAAGGCTGTGCTGTAAATCTTTAGGGAAGGTAATTGGCCTGGTTATTACCTATTGCCCTTTCATGGGACCAAAAGTATATTATGAAGGCACATAGTAATAAAGTTCCATTCACTGCTCACTCCTCCCGAGAAGTGCATTCCACAGCAATTCAGCAGCATAGAGGAACACTACAGAATAGCTCATAACAAGCTGCAGATTCAACATTCAACTGAAATTTCAAAGCAGACCGAGCAAAGGCTGCTGCATTATTCCATCTCCTCTGAGACACACCGCTGTCTTAACTCCTAACTCCGCAGGAGAAGAGTGACACCACCTGCAAGAGACAAAAACTAACATTCAAGGACTGTGCGAGAAGGTTTAATAAAAAAGCACCACAACAAAATACATCAGGTAAATTCCAAGTCAGGGTCAGGCTGAAAAAACTCATTTGCTAGGAGCAATCCCCGCCTGTCAAAAGTGAAAGCAGAGGAACCATCCTGCCCCACAAAGGACCAAATGTCCTCTTAAGCTGGCCCAACAGTACAGAGCGAGGCTTCAGGAAGGAAGGTACACATGGAAACATTAATTGCCTGACTCAACTACAGTTTATTAATTTCAGCAGACTGCAGTAGAGACAAGCTTACACATCAGTTTTGTTTTTTCTAATAATGACATGCTTTTAACCTGCCAGCAGAGTTTAGCACAGGACTATGAATTAATGGTTGTCTGTGTTTGCCTGAGAGTAGCTGACATCTGAGATGTCATATGAGAGCCTGAATATGCTGCCAGAGATATTTAAGAGAAAGTGCATGAAATAATGAGAAAAATGTGTAAATTAACGGAGGGGTGACGCTTCCTACCACACTCACAGCTTTAGAAATTTCAGTCTGCTTAGTTCTGAGACCTGAACTTTTTCATTGAAATGTTCCTTAGCTCCCTCCCTAGCATAGGTTAACCCAAATCTTACTTACTCCTTGCTTCAGGGCCTCATGTCATGAGTTTACAGAGCATTTTCATGTTGGGCATGACACACTGCTTGCCCACTGATGTCAGAAAGGTGCATTGTAACTTTGCCAGCAGCACCTCTGGGTTTTGATGCTGGTTTGGCTAGCAGAGATCTCCTCACTGCAGGGAAATGCATTTGAAGTCACAGTGTGATGCTTCCACTCCACCAGCTGGTGCCCACCCTGCAGGAACCCTTCTTGCCTGTCTTCAGCGACCCAGCTGGATCACCTTGCAAAATCCAGTGTCCTCAAATCTTCAGTGGTATCGCTGAAAGAATCCCCTGCAGAGGCTGACAACACAGCACAGTCAGTGCAAGGAGAGGAAGAAGGAAAGCCACTGGTGTCTTCAGCACACTAGTGCCCCACCATGAGAGCTCCCCTGGTACCTCCAAGGGGCTCTGTCCCCTCAGCTCTCATCAGACACCAGGGGCCAGACAGGGACGACAAACATGTCAAGTCTGGTGGGTCCCTGCAGCCCAACAGCTCCCTTTGGGGGCAATAAGTAACAGAGAAGTAGATAAATTACAGGCGCTACTGAGTCCATATACTGCTACAGTAAAACACTCCCTTCTCTCTTCTTCTGGCTGAAGAGCTTTGCCTGCTGCCTGGAAAGCCAGAGCCTCCCTGTAGACACGGGGTAGGGAGATTGCAGGTGTCATGGTGTTGCTCAGGAGGTGGCTCCTGATCTCCCAGGGACATCAGTTGCCCAACGCCTGCTCCAGCCTGCTGACAGGAGATGTACCTAGGGTGACCCCTACCAATGCCACCAGTCCCTCTCGTCTGTCTCCTCAGCGCACTTCCCCGTCTCTATCCTTATCAGCCATTGTCTGTAGTGTTTGTCAGTATTTGCCCTGCTCTATTTGACGCAGGAACATCTATCCAGTGACAGCTTTGTATTTAGTTTCCCTTTGCTTCCTGATTGCTTGTCCATGCACCTCCTGCCACACCCGCGACTGCCACTCCTGATTCCTGGCAGTCCCAGAACAGCTGGGCACGCCATTTGAAGAGATGTGTGTGATTGTTCCTTAATTACTGGGTAATCATCCCCAGATTATGAAAACTGTAATCATTGTTTATAGTGATACTATTTCTGCACATCTTGTAAGGGTGGTTTGGCGCTGCTGTCCAAGCGACACAGGAGAGGATCCTACGGCTGCAGCATCATCTCCGTACCAGCTCTGCTTTGGGCTGTGGTTGGAGGGCCTCATTCCCCTCCGTGTAGGAGAGTCCTCAGCTATGTGACACAACTTGTTCTTGTGTTCCCTCAGGAACTGCTATTTTTATTTCTTCCTATTCAGCCTGAACAAGGCTGCAACACAACAGTGTAATCCAGGATTATAATGAATATATACATCTGGTGTTCACAGTAGCATGGGGAAACCACGTAGTGGCTGATGTCACTGCGGTGATAAGGGCTTATTCCTTCAGTTTCAGGATGTCCTTTTACTATCTGACTCTTGCCAGAGGAGCTCTGAATTCAGTAGTCTCCTTTTCCACAGCAGCACCAGTCCCCAGTTATGTACTGGAAGGTGGCATAGCCCAGTTCTAGGGATCTTCAGATTTTCCTTCAGTTGTTGGTGGCCCAAAGCATTTGCTTTCAGCACTGATCAAACTATATTTATGCTTCAAGAGAGAGATGATTTGTTCCTATCAGATTCAGGCACACTGAAAATTAGAGCAATTATTAACCCAACGAAGTGAAGGGTTTGGATGTTGTTTACACAATTGAAAGCACTTCTACTAAAAATAAAGATGCATACAATAAAACGCAGGCTTGGGCCACGCCTAGATTTATTCTCTTATTCTAGCTGTTGCTGCAAATATGTTTCTGAGGTATTTCTCAACTACAAAAAAGTAAAGCTCCTACTTAATGGTACATTGCCTCTAGAGACACGGCTTTCAGCGTAAGGCCTCCCTGCTTTCAGTTATACAGTTACATGTAAGTTTCTTTAGGAACAGTGAACACTAATTATATTTCAAAGCATTTTTTTGTTAATTTAAGGAAACTTTTTTTTTTTTTTTCATTATGGCCTTATTTTTAGCAGCTCAGCAGCTAGGAGGACTAATAAATACCAAATATTTACACTGGTGAATAGACCGGGACACTGGTGCTTCTGCTCATCTTCTTTTTCTCTTATGAAAGAACATGAATTATGAGTTTACACAGAAGTAGTTTTCAAATAATGTAACATTCTTCTAAGCTCTGTTCATGTCTTCAACATCCTCTCTACTGAAATGTCTTCCCTAATCATACAGTAGACAGAGCCCTCTGCTTGTGCTTGAATCTTTAAATGTACTTTATACTGGGCACATTGCAAAAGATTCTTAGGAAGGGCAGAATTTAGTAGCACAAATTTGGCAGTGAAGTTACTGCAGCTCCTTGTCCCCAGGTGCAACCAGTAGTGAGTATTTTATTCCCAGTAGGTACACACATACAAATGCACATACACACCATGGATATACATACGTAGATGGCAACCACACAGATCTACACACTCACACAATGCACTCCCATGAACACAAATGGCATCAACAGCCTGCCTCCTCTATTTCCTCCCTGGCTGAGCAGGATAGAGGTCCAGTAATGTGAAATATATACACATATGTATATGTACAATGTGGATCCCATCGGCAGCTGGGCTCTTGCAAGCCAAAATATTATCAGGTTAGGTAAAACAGATAGACAATGATCTCCATGGCTAGAATGTGCTATATAAAGATAGAAAAAAATCCAACATTATCTTTGGGACTGCACAGTCTCTTTTGATCCAGACTCCACAACCACTTTTGGTTCCAGATCTCACTGACAGAAAGTAGCTTCTTGTCTTGTAAGAGTGAAAACATCCAGCTTCCAAGATCAGATGATTTTCAGCATTGGGCTGCTGTTGTTACCTAGTGAAGGGAGATACTCATCAAGTTCTTGCTGCTGTTGTGAAATAGCTGTGGTGCAGCCCAGTGCTCCTCTAACATCAGTTCCCAACTACAGGCTGACTGAGAAAGAACATTCTGGTAATTAAAGCTTGGAAATGGGAATCTGCTTTACACTTTTATTTGACACATTTTGATCCAGACTCTTGACTGCACTGTGTTTCACTCTCCCAGTCTATAGGCTGAATTTTTCCTTTTAGACAATATAATTAGGATGACTTATACTTCGGAGTTTGCATGTCTTATCTAAGCATTTCCCACTGAGATCATTGTTGGCTAGTTGCTGTGGGTCACTACCCCACAAGCAAAGCTGCAGAGCTCAAATTACTCAGTATGAACTGCAGGTTTTCAGATAGCAACAGGAAAGAGTAACTCCACTGAAGCATGTAAATAGATTCCCCCCACTGCTGCAGAGGAAACTAACCTTCCTGAATATCGCATATCATGCTCACATATTTCCTGCTGTAACCAAAGGGCAGTCAAAAGGAGCGACAGGGACAGTATCTCTATTGCTAAATGCATCCTCTTTAGGGAGGGATCTTTGATTGAACCATGTGATGCTAAATGTCCTGTGTCCACCAACTTAGAGCTCTAGTACAGATTGGAGTGGCTGAATTGCACAGTATTAGGCCCAGGTCTTCTCTGTAAATGTAGAAGTAACATGAGAACTTTGCTGCAGTCCAAAAGGTTAAGTGTCACATGTCCTGAGATGTACAATGAAGGCATGTGGAGGTGACTGCAAGTCCAGAGCCTACTGACAAAGCAAAAAGAGGACCTACCATACTCTGGTCCAACCCATCACGACTATCTGTAGTGCTCTTTGCCATGAATAGTCTCCAGAACTGTACCTAGGTTTCCTTCTGGAAGGAACTGGTTGGTTCATTCCAAAATAGTTCCCTATTGTGGTGAATTGACATCCATGCAGGGTGGACAAGCTAGGAACCAGGATATGGGAGCCAAGTGATCTTATAGTGCAGATATAGCCAGAAGATGAGGTGTTACTGAAGGGGCAGGGGATGACCATGTGAGCTGTACCTGTGGCAGTGGTATTGTGTGAAGGTACACAGGGAAGGAAAGGTTGTAAAACACTCTCAGGGCGTTGTAGCATCTAAAGTGTTTCTCCTGGAAGATGCAAGTTCTTCAAGGGGATGACCTGCAGGGTGATCTTGTTGGCTGGAAAAAGTGAGGTGGCCACACAAAGTGATTTGAGCTACAGTCTTTGGTCCCTGGTCCCTGAAAGAATGACTGACTCTTCAGGCAGAATGGGGAGGGATGCAAAAGCCTTGCTTTGCTGCCTGAAGAGTCACACTTCTCCAGCACCCTGTTGCTTACAGAGTAGCTCACTGAGCACTGCCCCTTGCAAAATTACAGTGGGTAGCACAGCGGGTGCATGTGGCTTGAAACAGCTGCATGTGGCAGTTGTTTCATCTCACCAGGAAGAAGTTTTCAGAAGCCCTCAAGCCTTTGTTAGATGAAATAACACACCTAAAAAATGTCTTGTATGAAATGGAAGTCTTGGAGTTGTGACGCATGTGTTGAAGCCATTACTCACGCATTGCTCAAACGACTGGGAAAATCAGGTCTTAAAAAACAATGACATCACTTTATATGATATCTCTTATGTCTCTTATGTCAGGAGTCTGTCCTGGCTCATGGTCTAACTACAGCTTCAACCTGAGCATACCCTGTGAAACATCTATTGGCAAGGATCATCCTGATGATCCCAGAGAATGAAAAGCAGCAATGTTTTTAGGTCTCAAGCCTGGCTTGCCTGTGATTGCAAAATATTCCCTTGACTCACACACCCTGTTTCCAAAAGGGTAAAAGAAGGGGATTCCATGAAATGGGAGATTGTTGAGTGGGCTAGTCTGGGGGCTGGTGTATTGTTCTCTTTCTGAAATCCAGATGAGCTCCTTTATCCACAGGGAGTGGGAGGTTATTTAGAATCTGAATCTAGAGGGAACCAATTCTGATTCATTTTCTTTGTAATGGAATCCAAAATTTGAGATACTGACATTTCAAAAGGGAAGGTCTCAAATACGTTTCTTTATTTTTAACTCAATTACTGTTTGCTTTTTGTAAAGCCCAGTGCATCAGTCTGCCTATCTTCACCTCAAGCAACAGAACAATATGAATAAGGGACCAAGGAAAATACTGAAAAGGGCAACTTTTCTACTGAAGAAAAAAATATTTTTATCCTTTAAAAGGCTCCCTGACACACATTTTTGTCCTTTCTGATCAAGTGAAACACATGTTCGTGATCTCTTATGACAAAGGTTTGTAAAAACCAGATCTTAAATTAAAATGATATGTCATTGGTTCAAGATTTTGAGCTAATTCAGAATGGCAGCAATATAATTATTGCATCAGAATTACATTGTTCGTAGATTGTTGGGAGTTTTATTTTTTGAGAAACAAAATTTTGGTATCAACTGGTTTGTTTAAATACAGTAATATTTGATATTTATTAGATTAACTGAAACAATAGGGAATAATAGTTGTTGTTTGCACGGCTCCTGCATTCTTCCTGACCTCATCTTCTCTATGTCTCATTCTTGTCCCTGTGGATTCTCTGGCAGGCTTCTTATTCCTGTTGTTTCTGAAGAAAGATTGATTATTAGTTTTGATTGTTTGTTAGTCTTTTTTAAACTCTTCTTTTTTTCCTGCCTTGCTATGCTTATGTCCTCCTATTTTCATCATTTAGACACAGCAGGTGTTTTTCAGTGATGTCTGTATACATTACACTTTATAGATCAAGAAGAATGGATGGTATTTCAAGTGTTTCATGCCATATGAGGATGTAATACTTTATTTTTCATAGGCAGGGCTAAAATATGTTCCAGAAAGATGATGTTGATAACATACTAGTTAATTTACTATCAGTCTATCTGTAGCAAAGATCTTGCAGGGACTGAACAGTGTGCTGTTTACTCTTCTCAATATAACAGTGTTACAATGCTTAATATTACCCAATCTTTATTATTACAGAAAATGAGAAATATCAGAAAAATGTTCCATCCATTCAACATGAAATGATACAGCATACCCTACCAACAAGCTGCCTGTTGCCAACAAATATCCTGAGAAATACCATCACTTGCAAACTAAAAGCTTGTAGATGGCAAATTCGTCCAAACTATCCAAACTCTGAGATACATACAATATTATTCAGAGATATGCTGGCTTTTTGAAACAAAATGTTTTGACAGAGTGGGTTTGATAAATGTGTTCTGGGGAAGCATTTCTCAGATTACAATAGAGTTTCCTGAGAAGACCACAGGCAAATAGCCTAGGACTGTTGGTGAGGGTTTTCGCTTAAGTGGAATGGAAGCTGGGGCTCTGGCCGCACATCTACCATTTTAGAGAAAGAAACTAGACAATCAAACAAGTGTTGTAGTGTGGGGTGGATTGTTTATACGTCATCTCAGGTGAAGTCATGACTTAGAAAGTACTCTTAGTCCTTAAGTATTATGCAAATGTAAGTGGAGACATAGAAGAGAAACAAGTAATTGCATATTACTCATTCCTCTGGAAAATCCAAGGCTTCGCTGTTGAAAGCTGCTCATATTTCCACTGAGCTTCCTGCTGTTTCTCTGTCACAAAGGAAAACAGGCATGACTTAGATCTGTATTGACCAAGAGTTTGAAAGTCTCAGCTCCACTTTCAGACTATGCAGTGTTCTGCATGGCAAATGGACATTCTTTGATGTATTTATTTTTGAATTTGTGACTACATCTAGTGTCTAGATTCTGCACATACAGCTATACTAGGCATTTTGGGACAGTGTAGGGACATCTGAGAAGCTTTATAGAATCTATCTGGGTTATCAGAGGTGGGCTAGTCACAACCTCATCGTATTGTCTGTTGTGAGTGCAGTGTACATACAAAACACTGAACTGAACTGCTTTCAGAAAGTGAGTAGGGTCAGTGTCGGTTGAAAAACTTTACATTGCCCTGCCATGTATGTGTGCCCAGGGTAAAAGAGAAGGAGAGGTGCATTCGATGTGATAAAATGGATTGGCAAATTCAGCTTTATTTGAAAGAAAACTGACTTGTGGAAAACATGTTTCCAATGCAACTGCAATGATCATCCCTCTGACTTGTCTAGAGAAAGAATGGAGGAAAAAAAAAAAGGATGTGTATATAAAATTTCTTCATAAGAGAGAAAAAATGCAGTAACTTTCTGAAGTCTGAACTGAATAAGGTGAAGACATCCTGATTCTCTGCTGTCCAAAGACCATGCAACATGACCCTACTTTGTAACTGTATGTATATATGTGATACTTAAGCCTGTATTTGCCTTGTTTTAGTCTAGAAGTGCATTTGGCACTGTTCCTTATTTCATCAATTTTCTAGCCAAACCATGATCTCCAATTACATCTTTCCTTATGCCAGTACAAAGCAGGGCCAGACTAAGGTCAACAGATTGGTTTATATAACATCCAGTATCAAGGTGCCTCTGTGTGTCTGTATTGTAACAACTGCTTGGTGTTAGGTTCGTTATCTTCCTCATGTTAAATCCTGATCTTTTTGCTTCCAAATGATTAACCCCCTTCTGCCCCTAGCTTCTTAATCATACAACGCAAAACTTCGTTTTCCTTCCTACAAGAGACAACTGGAATAATTTCCCCATTGCACTGTGCTCTTCTTAAGAATTATCCCTGACATGGTAGTGATGTGCATAAATATCTGAGCTTACTTTTTCTATTACCACATTGCTAGAATACAAAGAGGTCCTCTGGGATCAGTAATTTCAGTAAAGTAATGAATTTAATAGCTTGTTTACAGAGAAACATATACTCTTCAATTGGTCTGAACAAAATGTCTTCTAAGATTTCTGTTTTTCAAATGCTTTATCTTTTTCTTTTCCATGTCTATGTATCAACAAGAAAGCCCTCTTACATTCATGCTAAAGGCATGCTACACTTAAATAAAGGATGAGCTTCTGGAGTTGATTGCTATTTCCTTCTCCCTCCTTAATTCTTTTTTGTCTATTACTTAGTACCTGTTTAAAATAAGACATGGGGTCTGAGGCATTTCAAAGCTGAAAATACAAACATGTCTACAACATATTCTTAGCTGTCTTCTGCCCTCATTACAACTAATGCAGCAGCTTTCTTCACAATGTAAGCACCCTGTTTGCACACCACCGACCTACCACGCAGTGTTGTCAGTTTAATGTCAGGTCATTCTGCGAAGCTGTGTGCAATATTTCTCACTAGTAACTCAGTGGGAATACACAGTAGCTCCAGCAGCACCCGGGACAGTTTTCTTTGTCTCCTAACCTGGTCATCAGAAAGCCTCAGTGAAAGATGGGTAGGTAAGCTGGTTAGCCATGGGTGGTTTAGGGTATCACCTATGCTGATGGAAAGCATAATCCTTGTATGGCTGAATCAGTAGCAAAGAATGTATTATATCATGAGAAGTGAAATTCAGAGAATCTGGCTTTCAGCAGTCCCACACCCATTTGCACCACATCACTGTAATAGTCCTCATTTCCTTCTCATACCCCTTATCGCTGAAATAACTTCAGACCACTCTGCATTGCCTAATACCTTTTTCAGTGCCCCTAGCTTCTTTCTTGTGTGTAATTATTCCTACAGTATATTCAGCTTCCTTCTTCCATTCATCACCTGTTTGACTGAGGAAGAGGAAAGGAAATTGCCTGTTACTTCCCCTAGGTTGCAGTTATGGACATGTTGATTGGCTACCTTACTTTGGTTTTGTTTCATTTTTTTCTTTACCTATGTAAAAGTGAGAATGCACTCCCCCACTACGATAGATTATTTAGTTTCCTGCATTCAGGCTGTATTGCCAAGAGTTCAGCCAACACATCAAGGAAATTCTTCTCAGGAGTGCACAGTGAAAGGACAAGAAGCAATGGACACAAGTCAGAGTACAGGAAATTCTGATATAAGGAAAAAATCTTCACAACATGAATGGTTAAGCGTGGAAGCAGATGTCCAGAGATGATGTGGACTCTCCATCCTTGGAGGTATTCAAAACATGACTGGACAAGCTTTGAAGCTAGCCCTGCTTGAAAGGAGAGATTGGACCACATAATGTCAGGACGTCCCTTTCTACCTAAATTATTTTATGATTCTATGTCTTGATTATTTTGAAACTTCTTCTCAGTCAGATTTACTAAAAATTCACCAGCAAGCTTACAAGTTGTTTGATGGGGGAGCAGGGATGGAGGGAAAAGCAGACTGACAGATAGATGAGTGACCAAATGAAGTAACGCTATCAGATTCCTTTCCCTACAGATATGCTTCTCCTGACCACTTGCAAAAAATGGTAGACAACTAGCCAACGCCATTCCTTGCTGAATGTTACTGTGTGCAGGGAGAAATCCAGATTGCAATTAGGAGTTTCCTTCTGTGTCATACTGCATGCAGCTATAGTCTGATGCTGTATTATTACTGCCCAGGCCCCTATGCAGGCACATAATAGCACTGTATTTTGTGAGATGTATCTAGAGGAGATCGTCACAGAACAAGGAAATACTTAAGCAGTGGCAAATACTAACAAGTTGAAATATTAAGGAACCTACAGCCCATGACATGATAATCAGAGAGGTAGGCTTCAATAAAACATTCAGATGTTCCATTCAGGAACCGGTTTGGCTTGCAATACCTCACAAAGCTATGTGAAATATGAGAGCTTTCCTAAGCTATTGTTTGAGAGTTCAAGGAGTGTGAGAACAGACAGCAGAGAGGAAGATGAACCTATGCAAATTTTATGTAGATATATTTTGTTAGAATATGATTGTAGCCGTGGGAGGAGGAGCACCGTCTTGGGGTACTTTAAAAGCCAGAAGACAGGCTGTCCACTTGAGATCAGTCTCTCTTCTTTCTTCACGGACAGAGATGTGGTCAAGGATTCTTCTGAGCATTTTGTCCTTGAACTGGATTGCCACAGTATCTTCTGAACCGTAAGAGATCATACATTCTATGTTTTTATGATAACATATTTTATTTCCCACCAGTTTGTTTCCTCTGGGATGCTGATATATAATAAACTGCATGTTTGAGAAATGTGTCTGAAATGGAAGTAGATGACATTGAAGGATGATTTGGAATGATGGTCTCCATCTGGTTTGAATGACAGAAATCTAGAACTGGAGTAGATGAAGTCTGAAGTGCATGAGTAAAGTGGGGAGGAGATTCAAGACTGGATTAACAAGTAATACTAATGATCAAGATTGATATGCATCAGCAGTACAGAGAGAGCACAGTGTATGAGGAACTGCTTACAGGCCAGATAATGGCTGGTACTACGCTGAATGGCAATCCTAATATTCATATTCATTTTAGTATTCATATTTGTATTTGCATTTATATTCGTATTAGTGATGGCATCAGTATCAGCATCAGTACTAGTATTACATTGCACTTGCTGTGCTGTCACAGCTTATACAGCACTATCGATGTTCATGGCTTTATACATACAGAAGATTTCAGCCACAACTTTCAAAAATACAACATTAGAGCTTAAATACCCTTCTGAAAAGTTCTAAAGAAAAACACTGTGAAAGTCAGTCTGTCTTAGATACACTGCTGGTTTTAACCATTTTACTTTTGGTCTTTGAATATTGTGCAGTCTGATGTGGGCAAGTGAAAATGACAATAAAGGCAGTATGAGCAAGCAAAGACGTGGGAGAAAAAAAGGGAAAAGATCAGATTACCAAGAAATGATTTTGTGATTCATGTTGTGCTGCAGAACCAACTTGTCAGTTCTGTCATACGTTATTTGGAAAACCTAGTTTGGCCAGCAACAGAACCTTAGACAAATATAGCAAATCTGAAGGATTATTTTTCAGAGGAAGAATTTGGGGAAGGAAGGCTGCCCTAATTATAGAGAGCAGTGTAACCAAAAAAGCTCAGTGGAAGAAAGAAGCGAAGGAAGCCACACAGGGAGAGGCATGGAAACAGAATAGAGTATGCAGATTAGATTGAGCATTCCCTGGAATAGTCTGCAAAATGGAAAAGCAGGATCATTTCTTATGCATTATGCTGATTGACTTATGTCAGTTCTTTCCTGGAGGGAGAGATATCCAGAGAAAAAGAAATTAAAAAATTATTGCAACCATTAACTTGTATTTTTGTCATTGATCTCAAAAAGAAGCTAAATATCATTCCTCCGTATGAGAGGTTCCAGAGGTTTAAGTATACGTATAGGTCATGGGAGGATAAATGCAGCTATGCTTGTCAGTGTTTAGACACTTTAGTAATTGGAGCTGTGTAAATACCTGGAATAGAAAGATGCAGTATCATGCTGGGTAAGAGACTGCATAGACTGATGCCAGTCTTTCAGCTCAGAAAGAACTGTGAGGGACAAAAAAATTGTCATCTGTACTTTCTTAGCATATTATTCAAAATTCATTGAAAGAAATGGAAATCCTTCCACTGGTTCTGAGCAAGCTTTGGACCATGTCTTCTTTCACACGTACAGCATTTCTGTGATATTTTCCTCTCCTGTTTGCTCTGACTTTCCTCCATGACTGAACTCTCTGTTCTGGTCTTGCCTTCTTACAGTCAGTATGTGCTGCTGGTCCCAACAGTAGTGCGGAGCGACTCTCCACAGACAGCCTGTGTGCAGTTCCACGGCCTCAGTGAGCCTCTGTCCGTCAGCATCGTCCTGGAATATGGCAGTGTCCAGAAGACTCTCTTTGAGGAATTTGTGACAAAGAATGACTCCTTCAAGTGCTGCGAGTTCAAGGTATTTTCTCTTTTGAGACTACCGAAGCAGGCGTAGAAGCTGAGCTGTGCAACTCTCCTTGTCAGTGAGGGCATGAAGATGAAGAGTGCCGGCAGGGGATGGGATGAAAAAAGATAAACTGCTGGAAAGGCTGACAATATAGACAGGAAAAAGAAGGACATATGGGTTGTAGGGGGAAGCTGGAGAAAGACTTTTCATCTCCATTTACAGAGTGAGGAGAAATAAGCTTTAGATTGCCATCACAAGTGCATGCACCCCATGGGACTGTCATCACTGTCAAGCTGGAGAACCCAGCTAAGACGTGCTTATTCCCTTTCCTGCAAGATCTGGACAGATATGATAAACAAGTCCCAAGGTTAGGTCTTCCAGGATGCAACAGGAGAAAACACTGCAGAATTGAGCTCTATGACTGGGGCAACCTGCATATAGGCAGGTAGCTACAAGAGATGAGGAAATGCGTAGGACAGGGCATAGCTTAAAAACTTAGTACCTGATGACAAATTATGGGACTTCCACAGCAGAAATTCCCAGAAACTATCTCATTGGCAAAGATGGGGCTGCTCATGACTTTGCACAAACTATTTATGACTCACTTGACAGTCAGTATCTTACTCAAAGACCTTGGACATCAGGGGACCTCAACATATCTCATTTACCACTTTTTCTCTGGGGTTTCGTTTCTCTCCAGGTTCCTCCTGCTACTTCTGACCCCCTGGCATTCATTTCCTTCTCTGCCAAAGGCACCACAGTCAACTTAGCTGAGAGAAGATCAGTGGCGATTCAGAATGTGGATAATACTGTCTTCATCCAGACGGACAAACCCATCTACAAACCAGGGCAAAAAGGTGGCTGAGGAGTTTGAGTCAACTAGTGAACTGGGAAACGGAGTACAAGGGTGGGTCTAGAATGACAAGGACTTCCTCTCGTGGAATAAAAGGCTATGGCCTGTGACGGCCATGAGCAATCCTTCAGATAGTGTATAATTGTCATCTGAGGTTGGGCTCATCAAAAGTTAGTGAGAAATACAACCAATTCACAAAGTTGCAACAGATGGGTAGAGTTCATGTGTTTTTACTGAGTTAATTGCACGTATAGGATCTTGAGTTCTACCAGGTTTACTGAGGTCAGTCACATAAAAAGTGTCCTTAAAAATACAGAAAATAATAGGTTAAGCTTGGAATTAATAAAATTCATATAAAAATAAAGTAAGCATGTAATTTCCTGTCAACAGCTCTTTCTACTTAACTGCTAATCTGATTCACTGCACTGAGTCCATCATATTTAAATGACAGTACTAGCTGTGGTATAGTTAGTTATCTCTTTAGTATAATTATACTTCAGTATTGCACAAGGTTTATACTTAGAATAAAGACAAATTCCTCCTTCGCTTCAATTTTCCATTGAATTGGTTTGTATAAACAGTTTTTTAGTAAATGCTTCAAAGAACTGAGTCCTTCAAGAAGAATTGAAGGCAGTACAGAGTATTTGTATTTACTATAGAGGTTGCTTTAGTCCCAGTAGGTCAGAACTGAAGATACTTCAGCTGACAAGTTTATTTTGGTTTTCTCTTTCACTAAGATAACCAAATCCTTTCTAGTTCTCTGGGGATTCTTTAGCTCTCCCTACAAGCCTGGGCAAACTTTGTTTCAGTTGTATGTTGAAAGTGACCACTGCTAAAGTAAATGATCCTTTTTTGTCCTACACCTTTTTCAGTGATGTTTCGTGTGATCACTTTAGACACCCAGTTCAGACCTGTTCAGGAGACAGTAAGTATGAGTGATAGTCAAAATTTTTCAAACACCTTCTTGAGCTACCTGTTCACTGAGACTCTCTCACTCAGAAATAGAATAAAAGGACCTGGGATAGGCCTTCTGATGTTTTTGGAGAACTGCTGTAACTCCTTAGCTTCACACTCCACTCTTTCCCTGACTTTATAGAGGGCAAAGGGTCTGAAAGCACTCCTGCAGATCTCTCACAACACAGATTTTGTAATCACTTCACCTGCCCCAGATATGTAGAAAGAGACTGGATGTTTTTGTAGAAAAGATAGATTCACAAACAGGTTATTCTCTTAAAATTATGTCTTTAGTTACAGACATAAGTGTCAAACTGTTTCCCTGGCCCAGTCTTCTGCATCCAGAGAAAGATGTTCACAGCCTTCTTTATGTTCTAGTATTTCTCAACCTCCACAGTTAATTTCTTGATGTTTTGATCTTTTTTTTTCTTTCTCTTTTTTTCCTTCTCCAGTATCCCCGGATCACCATTGAGGTAAGAGATGCAACATGTCATTAAAGAACAAGTTGCTTTGGAAAGACTGTGTTTCATCATAGTGTCAATAGCTGAGGGACTCTCATCCAGAGCACGCTGTCTAAAGCCAACAGACTTGAGGTTGAACAGTACCCATTATCAAACACTAGAGGAGAAGAAATCAGCAGAACTGGAGATGTTAGTCAGAGATGGCCTGGGGTTGTTGCTGTGTCTTTCACTAGGATTCAAACAAGAGTGTTCAGTGTAGTCCTACTTTGGTAGGACTACAGTAAACGGGCTGGTGAAATAGCCTCATTCTCATACAGGCATAAGAATAACAACTTTCTAAAAAGTCATGTTCTGCTGGGGGACAGACTAACAGTGAATTTACCCCATTTCACATCACTAGAACTCAAAGCACTTTCTAAAGGAGGTCAGCATAATTATCCCGTTTCACAGAAGGAGTTGGGTCAGAAAGGCTTATGCTAGAAGAACTACAGATATACAACCTGAGTCCCAGTCAGGTACTATTCCTGGATGATCTGAGATCATCTGACAGTGTAGCTAATTTCCAGTTAAACATAAACTTAGGCTTGTCTAATACACAAACAGATCTGGAAAATTAACGGGAAGTCAGATCACACGTCATCAGCCCAAACTCACATTCACCTGGTGATGCACTTAGCCAATATGCCAGGATACAAAACTTGGAAGAAGGCAATAAGACAAGAAACAGGGTGATAAAGGTTTTGGTACATCTCTTTCTCCCACTCTTCAGGATCCAGAGCAAAACAAGATCTTCCAGTGGTTGGAGGTAGCATCTAAGCATGGAATTGTCCAGCTCTCCTTTCCACTAATTCCAGAGCCTATTCTGGGATCCTACCACATTACTGTGGAGAAGAATTCAGGTGAAGAACAGTACCAGTTCTTCACAGTGGAGGAATATGGTAAGCAAAGGCTGTGAACTGCCCAGCAACAGCAATGAGTCTGGCTCTGCCTAAGTCAGATAGGAGATGTTAGTGCAGAGTTTAAGTGCTTTGAATTCTACACTTCCTGCCTGATAAAGACATGGAGAGAGCTGGGTGGAGAAAGTGAAAGCAAGAAGGGAAAAAAGAAATGCTGAGAAAGGCAGCATTTTTCAGGAATTAAATTAGGAGTCTAATTCTTTTCTGGGCTTGGCACAAAGTCACTCTGTGACTTTGGAACCCACATCCTATCACTCAAGCCTTACATTCCCCATCTGTTCAGAGGAAAAATGAATGAGTGAGGCCTGTCCTGTTTTGTGGAGGTCATCACTGTATGAAGAGCACTAGGCTAAAATATGCAGTAGAAATCTGAAGATATTATCTATCAAACAGATGAAATGATTTGTACCGGACTATTACCAGGAGAAGCTGGATAGTTCAAGATGGAAAACAGTGGGTAGTGGAGGTGCCGAAGCACTCACAGTGACCTGCTTACTCTCTGGAATAGACCATATCAAGGGAGTTCCTAAATTCGTTCTGATTTTACAAGTTTTCTGGTCTTATAGTGGCAGGTTTTCCTTAGTAGTCCCCAGAGAAGGCTTGGACAACTCCCAGTTGTTTGGGTTTTTTTGTAGGGGCAGTAAAGCACCTTTCCTGCTTACCCTCCAGAGCTCTTTCATACCTTCCAGTCTCCTGTGTACAGGCGCATGAGAAAAAGGCCTTTTCCAGCTATGTTGTTATTATTGCTGGTAACTTGGGACAAAAGATAAGCTGTAAAGAGAGAGTGACAGTGACCTGTTTCATTTTACTATTTCACTTAGTTGTTTATCTCCTTCAGTGGGACCAGATTGAATGATAACTTCTGTTCTCCAGGGCTTAACTAATTTGAAACATCAGCATTACTCCCACCTTTCTCTTGAAGAAAATATACAGCCCATTAAAGTGATTTAT